>NW_026057576.1:45719288-46021534 GCF_023721935.1 Panthera uncia
TTTCTTTCTTTCTTTCTTTCTTTCTTTCTTTCTTTCTTTCTTTCTTTCTTCCTCTCCCTCTGTCTCTGTCTCTCTAATTTTAAGATAATTTCTGACTCCCTGGGCCTTATTTGTTTTTGGTGTGTCCTCAGGAGCAATACAAAAGACATATCATTCTTCTTTTATATAAAAACCCCTCAAATATTTGATGAGTGCTATCCTAGTTACCTGGACTAATTCAAATGTAACCCTTATTTTTCAGTTACTTCTTCTATCAAAATGGTTTCTAAATCATTCTCCATCTTGGCTATTTTACCTGGAAGTGCTCCAGGGTGTTAACAATGACCTTAAAATACAGATATCAGAAAAAACCACAACTCTCCTGATTTATAGTATTCATTCCAGAGAACAGGATATGTCTGTACCACTCATTTGGCTCATTATGTACTGTAGTATTTACAAGTTTTTTGGCTACAGAAGAGGGAGGGGATATTTCTGGTGCCTTTGCAATTTTGCTTGTAAACTCCATGATTAGCCTCTGGAAAACAGCAACTCAGATCTGCAAATCTCTGCGTCCTTTAAAGAGGCTCCCCCACATCTAATAGGCATTCAATACTTGGATTTTGAAAAACTCATCTCAAGTGACGAACTTTGCTGCATCTACTGTTCTCTTCTCAGCTCCTATATTATTTGATCTCTTGGCAGTATTGACACCGTTGACCAATTTTTTCCTGCTGGAAACTCTTTGGTTTCCATGACAGTGCACTCTGCCGATTTTCTACTTAACTCTCTCCACTTCTCAATCTACTTTGTAATTTCTTTTCAACATTGGGTTTCTGCAGGGCTCTTTCTAATGTCTTATCCCCTTCTCCTTCCATGTCATCCTCACTATCTCTTCCCTACTCTGCTGTCCATCTTTTCAAGCACAGATTACTATAATAATCTCCTGCAATCAGAGTTTTAGAATTTTGTGAATGCTTAAAAATGGTTCAGCTTTCCTTTCCTAGGAAGAAAGACTGTGGGAAGAAGACAATTGAAGAGATTTGAGAGCTATTTAGGAAGTGGAATTGAATGAGCCTAGTGATGTGCTGGATTCTGTGGTGGGGAAGGGAAAGGAAGGGAGGGGCAATAGGTAACCAAGCAGTGCGGGGAGGAAGAGTGTGGGGCGTCCGTTGCACGCTCTATTTCCCATCAAAGCACTTCTGTGTTCATTGTAATCACCTGTCTGCAGGCACATGCCCTGCAGTGGACCTGCCCTGCTGGTTCTGGGAAGGCAGGGACTCCAAGTATCCGCTGTGCTCGTGGTTGTACCCCCCTACCATGCACAGCACACATTGTGATGCGTTTTTATTTTTTAGTATTATTTTAATCACGCTCTATTATGTTTAATTAAGTATGAAGACTTCCATCGCTTCTCGGCCTTTTGGCTAAGATCATGTATAGTAAGTATGAAGACCTCCAATCACATCACCTGGAAACCATTTTACCCAACACTCTATTTGGCTGCCAGTCTCTTGTCTCTCTGCTTAGCAATGGTGAGGCAGGTACCCTTTCTGCAGGGAAGAGAAATCCATGGTTTGTTGCCTTTGCCAATAGCAAAAATGGTAGAGAGCTGAGTAGCAAAGCTGTTGCCATTGGCATTTTTCATGTGAACTACACCAAAAGAACCAGTTTGTCTCTCTCTGTCGGTGATGACATAAATTCTTTCCATGTTAGCACCTCTGGTCACTACACACAGATTACCAGTATCAAACTTGATGAAATCAGTAATCTTTCCAGCCTCCAAATTAATGTGAGTGGTGCCATTCACCTTGAGGAGGGGATCAGAATAGTGGGTGGTATAAGCATCATGTGGCACCAGATGAGAGATTCCTTTCATTCCCACAAAGATCTTTCTCATTTTGCACAACTTATAAGTGGCCTCCTTAGGTGTAATCTGATGAACAGCAAAGCAACCCTTGGTGTCACAGATCAAGCAGAAATTGTCCCCAGTCTTGTTAATGCCAACGATGTCAATAAAACCAGCAGAGGAGGTTATATCAGTTCAGACCTTGCCATCATTTTTATTTTTAAGTTTATTTATTTATTTATTTATTTAAAAAAATTTTTTTTTTAACGTTTTATTTATTTTTGAGACAGGAAGAGACAGAGTATGACCAGGGGAGGGTCAGAGAGAGAGAGACACAGAATCTGAAACAGGCTCCAGGCTCTGAGCTGTCAGCACAGAGCCCGACGCGGGGCTCAAACTCACGGACCGTGAGATCATGACCTGAGCCGAAGTTGGCCGCTTAACCGACTGAGCCACCCAGGCGCCCCTATTTATTTATTTTGAGAGAGAGAGAGAGAGAGGAAGCATGAATCGGGGAGGGACAGAGAGAGAGAGAGAGGGAGAGAGAGAATCCCAAGCAGGCTCTGCACTGTCAGTGCAGATGCAGGGCTCGATCCCATGAACCTTGAGATCATGACCCGAGCCCAAGTTGGATGCTTAACCAATGAGCCACCCAGGTGCTCTGAGACCTTGCCATCAATCTTAATAAAACACTATATACAGATCTTCTTTACTTCATCTCCTGTTAGGCCATACTTAAGTCTTTTCCTTAAGAAAATGATGAGAGGGAGACATTCTCTCCACTTATGGCGACCAGTAGATGGACAAGAGGCAAACACACCAGTCAGTTTGTCCAGCAGTTAATGCTTTGGAGCGGCTACACGCATCAGATTCTTCTTGGGACCGTGAACTGTAGCTATGCTAGGCACCAAAAGAGGACTGCCTCCTTTTGGCATGAGAAAAGAGAGCTAAAAATATCTTTTCAGGAAAAGGTTTGGTAGGGACAGTTGAAGATTGTTCAGGGAAGAATGTGGTATCATATCTTACTGCATACGACTGGAGTTATACAGCAGAAGAAAGAAAAGGCAAAAGATGGAACTTTATAATGTACTGTGGGGTGCCTGGGTGGCTCAGTTGGTTAAGTGTTCCACTTTGGCTCAGGTCATAATCTCATGGTTCATAGGTTTGAGTCCTGCGTGGGGCTCTGTGCTGACAGCTCAGAGCCTGAAGTCTGCTTCAGATTCTGTCTCCCCCTCTCTCTGCCCCTCCCCCACTTGCACTCTGTCTGTCTTTCTCAAAAATAAATGAACATTAAAAAAATTTTTTTTAATGTACTGTGACATTAACATCAGAAAAATGACACATGTTGGACCCAATCAGTGAAGTAATATTTACTGAGCATCTACTGGGGACAGGCCTCTGTGTTAAGGCCTTTGGGTAATCATATAGGGTTTGCTCAATAAGGACTTGATAAGGGGAGGCCTGGTTTATGCCTGTTGTCCCAGCTGAATTATTAAAAGTTCTCTCTTGTGGTCTAACATTCTAACATGTTCTTATCTGGACAGTATATTAACTGATCACACTACCCCTGAGAGATATGACTAATTCCAATTCAAATCAACAAAAGAGATAGTTCTTGATATTGGGTTAGATGCGGGTCAGAGAGTCAGCAGCCACACCTGGGGAGGGAGGATTTAGGGCTGTCATGAGGAAATTCACCCAAGAAAATTACTGGGAGAAAGAAAGAAACAAATCTAAAACTCTAAATAGAGTCAAGAAATCTCTAAAAGGATCTGGTGGCTGATTTTGACAGGAGTCTAAAAGGGCATCTTTTTCAAGATGTTGCCATCCCTTCTTGGTTTGGAATTTCCACTGTAAGAGTTATCCGCTGGGTTTCTACAAAAAAAAAAGCAGTGGGGAAGGGGTAGAATCTTGTCTTCAGAAGATCAACTACTAAAAAAAAAAAAGAGACCTCCCCTCCCATTCTTGGAAAGCCTTTCCTCCTTTGCTGGTGAGCAACAGTTGAAACAATTGGAGACTGCTTGGTTGTCACCTGGGCAGGGGACTGGGAAAACAAGAAGGCATAGATCCTGAGGAAGCTTGGAAGAAACTGACAATCGCCCAGACCCAGTGGGGGCCTTGAAAGGAGAGATGCGTCCTGTCCTGCCGTCCTGTCCTGCCTACCTGGAAGAGCTGAGACATTGTAACTGAAGGGAGGTGGCCATGAGAGAGAAACCAGAATGAAATCAAGTGAAATGACGTGGAGGACTTGTTTCCTCCATGAGAATTCAAGGGGCTGGCCCTCTTGATAAAAATCAAGATAGCCACACACTGTGATGAACAGGGCGGGGGGTCTGTGCCTCTGGGGAACAGAGGAGTGCTGGACCGATACGGGAAGAGGGAAAGAGCTTTACTGGATGTTGTGAGTGGGAAGTCAAGGGAGAGGGAGAGAGGTGTCTAAAGAGGACTTTTAGGATCATTTACTGTGTATGGTTTGTAAAAACACTTTTCCTGATCTATGAGAGTTGCATAGGCATTACCAGCTTCACCCAATAGTGTGGACTCTGGCAAGGGTCTAGGGACCTCCATGTATGCCAAGCACATAGCCGTATGGGTGTTTTTGACAGAATAAATATTGTAGATGTGATTAATAAAGTACAAGCGATCAAAAGCATTACTGAAGTCACAGTGGCTTCTTGTTATATATATCCCCCCGTCAATAGATAATAGAAGAGAGATTTTTGTGTGGGAGTGTAAGGAAGAGTCTTGAAAGGTTTCAGAAGGAGACAGGTGACAAACACCAGTCTAGGGACATCCTCAATTCTTTATTAATCCCCCTGTGTCTTCACTGCTTTATTCCTTAGCATATAGTGTCGAACTTTCCTGTAGAAATGGCATGTGGTTTTTGCCCTTAATAAAAACCTGGGGGCTATTTCTGACATAGAAATTGATGTTTTCCATGAGTTTTCTCTCAGAGGATGAGATAAGAAAGAGGCAGATACATGCTTAAAGCAGGTCTTGGATGTTTTCTTTGACTATGACAGTGTTAAAAATGCAGACAGGCAAAAGAAAACAGACTTATCTCTGAATGGACTGTTTATTTCTGTGGTGATTAACTCACAGTGTTGTGTTCTTGCACAAAATCCTTGCGTTCCCCCTCATCACGGTCCTGTCCCGTCTGCTCTGGTTCAGCCACACTAGCTGCGGTACGCACGTACTACCGTGGCCATACTTCCTGCTCGCTGTTAGCATTGAAGGATTGTAGTGTTGTGTACAATGTGCATGTGTATTTCTGTTCCAGCCTCTTTCACTTAACATAGTGAGCGTTAATGTTCCCACATGATTCAGATATTCATTGAAAATTACTGTTTTCCTAGATTCCCATATGTATATTCTATAACTCACTTAACTCTTTTGTGGGCAATTCCTAGGTTTTTACCATTAGAAATAATGCCGTGGTTTCCAGTATTGTGGGAGCATGTTACTTGCCCCTTCCCCCAGTTGTTCTTCTGAGAGTGGCAGCCTGATGTTCTCTGGGCCCCACATTCTCGCGCTGTCAGCCATGTACTCCAGAGCGGCTCTGGACCTGACCACATGGCCTCTGTCTAATCACAGGATTCCCCTGCCCACAGCAATTGGCTGTGGCGATCTAAACTGATTGACTAGAAGCAGTGAGTGTTTGGCTGAGACTTCTGAGAGACTCACACTTTTTCCTCAAAGGGTTTACAAAGGAGAGGTCAAGAAAGAGATACTGGTGAGACTGTCTTGCCACCCTGGGCAGCCTCACAATGACACCCATGAGGAAAGCAGGGTGGAGCCAGAAGACAAAAACAACAGAAAACAAAACAAACAACAAACAAAACCTGAGTTTTGATGAGGATTTAAACTCTGACTTCAGCCTGTTCTGCACCTGAACTTTTCATTTGTTGAACCAGTAAATCCTGCAGCTACACCCCCTCCCCCATACACACACACACACACACACACACACACACACACACCACACCCCTTATTTTTAAATCTGATTGCATTGAGAGCTTGGGCTCTGTTGTAACTTTTTTGTTCACATGTCATTGACTTCACAGCATATTGTGTCCTTTAGATAATAAGAGCTAACAGGTACCCAGGGTTCACCTTGTGTCAGGCAACATGTTAAAGACTTTACGTTCATTATCATAGTTAGGCCCAATAAGTCATTGGAAGTAGCAACTCTTATAATCTTCATTTTACACATTGGACGTTGAGGCTTAAGGAAAAGACCAGAACAAAACGTCAGTGTAGAGTCACAGGTCAGCAAGCGGCAGGACCCAGATTCTATCCTAAGCCTGTCTCCAGAGCCAGAGCTACATCACAATCTGCCTTTCTGTTTCTCCTCATTTCCTTTATTTATTCCCTAAGAGCAGAATGAATTTTGTGTGAAATCAGAGAGACTGGAGCAAGTCAAGTCCCTTTAAAAAGCAGTGTGGTTAAGGGTTTTTGTCTTGGAGCAAGATACAAGAAACTAAAGGACTGGATTTCAGAAGGAGCATTAAGAAGGAGAAGGGTCTGGGTGGGGGGGGATGGGTTAAATGGGTGGCAGGCATTAAGGAGGACACTTTTAGGGGTGAGCACTTGGGTGTCATATGTAAAAGATGAATCACTGGGTTCTATTCCTGAAGCCAAGACTACACTGTATGTTAACTAACTTAAATTTAAATTAAAAAAAAAAAAAGGAGAAGGGTCTGAGAAAAGCCTCATAGGTAGGACTGGCAGTGATTGTGTGCACGTGAGTGTGTGTGTGTGTGTGTGTGTGTATACAGTGGAACCATGTTAGGATTCTTTCCTATCACAGAGTCTCGGATTCAAAGAAGTCTAGTCTATGCAGAGTGAGAACTCGTGTGGAAACATGAGTGAGGAGATTAGATCAGATTTTGAATCCTACTTTATTTATTTATTTTTTTAAAATGTTTATTTAGTTTTGAAAGAGAGAGAGCAAGCATGCAAGCGAGGGAGGGGCAGAGAGAGGGAGACAGAGGATCTGAAGCAGGCTCTGCACTGACAGCATTTAGCCTGAGGCGGGGCTTGAACTCACAAACGGTGAGATCATGACCTGGGCCAAAGTTGGATGCTTAATGGACTGAGCCACCCAGGCGGCCCCAAATCCTAGTTTAAGAAGTCTAATTGTGATATTATGTACAATAGAGAGCCCTCAGTTCCTCCAGAAGGCGTGGTGGACTATGTCCTTGGTGGCCTGTAATGAACCGTACATCCTAGTATTCATGCCCTGTGTACTTCCCTCCACATTGATTTAAGCTTGACCATTTAACGAGCCTTGGCCACTATGACATCAGCAGACATAATGCAAGAGGAAGCTAAAGAAGCTTTTGCACATTTGGGTTTATTCTCTTAGAAGGCTCTTTCTTAGAATCCAGCTGCCACCTGTGAAAAAGCTCAAGCAGCCACAGAGAAAAGTCCATGGAGGAGAAGTGAGGTCACCTGGCTGACGGCTCTAGCTGTCCTCACCTTTTGGCATCCACTACCCCTTGATAACCATTTGAAATGAGGCCATTTCAGTGTCCCCATCATCCTGGTGTCCTAGTCACCACAACATAAAGCAGAAGGATCACCCAGCAGCCAGCCCTTAGAATGGTGAAAAAGAAGAAATTGTTGTTTTGAGCCACTAAGTTTGAGGCAATTTGTGATGCAATAATAGATCATCGAAAGGGTTGGAAATGGTCTTCCTGCTTCCCACCCTCCCATTCTACCTTCTGGCAAATATAATGGGCTCTTTGGGCAATGCAAAGACAAAGAGAAGAAAGCCTCATGATCCCCGTCCTGATTCTTGCACCTCTGCCCCTACCCTGCATGTTTTTGAGCTTCAGACATTTATTTATAGCTGCCTATCAATATTTCCCAAGCAGAATTCATTTTCTTGGACTTCAAAACTCCCCTCCTTCTCCTTTCTCCGTTTTGGTTATTGATATTGTCCTGTACACAGTTAGACAAGTTAGAAATCTCAGAGTCATTTGATTCTCCCTTCACTCTCCTCCCCATGTTGAACAGCTCCTACTGCTCACTCATGGTAGCACGGCTGCCAGCCTGTCCTGGCTGCGCTGGAGAGGGCTGCTGGATGCCAGGAGATCTAATACAGCTGTAGTAGAAGGCCTAGCCCGGGGAGTGTTACAACTACAACACTGATCTGTTCTTAAAAAAAAAAAAAAAATGGAGTGGCTAGGACTCTAGCCAAGTTGGAAAAATCCTTCTTCTGGCAGTTGTACCTCCAGAGAGAATGAGTATCGGTTTCTGTCCCCTCTCCCCACCTCCAGTGTTAGTGGGATGAAGGATCAGTGGCAGTCGGGGCAGGTTAGATACAAAGGAGACTGTGCTCCCTTATAATTTTAGAAGACTTATCCTGGCATCCTCCTTTGTGCAAAACTTGGACCACTTGCACACATTTGACAAAAAGTGTTTTTAAAAAATCCAAAACATATTTAATTAATATGGAGTTGAATCAACTGCGCTACATTTAGAGTGTGTTATGTTATAATGAGAATGAAGTGCCCTGGCACATTTTTAGCCAAGCAATCTGGTTACATTGCCTTCTTCTTGGTGTACAATAATATCCCAGATATTAGAAGCCACATATAATTCTTGGTTTCCTTTTTCCATATTCCAAAGACAACTCATTCTTCCTATTCAGCACTAAATGAGGAGTGAAGAGACTTGGTCTCAGAGCTGCTGCTGGTCTGTATGGTGCCGTAGTGCAGGTTAGAAGAAAGGGTCTTCTGTGAGTGGCGGCGGCTATGGACAGATGGTGTCCCTTCTTCTGGATGGGGCTACTCCTGCCCCAAAGCACAGAGCTTGGCCGAGAGGGTATAGGCTGGATTCTAGTCTCCACTTGGCTCCGTGGCCATAGGACTTTGCACAGTGCACAGAGGATACACCTGTTCTTATACCTCTCCTAGGACTCTGGTGTAGCACTACCATAGGCAAGTTGTGTGACCTCATGTTTCTGGATCTGGGTTTCCTCAGTGTGGATAGAGCACTGCATCTGGGGCGTGGATACCTGGGTTGGAGTCTTAACTTCTCTTTTTAGTCACAACATGACCTTGACCCAGTCCTTGATCTCAGTGGGCCCTAATTTTCTGGTTTGGAAAGTGGAGGTGGAATTAGAGAGTTTCCAAGAATCTCCTTCTGAATTAAAAAAAACTCAGATACTAACATGTTTCAGAAAGGCAGGCAAGTATTCAAGATCTTCAAGTTTCATGACAGGACTTGATTTTAATAGTCTGCTGCCATCTTCTTCCCCTTATGGCAACTCAGTCAATTAGTCGATTTCTCTGCATTTTAGTTTTGCTCTATTTGTCAAATGGAGATAATAAGAGATGTCTTGGAGGGATTCAAGGAGGATAAACCAATTAATGGTCATAAAGTCCTAGTGGCCGTGTGCCTGCTAAGTGGTCATGATTCTAAACAGATCTTTATAGTTCCTTGGCTGCTCACAGCCTGAGCGTCAGACAGCACCATTTATAACACGATGTTCTTTTTTTATCAAAACAGACCCACTGAGACATTGAGAGGAAGCATGTCGAAGCAAAGGCCAGCATACTGACTATGATGGGGGTGGAGGATGGTAGGAGGTGTGAGTTGAGGGAAGAAGAAATCTGTGAATGGAAGGAATTGCTGTTGCAGTTGAGATTTTTTTGGGGACCTGGGTATTCCTGGGAGGTTTCTCTCACGGGTAGGATTAGGTGACAGCAGAAAGGATGGCACCATCATTGGCAGAAGCATATTCTGGCTCTGTATCTGTCGTTGGTGCTCTTGACTTTGGATTCCACATTCTCCTTATTTATCTTGGTTACGTGGGACGGGGATGAGAAGGACGCAGCTGTAAGGAAGGTAGAATCCACTTCCTTAAGAGTTCATCTTGCTATGGCACTGAAGATCCTAGCCAGCCAATATGGTATTTCACTTTTTTTTTTTAATTTTTTTTTTTAACGTTTATTTTATTTTTGAGACAGAGAGAGACAGAGCATGAACAGGGGAGGGGCAGAGAGAGAGGGAGACACAGAATCGGAAACAGGCTCCGGGCTCTGAGCCATCAGCCCAGAGCCCGATGCGGGGCTCGAACTCACGACCGTGAGATTGTGACCTGAGCTGAAGTCAGACGCTTAACCGACTGAGCCACCCAGGCGCCCCGGTATTTCACTTTTTGATCTAAGTTATGTTCTGGACAGGTTGACACTTCAGAATCTAGAAAGAATATTTCAGAATAGAACATAAACATGAGCCATTGTCTATGTCTCCATTTTAATTCTTCCTGAAATCTTTTTCAGTTGAAATTAATTTCTTCTTCCTAACATTTCCATATTGCTTTTTGGACTGGACTGCCATATATTATAGGTATTTATGTAGCTCCTTGAGAGTAAAGAACGTATTATTTACCTGTGAGTTTTTATAGTGTCAAGAGTGCCACTTTCAACTTAGAACATCTGTAATCGCTACTTATTAAGCTCAGTGTGGTATGTTATATGAGAAAGGAACATGGAAGAATTAAATGACAAAATTTTAGAATTTCAAGATTTAAAAATTTTCTGGATTTATCAATCAGGTAAATCCCATCATTTTTGCGCCCCCCCCCCTTTAATATTCTCTGTGAGACTAGAATTTTCCTTTTGATGAAGTAACACAGGATTGGCTTATTTGGTAATCTAATCATGTCTAATCATTGAAAAGCAGGGGGCAGTGATCGAAATATGAGATGAAATTAATTTTGTTGGGGGCAAACAATGGGGCGGTATATCTTGAATGGAAAAGGATAGATAACATGGCAAAGTAGCAAAGGAAAAGAGGAAAAGCAAAGATCTCTCTAAGTTGGCCTTTGAGCAGATTTTATTTTATTTACATAACCTCTCACTCATATGGGTCCTCTCTGTGAGTCCCTTGATATGGAACAACGGAAGCCCTTGGTTGCCCTATGTCACCAAGAACATTACATGAAGTAAACACTGATTCTGTCTTATGATTTGGTTGAACTTTGGATAATGATGTATGTTGTCAGCAGATTCTCTGCTATAATTCTTACCACATAATTTGCTAAGGAATAATTACCTTTGTACTCAATGTATCTAGAAAGCAGAGGTATAAGGTTATATTTCCATGCTCTTTGTGCGCAAAAGAAAAGTTTACTGACCCCTAAGTCATATGTTTTCACCTTAAGTGGGAAAATATATGGAATCAAAGAATGAAAATGTTTTAGATATGCCTTTGCATCAAGAAGTTATCTGGTTCTGGGTGCCTGGGTGGCTCAGTCAGTTAAGCACCTGACTCTTGATTTTGGCTCAGGTCATGATGTCACAGTACATGAGATTGAGCCCCAGGTCGGGCTCTGCACTTGTTAGCAAAGCTTGAGATTCTCTCTCTCTCTCTCTCTCTCTCTCTCTCTCTCTCTTTCTCTCTCTACTCCTCCCTTGCTTAAGCATTTTGTCCCTCTCTTTCTCTCAAAATAAAATAAATAAACATAAAAAAAAAAAGAAGAGTTATCTGGTCCCTTCTCTCATTTTACAAACGAGGGTACTGAGACTCAGAGAGCTTAAATGATATGTCCAAGGTAGGAAGCTTAGGATCAGAACACAGGTTTCTGACTCTGAGCTGTGGATATTATTGCTATTTTTACCCCCTGTGTTGATATTGTCTGGCTTGAATTCATAGAAGTGATTATTTTTGTTCGATCTTTTATTTTGCTTCATTCAGTGTATCATATACAGTTCAATGTATTGCCTTCTGTGTGTGGCTGGTTACAGGATTTTCCCTTCTCTGGCGCTGGAGTCCTCATAGTAAGGATCTTAGGCTCCTCCTACCCCAGAGCCTATATGACCATTCCTAGAGACTTAACTTAATATATTTAGAAGCCAGCAAAGGATTTCTTAGAATGATTGAATCCATACTATGTAATGCAAACCATTTATTGTTACTATTATATCAGTAAGGAATGCTTTATGCTGCAAGTATGCTGACTAAGTGGCTAGAGATGCTTAATTATCTCACACACAAGTGGGTGAGCAGAGGTTCAACAATGTCTTCAGAGTCTAAGAATCTAACTTTCTTCTCCACTATCCTCAATGTATTGGCATGCTTTCTTGTCATCTCAACGTTGCTGAATTGTTTCTAGGCATCACATTTTTATGGCAGCAACAAGTGGAATGGGTCAGTACTGGTGATCTTTTTTCCTTTTTTTTGAAGAAAATAAATGTTTCTTAGAAGCCTGTCCACCCCTGACCTGTAGGCATCCTGCTTCTCATTGGGCAGAACTGTGTCATATGTTCACTCTTGTTTGAAAAGGGGCTGGGAAAGAGTTACATAGGGTTTTGTTTTTGTTTTTGTTTTCTGTTTTTTGTTTTTGTTTTGTTGTTGTTGTTGTTTACCTCTGTAGTGGGTAAGAGAGGTATTCTAGATATAACTGTTAGTTAGCCAATCTTCAATATAAAATAGCCCAGGAATAAATATATATAACTATAAGTAATATTCTATATCAACTTCTTTTTCTTAATACATGTTCTTAAAAAGTTTATTTTCTTTTAGTAATCTCTATACCAAATGTGGGGTTCAAACTCACGTCCCTGAGATCAAGAGTCGCAAGCTTTTCCAACTGAGCCAGCCAGAAGCCCCTCTGAATCAACTTTTAATTCTGCTTCATTTTTTGGTCCATCTGCCCTCATGGGGAAGTCAGAAGCTAAGCTTCTTTGTTGGGTTAGATTCAAGAGAACTTACTCAGGATGCCATGTATTCTCAAACTGAGGGACATGGAAAATTGAAGTGTCAGCAGGCAGGTTGGGATCAAGATGTGAGTAAAAATAGGTCATTTATTTTTGTAATGTTTATTATTTTTTAATGTTTATTTATTTATTATTCTTTATTTTGAGGGAACGCAAGTGAGGAAATACCAAGCAAGCTCTGTGCTGTCAGTGCAGAGCCTGATGTGGGGCTCAATCTTACAAACTGTGAGATCATGACCTGAGCCAAAATCAAGAGTCAAACACTTAACTGACTGAGCCACCGGGCACCCCCAAAACAGGTCATTTAAAGAAAAGAAAGTAGGGGCGTCTGGGTGGCTAAGTTGGTTAACCATGTGACTTCAACTCAGGTCATGATCTCACGGTTCATGGGTTCGAGCCCCATGTGGGGTTCTGTGCTGACAGCTCAGAGCCTGGAGTCTGTCTTGGATTCTGTGCCTCCCTCTCTCTCTGCCCCTCCCCTGCTTGCAGTCTGTCTCTGTCTCTCTCTCAAAAATAAAACACTAAAAAATTAAAAAAAAAATAAAGGAGAGAAACCATCAAAGTGGTTAAAGTTATAGGCTCTTGAGCAGATTGTTCTGGGTTTAAGTTCTAGCTCTGTCACTTTCTAACTATGTGACTTTGCCAAGTTACATCCCATCTCCAAGCCTCAGTTTCCTCCTGAGTTTAATGAAGAGAACACTAATACCTTTTTCATTAGGTTGTAGTGAGGAGTTATATCTATAAGTCCCTGAGCACGGTCTGGCTCATAGCAGGCATTCAGTGTCATTACCATCATCATTATCACGGTCATCATTCAAACAGCAGGATTGTGAAGAACAGGCATTAGGAATGGGTATATAGAATGAAGAACTCTCAGAGCCTAGGGTATGAGAGGAAGTTAAATGGAAAAGCAAAAGAACTAAGTCAGGCAATACATATTCCCTGCAGTGAGGGTGGGCTGCCTCCATTAAAAGGATTCCCTGCTGCAAGATAATATGAATGACTCATACATGGGGGTATAACTCTTATCTCGTGGCTTAGACATATCTCCTAGAAGGTGGCGCACCACGTAGGATTCCAGAGTACAGAAATGGGATGGTGGAGGGAAGAAATGCTGGCAATAGAGCTCCAAGGAGCAGGAGTGGGGTGGGAATCTTCTGGTTAGGGGACTTCTGCCAAGAGTGCCACAGGCCTATAAGAACCATTTACTATAGAAGCCATAAAGCATTAGTTTCTCCCTTTGATCTTCTGACCCTGCTTTGACTGATTGATTGATTGATCGTGTGGGAGTGCATGTGTGTTTGTGTGTGTGTGTGTTTGATGAGTCACTGGGGATGCCCGTTTGCAGTGCCTACTTACATAGCAGCAGCAATAGTAGGCTGGGCATTTGGACTCATTGGAAAGTAGCTGGCTTCACAGACGTGTGTGATGTGTCTAAGTCCATCATCACTGGCTGGCACCCAGGGTGAGGTGGAGATACAAGACAAAGTTTAGATACAAGACGGTGGTTCCCACCGTCCTCCGAGGCTGGACAATGTCTAACTACCATGCAGATAGGCTGTTTATCTGTCTCAACAACTGCGACGAGTCAGTTACATGGCTTTCCTCCCCTTCCAGAAAAGACCAGACGTATATGATAACTTTCAACAGATATGGTAGACACTATTATCTGTGTTAACTAACTTCATCCACAAAACAACCCTGTGAGACAGTTATAATGATTTACCATGAGTTTTATAAATTAAAAAAACAAAACAAAACTGAGGTCAAGTAACTATAAAGATCATAAAGGCAGCTAAAAACTTTGGGAAAAAACTTGTTTGGAAAGCAGATGTGGTTGGTTCTAAACCTGTGCTTTATGCTAAGACCCATTGACTTCAGTAAGGCTAGGAAAACTGGTCTGTGGTTGTTCTTAAATATTGTTTTATTCTAACTTTTGCACAAACAAGTGGAGTTTAATGAAGCATTGATCCAAACCCTGGGCACTAGGACAGAAATAGTAAAGAGAGAAGAGCCCACGTTCTGGGCTTTTCCTGACATGTTTTGGCCAACGATGTGTGCAAGGCTCCTCTTTGCCCTGAAAGTACACACATAGTGAAATGCCTGGGAGCTGGGGTTTTGCCCTACAGTTTCTGGGGTGGCAGATTTTAGGAGTGTAGCCTTGATGGAGAGATTTGAAGTAAGGAAAGGTTGTTGAGGAAAAGATTATAAAGATTGAGCTGGGTTTTATGAGGGATGAAAGGAAGATGATCAGGCAGGAAATTCCTAGCATGAGCAAAGATATGGAAGTAGAAAAAAAAAAATATGGGGCTTAAACATAAGCAATTCATTTGGACTGGGATGTAGGGTATATGAAGAGGAACATTTGGAAGTGGGAGATAGATCAATGAAGACTTTAAATGCCAGTCCAAGGAGTATAAATTCTACTCAGTAGGCAATGGGGGACCTATTAAATAAGATCTAAGTAAAAATTTGGGCTCCGGAGAAAGGACAACTTTTTTTTTTTTTTTTTTTTGAGAGAGACAGAGATAGAGAGAGAGAGACAGAGAGAGAGCATGAGCAGGGGAGGGGCAGAGAGAGAGGGGGCAGAGGATCTGAAGCAGGCTCTGCGCTGACAGCAGCAAGCCCGGTGTGGGGCTTGAATTCACCAACCGTGAGATCATGACCCGAGCCGAAGTCTGATGCTCAACCCACTGAGCCACCCAGGCGCCCTGAAAGGGCAGCTTTTATTTCACTTTGACCTCTGTATAAACTCAACCTGGGCTATCACAGTCACTGCCAGACTTGTGACTGCAGATTGCAGGCTGTGGCAGCCAATGCCAGCCCTCACTATGGAGAAGTTCCTGACCACCGCCACATGTCTGGGGTGAGACCGAGGCAAAGAATCGTTAGGTAGATGGTAAATGAGTGGAACTGGAGTTTGTGTTTTCGGGTTCTCGGATCAGTTTGTTCATTTAACAAATATTTTTGAGCATCTTTTTAGGTACAGCAGATACAGTCATTGTTTAGGAAAAATGGTCATGCCCAAACATAGTCTACTGCATAGCTTGCTGGCTCAATCTTCAAGTTCTTGGATCTGACCCTTTTATATTGTTCCTGCGGAGTGCTTCGATCTGAGATGCCATTATGTCTTGCCCAACTCCATTTGTAGCCTCTTAACAGAGCCTCATGGCTTTTATTCTCAAGATTGTAGACACACACAACAGCCAGGGTGATACCATGACAGCAGAAGTCAGATCCTAAAACCCTTCAGCGGCTCCCATTACACTTAGATTAAAATCCAAATATCTCTCTGTACTTCACACATCCTTGTATAAACCCCCCCCCCCCCCCAAGACTTGTAATCTTACCTTTCACCTCTCTCTTGATCACTATGCTCACTGGCCTCTTGCTATTTCTTAAACAGTCATAGTGTATTCCTGCCTCAGGACCTTTACTCTTGCTGGCCACTCTGCTAGGAATGTTCTTCTCCCAGATTCTAGCGTGGCTGCATACTTCCCCCCAACTCCCCTGACCCCATGCGATTCAAATCTCTATTTAAATACCGACTCCTCAGAGAGCCCTTCTCTGGTTCGCTATCTTGTTATCTTTATGGCACCTAGCACTACCTGAAAATCATACTTTTGTTTGTCTATCTGTTTACTGTGTTTATTGCTCGCTAGAATGTATGCTCTGTGAAGAGAGTATTTTGTTTACTTGTTCATTGTGGTATCCTCAGCACCTAGAACAGGGCCTGGCCCACCAACAGGCAGTAAAAAGTACTGAATGCATGATTATTACTGGGACTTCCTCCACAGCTTTGAAGGAAAGTTGTTTTATCCCTAAAAAACTTAACAGCTATCTTTATGTTTTCCTCACATATCACAGCTCCAAACTTGCCCCTCTTGTCTCTTGCACCTCCTGAATAAGTGACATCCATTTGGGCATGCTAATGGGCAGTTTGCAAGTAATGGAGTGCATTTCTGATTTTAATTCTCTTGGCTGCTGTGAATAGTTTTTCTCTGGTTGTTAGTAATTAAAACAAACAAGCAGAAAGACTCATATTATTCTAGCTCATTGCCAAATTGGCTATTGCTCAACTCAAAATTAAATGTACACACACCCATAAAACTAGCCAAACTGGCTATTACAATTACCTAAAGATCCTTCTGTCCATTAGCAATGTTGCCTTTCAAGGGTTTATCCTGTTTGGCATATACATCAAAGTAGCAGTCATAAAGACTTCTACAAAAATTTGGAGCATGTAGATGTGGAAAAATTTTTCAGATGTTTTTTAAAAAAAGATTTTGTTTCCAGCTAAACTGCAAGGCATAGAGTAAAGAAGTTCAGTGTTTTGTCAAAACTTGGTTCTTTACAACCAACTGTCACAGTCGCCCCAAAAAGGGCAGATATGATTCAGATGTATTCTGCATCTTGGGAATTAGTGTCAGAATACCAGCCCTGATCTCTTTAGTGAATGATTCATTCGCTAATGTGATTAACAATTCTGAGAGCCAGTGATGTTGGCCACTAATGTCAGATGTTTAGAAGCTGCCTTGTTCATGTTCGTTTGTACTTGGCAGGGAGAAGGGGTCCTGAATCTGCTGTTCTGATTTTTAATGTTTTCATTTGAACCAGGAGAATGAGCTTCTTAGGAGTTCTACAGCTGTCCTTTTTCCTCCTCCTCCTACTCTTCCTCCTCCTTCTTTTTTTTTTTTTTTGAAATGGGTAGTACCTATCCAGGAGAAAAACAAAACAATAACAATTCAGGAGAATTAAGAGTAGAAGAGTGTCAGAGCCTCATCAAGAGAACCTTGCAGATTAAGTTCCTAGAGGTTTGATGACTATGTTGAGTAAAAAATATTCAGCTTCGATTCATTGTTTGACTCAAAGGCCTGGCTCTGTACCTTTTGGAATATAAGGAATTCAGAAAAGTTGGGGCACATGGTCAGATTGGGATTACTGTTATGTGATTATGTGTTTACATGTCTATCTCTAAGGGTTGACCATAAGCACCTCCAAGTTAGAAACTTATTCATCTTTCTTTCCCATTGTCTGACCTGGGAAGTTGTGTAGTTTAATAACAAGAATGATTATGAGGATGCTGGTAATGGCCAACATTCCTCAGCTCACTGTATGTCAGACACTGTGGTCCTTTGCATACATTGCCTTATTTAATTCTTACAACAACATATTCTGTCCATATTTCGTGAAGAAATTAAGGCTGAGAGGTGTTCATAAATTTGTCCACAGCCACAGAGCTAGTAAAGTGATGAGCCTGGGATGTGAAACCATTTCTGTTCTTTGTCCTAACAAGATGTTAATCTCTATACATTATGGTTTGTTGCCTGAGACTGTAGTTAACCAAGGACCCCCCCTTCTCAACCTGGCCTCACGATTCCATCAAGAATTAAAATGTGACCAATGGAATCAGACGATACTAATGTCCTGGAACTAATCACGGTTTCACCAACCAGGAAGAGAAGAGAAAACTTCAGTGTGGGTAACAAGAGATGGAGGGATTACCTGTGTTGGGGATTAGCTCCAAACGTGAGGGCAGTGGATTTGAGAAAAAGGCGAGAGTAAAGAAAAGTGCCCCCAAAGAAAAACCGAGTAGGAATTTCTTTTAGAGGGAAGGTAGATTTTCATTCTGGGAAGTTTCCAAAGTGTTGCTTTTAAGCCACCATCTTGTTCAGGTTCCTGCTGGTATGCATGGGGCCGGAGACAAGAAAGCAAGTGGAAAGGTTTGAGCATGCCTCTGTACGCTGCCCTCCTCACCCGCTCCTGGTAATATGTGCTTTGGAAGCAAATGGGTGGAAAGTTTTCCCCACTTTGGCTTCTCTTACTTTGGTACGTGGGCGTAGGTTTGTGTGCCCGGCTCTTCCATGAGGAGTTCAGGTTGCTTTACCTGCTACGGAGTCTTAACAGGGTGAGACATGTGCCTATGGTTGCAGGCCTGTCCCAGGAAAACTTGTCATACCGGATATGGAAATCGGTGGGGCAAAGTGGGAGGCCGGGTTGTCTTATTTTCATAAGACACTTGGGTTGCTCTCCCCTGGCTCAGCCAGAGCAGGGCATCAATGGAGCAAGTGGGGCCAAGAAGAAATCATTTGCATGTGACACTCAACCTGGCAGTTCTAGATATTTTAGCCAAGGGTGCCACTTGCATAGACAATAGGCGTGATGTCCCCATCAGAAAACAAAGGGGAAAAAAAATATCACAGGCTTTTCTAGCCCTTATTATCTCTCCTTGCTCTGGATCTCACAGTCCTGATGGCTCTCAAGTTTTTTTTTCAAACTGATCCTTTTCAGATTTCCTTCTTTGGTCCTTGATTCTCTGTCAGGATTGTCCTCTGGCTTCTATTTGACCAGGGGGGTTTGCAGAACTGATTTAAGCCTCAGTCCTAGCGTGCTGCAGACCTGCTAGAGGAAGAGGTAGCCTGGTTTCGTAAAGCCAGCATCAGCAGCCACTGATGGAAGGTGTTCTTCTCCTAATGTGATTACATAAAAATTAATGATGGGTAAACATCAATGTTAAGAGATTTAATTTGGATAAAGCTTATAAAGCTTGCCTGCTTAATTGGAGTTTATCTGATCCTTACTGTTTTATTTTTTTCTCTTTGTTCTGCAAATTTTCCAAAATCCCAGCACCAGTGTGATACTCTCCCTGCTTCCTTCTCTTGGGCAGATAGGGACTTTGCGAGCCCTGACATTCTTCTGGTACTTTGTGAACTTCCACGTCAGGGGAAGGGTACAGAGGCTGGCAGATATAAAACAGGGAGATGCCAGCAGGGCTGATGAAAAACCCCTCCCCCGAAGGGTTCCAGAGAGAAGCAGGAGCACATTGGAGGAAGTCAGATATTTCCCCCATCTTGGTTTACTCTTTCCTTGCAGGTAGCTGTGGATCTGTGAGAGCTGCTCGCTTTTAAGAGCTCCTACCCAGAGGACAAAGAGTGTTGTCTGGGGCCAGTCTCCTCCTCCAGCTCTCAGGTCTGTTTCTCTTTCTTTCTTTCTTTCTTTCTTTCTTTCTTTCTTTCTTTCTAACATTTATTTTTGAGAGAGAGAGAGAGAGAGAGAGAGAGAGAGAGAGAGAGAGAATGTGAGCATGAGCAGGGGAGGGGCAGAGAGAGAAGGGAGACAGAGGATCTGAAGTAGGCTCTGTGCTGTCAGCACAGAGCCTGATGTGGGGCTCGAATTCACGAACTGTGAGATCATGATCGAGCCAAAGTCATATGCTCAACTGTCTGAGCCACCCAGGCACCCCAGCTCTCAGGTCTTTCTGAATCCATGTTTAATTTCCTGAAACGTACATGGGCCAACCGTAACCCGTATCTAACGGGTAGCCAATTTATATGCATCTTTCTCAAGGAGGATGAGAGAGTCCTTGTTTCCAATCTCTGGATGTGATTTTTTTCCCCTACGACAGAACCTGATTCCTCGCATCTTCACATTCACGGGTGGATCCAACCTTCCGTTTGTCATCTCACGCTTCCACTTGTACAAAAAGGCCCACCAGGCTGCCGAACCATAAACAGGCAGCGGAAATGGGACTTTTTGAGGAAAGGAAATGGTTTGGTGCAAGTGCTTAATTTTTTGCTTTTTAACTGCAGCGAATACTTTTTAAAGACTATTTGTCCTATTGGGACTATTGGAAGAAGCGTTACATTCATTTTATAGTCTCTGCTAGTTGGGTACTTATTTTATCCAAAAAAAGGAAGAAAGACAATTCCGTGTGCCAGGAATCCATCTGCTGTTAAATTTCGCGAGAACTAGAACGCACTGAAAAATACGGCCAGACACTTTGTTCATGTTTTCTCCACCTTTGGACTGATACCAGTCATAAAACTCCCATCTTGTATAGACAATCTGTTAAAATAAGTTACTAAGAAACCCAAACAGGTGTAAAGGTCATTCTTAGTGTGAGTGGGCTTTCTTTTTGCTGTGGTTACAGCCAAACCCAAAGTCACTTCGAGATGGGGTTTTATAGATGATGTTTTAAGCTGTAAACCACATTATATGATTGGAGAACCGCACCCAGCACGGTCAGTTTTCCTGTTCCGGAACTCTCGGTGCGACTCAGTGAATAATTCATGTTCATTCCTCATGTTCTCACTTTGTTCAGACCTGGAGCTTATGAGCAGGTTACTCCACTGCATTTTAAACACGTCATGTCTCCCAAGGTGTATTTTAAAACATACATGGACAACGAAAAGGAAGCAAAATGTGTCCTCAGTATGAGGGACAAAGGATGTTGTTAACAAATGGGAAAGCATTCTATATCTAGAGAGCCTGAGGAAAATTGATCAAATATGGGAAGGGCATATAGATTTGAGGGCAAAAGCAAATGCATTTGAAGGGAAGAGACTACTCTTCTCTGCATTTCCTGAGCACCTATATTAGAAAACAGGCATTTTGTTAAGCGTTTCAGGCACATTATCTCATTAAATCCTAGATAAGCTTTGTGGAATAGCCAGAGCCTGGGTGAAGAAAGGTGAATAACTTGCTCAAGTGCTCATCGCCAGGAATTAGCTGATGTACCAGTGCAGCCCAGGGGGGTTTACCTCCTGCCCGAGGCTGTCTCTACATGGAGTCCCTGTGGTGGTCACCGATGTGTCTGCTTTCATGGGTTGTAACATCAAAAAGGCAGAAGAATAGAAATGTCTTTTTGGGTTGGGCCTGGCTTTTCAATGATAAGATAATGAATGGCTGACAATAATGGTGAAAATGTATATGCTTACCAAACTGAAGAGCTTCTATGCTCATCTGGATAGAAAGGAAATAATGTGTGATATATAGACTTATCTTGCTTTTCTCTAAGGGGGAGCAATGGTGAGTCATTACTTCTAATAAAGTCAAAGCAGATCTTTTTTTTTCTTTTTTGCAGAAAAATCTATTGTTTTTTTTTACAACCCACTCCTACCTCTAAATGAATCTGTTAAATTGTCTACATTTTAAGTGAAACTGTTCAAATTCCTTTACCTACCTAGAGGCAGGACTGTTTCTTTTCTCTTTCAGTCTTGCCTAAGGAAAAAGAACTCTTTCAGAACCTGGTATCTGAAGTTGCCTTCGCTGACTCTGGGAGATTTCTAGACCAATGCTCTTTTTTATTTTTATTTTTATTTAAATCAAAGTTAGTTAACATGTAGTATAATAATGATTTCAGGAATAGAATTGAGTGATTCATCACTTACATATACCAGCCAGTACTCATCCCTTCAAGTGTCCTCCTTAATGCCCACTGCCCATTTAGCCTATCCCTCCACCCAACACCCTGCCAACAACCCTCAGTTTTTTTCTCTGTCTTTAAGAGTCTCTCTCTCTCTCTCTTTTTTTGTATTTAATAGTCTCTATGGTTTGTCTCCCTCTCTGTTTTTATCTTATTTTTTCTGCCCTTCCCCTATGTTCATCTGTTTTATATCTTAAATTCCACATGAGTGAAATCATATGATATTTGTCTTTCTCTGACTGACTTATTTTGCTTACTGTAATGCACTCTAGTTCCATCCACATTGTTGCAAATGGCAAGCTTTCATTCTTTTCTATCTCTGAGTAGTATTCCATTATATATATATATATATATATATATATATATATATATATATATCATATCTTCTTTATCCATTCATCAATTGATGAACATTTTAGACCAATGCTCTTTTTTCCCCGAAGATAACACATTTATAGCAATAATTATTTTTTATCACAATAATTATTCTGAAATGTAGTATCACTTTCCTCCATTCATCTGTGCTAGAGGATCGTGTGACTTTCAGTCAAATAGGATTAAGAAAAAAGTGTCCATATTCTTCCTAGTTAGGAATTGGACCTCAAGGAACTTATAATTTAGTGGGGGAGTCACAAATAACGGTAACACTTTAGTTACCAAGGGAGGGACGGAGTAGCTATGGTAAGAGTATGTTTTGCTTGGGGGTAAGCTGGAGGGGTGGTTTATCACTGCTGCCTGGAATAGATGAAATAAATGCATGACTCAACATTTGAACAAGATCTTGAGGGAGCGGTTGAATTTGGTTAGGTGAAAATGAGCAACAAGAAGAAATTGCCATGCAGCAAGTGAAACATGAAAAGACAAAAATACATCATTGGTTATGGACGAGATGACAAAGAATAGAGGGAAAGATAAAGATATATGTTTGCCATACAATTACTAGACCAGATTCTTGGCTTTCTTCTATAGTTTTCTAGACCTGTGTAGAGAAGAAAATGAATCCTGGCAAGACCTCTAGCTGGCTACAGCAAGATATGGGAGGCGGATTTACTTTATTTTTTCCTAGTTTCCACATCTTAATCGATGACAGGCACAAACCTTTCTTAGTGCTATTGTTGCAGAGACAGTAAATGGAAGAATAACGTGGCATATAAGGACCAAGTGGTTAAAATAAAGACTGCCTGTAGTAGGTTTCTCAATCTCAGTGCTATTGACGTTTTGGGCTAGATGGTTTTTCGTCTTGGAGGATGGAGACTATCCTGTGCAGTGAGCACATCTCTGATTCCATCCATTTGAAGCCAGTAGCATCCCTACCCCCTCCCCCAGTTGCAAAAGCCAAAAGTGTCTTCAGACATTGCCCCATGTCCCCTGGAGGGTGGGGCAAATCATCTCTAGTTGAGACCTATGCTTTAAAGTAGATGGAAGATGTAGCAATAGGCATGGTTTTTGTATGCCTGGAAACTTGCCGAGCCAGGGTGAGGGTTTATGACCTGAGTAAAGGCAGCCATAGCAGGCGTGGAGCTTGAGAAAAATAGTGTCTCTGCCCTGAAAGGACCTCAGGGGCAAGAGTGTGTCCTGTTCACCTTTGAATCCTATCTCTGGACCTAACACAGTTCCTACAACCTAGAAAATGGTCCATAAATGTTGGTCAAATAAATGGGATGCTTGCTTAGAGTCTCAGAGATGAAATCATAGGACAGACAGCTACTTGTAGCTGTATCTACTTATTGGCTTGTTGTGTTCTATGAGAGGGTCTCTTGAATGTTGCAAAAGTAACCAAGGATACCAGTATGATCACATGCAGCAAACATAGGGGAAAAAGAATTGAGCGACAAATGTCACAAGGCCTGTTTTTCAGGTTTATTGGCAGAGACTGTGGGGTTTGGAAGAGAGTATATAGAAGAAGTAGGGCAAGAGCCCTACCATCTTCCAGTCTCCATTATATTAGAGATTATTTATGGTTGTGAGTTACTCATTTGGCATCTCTTGTCTTTGAATTTTGCATTTTGTCTTTTTTTTAATTTTTTTTTTAACGTGTATTTATTTTTGAGACAGGGAGAGACAGAGCATGAATGGGGGAGGGTCAGAGAGAGAGGGAGACACAGAATCGGAAGCAGGCTCCAGGCTCTGAGCTGTCAGCACAGAGCCCGACGCGGGGCTCGAACTCATGGACCGTGAGATCATGACCTGAGCCGAAGTCGGACGCTTAACCGACCAAGCCACCCAGGCGCCCCTGCATTTTGTCTTAACCAGGGGTTTTTGTTTCTTCCTTCCATGGGAGCAGATGAGAGTTCCTGAGTCCTGACTTGTGGAACCTCTGAAAGACTGCCTCATGAAAAGGGAAGGGAGGTGTGGTGGAGAGCCCAGGGACGGCAGATGAGCTCCATGTGGCAAGGACGTGTATGTCCATCCTCCTGCCAGCCAGTAAAGTCTGAAAACAGCCAACTCAGGTTTTCTTCTCTCAGGACTCTTGATTTCCCCCTTCATTCACATCTTTCATTTTTGAGTAACATGTTATTTTGTACTTAACATATTCCTTATTATTAATGACTGGCAGGTGTGAGGACTTCTAGGGATTCTAGGAAACTTCTCTTTGGAAGACTTTCATGTGAAAAACTTCAGATTGGGCACCTCTAATGCAGGCAGCTTGCACTGATCTCTGGAGGAGGCCATGGTAGGATCCTTTTCATCTTTTCCTTGATACTCCATCAATATTGGCACCTTCTGAATCCAGACTCATCTGCTCAAATGCCTAGTTAGCATCTTGGGTATCTTGTAGACATCTCAAATGAGTGATTTCCTGTCTCGCCTCCCAATCTGCTCCTGTGTCCTTATCCATCTCATTCAAAGGCAATCTGACCTTGCAGTGGCCTAGGTCAAAATCCTTGGAGCCATCCTTGACTCTCCTCCTTGTCTCATGCCCCATCGTCACACTCCAACAAATTTTGTTGGCTTTACTTTCAAAGTATGTCTAAGATCTGAACATTTCTCACCATCTGCTTTGCTACCATTCTGGTCTCAGCTACCAAAAACTCAGCACAGTGGCCAGGATGATATTTTGAAGTTGTAAGGTTGATCCTGCCACTTTTTTGCTCAAACCTTTCAATGCTTCCCTATCTCAGAGCTAACAACAAATTCTTTACATGGTTCTACAACTCCACACCCCTTTATCTCTCACAGCCCATCTCCTGCTTCTCGCCTATCACGTGCGTGCGCACTGGCTCACCACGTACTTGCTGTTTCTTAAGTGCATGAAACATGCCCTACCAGTTCCCTCAGCATGGAACCCTCTTCCCCCAGGGATCCATGTGTTTACATTTGGCCCCTTTGAATCTTTGCTCAAATATCACCTTGCAATGAGACTTACCCTGATTATGCTCCTTAAACTACAACCTGTTTTCTAGCCCCTGTCCAATACCTGACTCTTATCCTTCAGTCCTTTTTTTTTTTTTGAAATAGTACTTATCAACTTTTAATATGCCCTATCATTTGTTTATTTGCCACATTTACTTTTTTGTCTCCCATGCTAATATAGAATACTTACAAGGGCAAGGACTTTTGTTTATCTCAACACCTTCAACAATGTGTCACACATAGTAAGTGCTCATCAATGTTTTTGGTTGAATAAATATCTCTTTCAAAGCACATATTAGCTATCTATTTAGTCTTTCTTCCTGCCCAGACTGTGAACTGTTTTGGGGAGAGTGATCAATAGAATAGCTATTGCAGCAGCTAATATGGTTAATTCTTTTCCTTAAAGGGTGCTTCTCAAATTATGTAAGCTTTAGGCCTCACAAAACCTGCCCAGTCCCTATACCAATCTCATAGGGTTAGTATGGGAATTAAAAAGATAATACATACATATAACTTAGAAAGTGCCTGGCACTTTAAGTTTAAAGACTGTTATATTTTCCATGCCTCCCTCCTCCCCCATCCCCCCATTATGATTAGCTCAGTGGCTGGAACAGAGATGGGTGGGAAAGAACCACCTTTGCTAATAAACAAACCAATTTGGGGCACCTGGGTGGTTCAGTCAATTGAGCGTCTGACTTTTGATTTTGACTCAGGTCATGATCCCAGGGTCATGGGATTGAGCCCTGTGTTGGACTCTACACTGAGCATGGAACCTGCTTGGGCTTTCTCTCTCTCTCTCTCTCTCTCTCTCTCTCTCTCTCTCTCTCCCCCTCCCTCCCTCTCTCCCTCCCTCTCTCCCCCTTTCTCCCTCTCCCGCTCATGCTCTCTTTCTCTCTCTCAAATTAAAAAATACAAAAACAAAAACAATTCAACTGATTGAATATATTTTGATATGATAGTTCAACTATATCCTTAGGTTTTTACTTCTAAGTGCCAACCTTCTTCCCTTTTTTTAAAACTTTTTTTTTTTTTGAGCAGTTTGAGCTACACAGCCAAATTGGGAGGAAATGAGAGATTTCTCATGTACCCCCTACACCTACATGGATAGCTGCCTCCATTATCAACATCCCTGACAAGAGTGGTACATTTGCTACAACTGAGGAACCTACAGTGCACATTATAATCACTCTAAGTCCCTAGTTTATATTAGGGCTCACTCTCGGTGTCGCATACTCTCTGGGTTTGGACCAGTGTATGTATCCACCATTATATTATCACACAGAGTGGATTTCCTGGCCTAAAAATTCTCTGGGCTCCACCTATTCATCCCTCCCTCCAATAACCCCTGGTCACCAATGACATTTTCACTTTCTCCATAGTTTTGCCTTTTCCAGGATGCCTTATAGTTGGAATCAAACAGTATGTAACCTTTTCAAGGTGGCTTCTTTCACTTAGAAATATGCACTTACGTTTCCTTCATTTTCTTTTTCGTGGCTTCATAGCTCATTTCTGTTTAGTACTGAATAATATTCCATTGTCTGGATGCACCACAGTTTATTTTTTCATTCACCCCCTCCTTCCTTTTCGAAGTTAGGTTTTAATAGTTAGGAATTTATCAAAAGATTCACATAAAAGTTAATGTATGATTGCTTACATTTTATTATTACTTTTAACATTTTTCTAAGTTTGTTTATTTACTTTGAGAGAGACAGACAGTGCGAGTGGGGGAGGGGCAGAAAGAGAGGGAGAGAATCCTAAGCAGGCTCCATGCTGCCAGCACAGAGCCTGACATGGGGCTCTAACTCATGAACTGCAAGATCATGACCTGCGCCGAAACCAAGAGTAGGATGCTTAACTGACTGAGCCACCCAGGCACCCCAATTGCTTATATTTTATTACGTACCTATCATGATAGTATTAGAATGACATGGTATTCCTTGACATTTTTAATCTGTGGATAACACTAAAGGACAGAATCATTTATTTTTTTCAGCAGTCCTTAACTTAATGTGGTGCTAAAACGTATAGTAGGCGTAAACATGTGATAATGGCAATGGAATTAAAATGAGACTTTTAAAAATAGTCCCTTTCTTATTTTGTCATGCCCCTATGTTAACATGATTTGAATTTACGTAAGGTTCTTACCTTCTGTCTTATCTTTTCTATCATATCGATTTCTTGTACCTGCCATGCTTATATCTAACCCACTAGCTAGATAAATATATTTTAAATATCTGCCTGTGATGGCTCTTCCTATAAAGGGAAGCTTTCTGAAAGAAATCTCATAGAAAAAAACGGTTGAGACAGGGTTTAGAAACGACTGTTGAATTGTTTTTACTTTCTTACTTTCCCTTTACCTCTCAATGCACTATAATCTGGCTTCTGGCTTCACCAATGACTGAAGCTGCTTTTTCAGTGGTTCAGCAGTTAGCTCCTAAGTGACAAATCGCCTTCCAAGGAACTCTCCGTTGGCTTTGGTGTCAGCAACATTCAGTAACGTTGACTCTTTTCTTGCAGCAGCGTCTGGACTTGGATTCTGTGGCAAGTTTTGGTCTCTTCTTCCTTCCTGATGCTTAGTATCCTGCATGGGCTCTTCAGTTCCTTTCCACTGAAAAGGACATCTTAACATCTTAGAAGGGTTTGGTGGTGAAAATGTTCTGGCAGAAAAATCACTGAAGGGAAGATGCCATGATTTTACAAAACATTTCCAAAGGTAGAAAACTAAAAGCATTTGAATATGGAGTAATGAGAGATAGAAAACTAACTCTAGAATTCTGTATTTATTCTTTGAGACCGAGAATGAACCTAAACTCTTTTAAGAATTTGACCTTATAGCCTAGAGTTTTCTTTTAGTGTTCTTCCTCATATTTTCTCAGCTATGGGCAGGGAGATTTGAAACAAAGAATACTTCTAAAAAATGTGGGTTTTTGTTGTTGTTGTTGTTGTTATTTTTACTCTACTTCAAAACATGTGCACCTGTTGTTCTACTATGGGCTGCATCTAGGTCAGTATTTGCCAAATAAAGTTTGTCTGTAATTTAGTAAACATCTAATTCTCCACTTCAGCGCTCAAGAGGGAGGAAGAGGAGAGAGAGGTTAAAGAGAGGGATCTGGACAAGCATTGCCCCACTGAGGAAGGGACTGAGGGAGAACAAGGGGGGAAGGGCAGTAAATGCTCATCTACACGGAGTGTCAGGACACCAGGGGAAAAGGTGAGAAATCCGGTCCATCACCAGAGTAAAGCTAAATTCCCATGTATTTGGAAACTTCTGACATTGTGTAAAGCAAACAGACCTCAGAATTTTCCTGCATTATACATGTTGTGTAGAAATGACCTCATTCCTTGTAGTATTGTTCTAGATCACTTAACACTGAGTGATTTAGCATAGACAGAATGTAATTTTTTCTAAAATCCATGCTCCATTGAAGAAAGAATCTTCCTCATCAACCAGTTATTCAGTGTGCCATGGATTTTCTGATTCACATCTTGGCAAGGGCAAAAAAAAATTGTGTATCTTTTTCCACCTATGGGGTTAGCTTCTGTAAGCCTCATTCTATGTGAAGCCTGTTCTATCATTCAGAGATACATGGTTTGTTAATGTCATTCCTAATTTTTAAAAAAATTTTAATATTTTTTATTTTTGAGGGAGAGAGAGAGAGAGAGAGAGACAGAGCATGAACTGGAGAGGGACAGAGAGAGAGAGAGAGAGAGAGAGAGAGAGAGAGAGAGACAGAATCCGAAGCAGGCTCCAAGCTGTGAGCTGTCAGCACAGAGCCCGATGCAGGGTTTTAACTCATGAACCACGCGATCATGACCTGAGCCTAAGTGGGACACTTAACCTGCTGAGACACCCAGGTGCCCCGATGTCATTTCTGATTCATGTTTTGCTATCAAATGGCACCAGATATTCTGCTCATTCTGTTCTTAAATATTAAATGTCACCACTCTCTTGTCTCCACAAATCTTAGCTCTCTAAAAAGCAAAAAAAAAAAAAAAAAAAAAAAAAGACATGCACAAGTTTTAGATCTCCCTATAAAGCAGGAGAATGTCTTCACATCATTTAAATGTTTAGAGTAGAACCGAAAGTAAAACACAGGTTGAAAGTAAAATGCAGAACTGAAAGTAAAATATTTATGAAGTTGTCTGAAATTTCCTCTGGAGCAAGGCAGTCATACATACATAAATAGGCATCAGAGAAGAAAATGTAAAAATCCCTGACATAAAGTCTTGTTCATACATCTACTGTGATGGATGACACCGTGTTAGGTTATGATCTTATATGCAAGAGTTAGTAAAAGAAATGTTTATTGTGAAAAACAGTTGATGTGGAAAGTTGAATATTTTATGTACTTATGCTATTAGGACATTATTATCCAAGGTTAACTGCTAGTAACATTAACAAAAGTCAAATATCCATTAAGTTTCAAAAAACCAAATTAATCAAGAGTCGATTATGCACAGGAAGTGTTCTCTGTGCTGGCTATAGAGCTGTGAACAAGATAATATAGATCTGTGCCTTCACTGGAGGTGGTTAACACAGAGTACTTATTATCTGCCAGGCACTGATTTGACTCTTTTCCATCTATTAACTCTTAACATTTTCAATTAACCCTCTAAGATGCTATTATTATCCCATTTTGCAGATGAGAAAATCGGGACACAGAGATGTTAAGTATATTGCCCATGGACCATATTGGTAGTTAGTGGTACAGCCAGTGTGCATACACAACCAGTCTGTTCTAGAAATGAAAACCTAGGGATGCCTGGGTGGCTCAGTCAGTTGAGCATCTGACTTCAGCTTAGGTCATGATCTCGCAGTTTGCGAATTTGAGCCCCACATTGGGTTCGCTGCTTTTGGATCCTCTGTCCTCCTGTCTCTGCCCCTGCCCCACTTGTGCTCTCTCTCTCTCTCTCTCTCTCAAAAGTAAACAAAACGTTAAAAAAAATTTAGAAATGAAAACCTAGGAGTGCCTAGGTGGCTCAGTCAGTTGAGCGTCTGACTCTTGGTTTCAGCTCAGATCATGATCTCAGGGTTGCGGGATATGTATATATATAAAGAAATGAAAACCCAGGCATGATCAATAACTAATTAATTCCTATCCACTCTTGGATGGTTCCCAGCTGTAATTTATATCCCAAATTAGATTGCTTTTGAAGAAAATTTAAATGCACAGAGTTACAATAAGCACTATTGTTAGTCTATGGTACTTCTTGACCAGCTTTTCTGTAAATATTAAAATAACAAATCTATTCCCTCCGATATTCTTGGTCTTAGAAATGTCCATTATTTTAGGTTTAGGGAGATAAAATGAAGTCTCTAGAAAACATATTCAAAGGGAATAGTACTGTTTTGCACCTAGACTATAACAAATATGCTATTTTGTCACCATATCACATAGAATGCTCATGTCTCTAGATATGTTCTTCTATTAAAGCAAAGCAAAATATGTCACGGCTTGTTTGAACTTCAGACCAGCAGGTAGGAACCCGGTGACCTGACTTACCAGTAGGGAATGCTTTAAAAAACAAGTCTTGATAATAATGTTTACACTGCTGTGCTTTGAAGGAAACATGTCACTTGTGTTATACACCAAAAGTGCTTTCAAATGAGAATCAGTTTCACATGTGACCTTAAAGAGAACACAACCTAATCCAAGTCTGAATAACTCAGGTGTGAGAGGGTAGAACAGATGAGGTCACCACAGGCCAGTCAGTTCTACTCTATGCTGTGGCCTGAGACCCCACCTCTGAGCCAGGCCAACCAGGAGAAACAGTGTGGAGGATCAGTGCTGACTACGAAAACAGCTCAAATACAAGTCTTAGTGATAAGTCAAGCTTTGTCTTTGTATATGGAAGACTGTACCAGGAAACTTTTAAACTTATATGGTTTGTAAGAAACAAACAAACAAAAAAAAAAAAAACAAAAAAAAAAAAAGAGAAAAGAAAAAAGAATATAAAAAACTTTTTTGATATATTTTTAAGTAGGTTCCTTAGTTATACCAAAGCCAGACAGGTAGATTTAAAGGACTATAAGTATAGGCATGATGAATTTCAACACAATGTCATGGGTGTGATTCTTTAAAAAAATTTTTTTAACGTTTATTTATTTTTGAGACAGAGAGAGACAGAGCATGAACAGGGGAGGGGCAGAGAGAGAGGGAGACACGGAATCTGAACCGGGCTCCAGGCTCTGAGCTGTCAGCACAGAGCCCGATGCGGGGCTTGAACTCACGGACCATGAGATCATGACCTGAGCCGAAGTCGGACGCTTAACCGACTGAGCCACCCAGGCGCCCTGGGTGTGATTCTTTAGACACATTCTTATTTTTTTTAATATATATTTTAACATGTTTATTTATTTTGAGAGAGAGAGAGAGAGAGACAGAGCGAGCAAATGAGTGGAGGACGGACAGGGAGAGAGGGAGACACAGAATCCGAAGCAGGCTCCAGGCTCTGAGCTGTCAGCATAGAGCCTGACGCGGGGCTCGAACTCAAAGACCATGAGATCATGACCTGAGCTAAAGTCGGACGCTTAACTGACTGAGCCACCCAGGTGCCCCTCATGGGTGTGATTCTGAAACTTGAGATTACTATAACATTTTAGGTTATATGGTTATTAGTATTAGCAAAGTATGGTTAGAAATTTTCTGAAACCAGCTTCTCCCTCATTCTAGTTCTAATTGGTCAGTCTTTTAGGCAGATGCCAAAATGTGTGTGTGTGTGTGTGTGTGTGTGTGTGTTTCCAAGAGCCTCTTATCAATGGTATTAGTAAGTAGAGAATATGTGAATTGTATCCAGTAAAGAATTTCAAGTTGGGGGTGCCTGGGTGGCTCAGTCAGTTAGGCCTCCGACTCTGGATTTCAGCTCAGGTCATGATCTTGCAGTTTGTGAGATCAAGCCCCACATTAGGCTCTGCACTGATGGCATGGAACCTGCTTGGGATTCTCTCTTTCTCCCTCTCTCTTTGCCCCTACCCTGCTCATGTACACGCTCTCTCTAAATAAATAAATAAATAGACTTAAGAAAAAAAAAGAATTTCGGGTTGTATTGGTATAGTATTGCTATGCATTGAATTGTGTCTTCCAAAAGGTTATGTTCAATTCCTAACCTCTGGTACCTGCAAATGTGACCTTATTTGGAAATAGGGCCTTTGTGATGTGAGTTAAGATGAGGTCGTATTGGAGCAAGATGGACGCTAAATCCAGTATGACTGGTGACCTTATAAGAAGAGTGAAAAAGACACATGCAGAGAAGAGAATGCCATGTGAACACACACACACACACACACACACACACACACAGAAGAAGGCTGATGATGGAGGCAGAGATGGAAGAGAAGCAGCTTCAAGCCAAGGGGTACATGGGCTGCTGGCAACCACCAGGAGATAAGCAGAAGCAAAGAAGGATCTTCCCCTAGAGACTTCAGAGAGAGCATGGCCCTGTACATACCTTCATTTTGTGTTTTAACCTCCAGTCTGTTTCTGGAAAGAGACTCTGAGTGAAAGTTAGTGTGTGAGATGTTTATTACGAATTAATACTTGAGGAAGGAAAGTGCAGAAAGCAAGAACGGGCAGAGAAAGAGGTCAAATTGGAATATAGATCTAATTAAACTTTGGCCATCCCAGCGGGGAGCTCTGGAGTGAATCATTCTTGTTTCATGTTAGGTCTAAATGACTGCATCTTTATATCTCTACCTTTCTTAGTCAACACATGTGGGCTTTCATGGGAAGGGCCTGACCTCAGTCAAAGGCATTCTCTGCAGGAAGAGTTAATAGCTGTCTGTCTGCTGATCACACCCCTGTGGCTGGGCAGCAAATCCTTACTTGAAAAGAGATTCGGTGGTGCACCTCTGTGTCTTCTACAGATGGTAGCCTGCCTGGATCCTGAAGGGAAACTGAAGTGTTGGTGGTATTAGGAGTTGTGGGGGAAGTTATAAGGGAGTGTCCTGGGTAAAGACTATGGACAATTGGTAGGTAGACTGGTCATGCTGTGTATAGGAGATGTAAATCCAGAGTTTTTCTTCTCAACTTTTTTGATGTGCACCATCTGGTTATCTTGGAATGTGGACAGTGGACAGATGGAGGACGCTTTGAACAGCCCCTTCAGCTGTCGGTGTGTCAATTGGGAGATCAGATTAGTAATGGGGTGACTAAATGTATAGAGGCAGAAGACCTTTTTGCGAAACAAGGTAATAGAGAGGTGCAGATAGGGAACACAATATAGAGGAAGAGATGTCCATTGTAGGATGCATTGTGGTCAAAGGAGAGGAAGGTACCATTCTTTCATATATTTGAAAGATGAGTCTTGAAGGGTGCATGATGATTAGCCAAGTAAAGAGGGAGAAGAAGAGAATTCTAAGCAGAGGGCCCATGGCACAGGATCCTGCATCTTTGTCATGGCCCTCCATGTCTTCCAGTTTCTCCAGGTTTTCCATTTTCTTTCCATTTGCTGAAGAGAGCAACAGAAACCTCCCTAGAGAGCAAGTGGCCAAGCTGAGTACAGAGGCTGTGTCCTGATGGAACAATTGAAATAAGTTGGTACACAGAACAGGAGGGCACATGTGGTGGCAGGTGAGGCTGGAGGTGAGGCAGGGTTCACATGGTGGAGGTTCTTTAAAAAAAGTTTTTTTTAATGTTTATTATTTATTTTTGAGAAAGAGAGAGAGAGTGAGAGAGTGTGAGAGAGAGAACGTGAGCGCGCGAGCGGGGGAGGGTCAGAGAGACAGGGAGACACAGAATCTGAAGCAGGCTCTGGGCTCTGAGCTGTCAGCACAGAGCCCGACGCGGGGTTCAAACTCATGAACTGAGAGATCATGACCTGAGCTGAAGTCGGATGCTTAGCTGACTGAGCCACCCAGGTGCCCCTGGAGGCCCTTATATACCGCTCGAGGAAATGTACACTCCTTCTAAGGGCAAAGTGACATTTTTGGATGGCTTAATGAGGGAGTAACATGAGCAAATTTGTGCTCTAGAAAGATCTCTGAAGTAGAGTGAAAAATGAGTTGGAGGCCTTGAAGTGATTCAGCAAGGAAGACTTAAGTGAGGAGAACTGAAAGTGAGTCAAAAACAATTGATGATAGATTGGATTTTGAGGGTTAAGAACAGGGAAGGGTCAAGGATGGACATGATTTCTGATAGAGGAACTTGGATAAAATAAGCTCATCCAGTGTTTGCAAACTTTATACTTGGTTCCATTCTTTTCATCCATGACAGGGATGATGGTAAAACATGATTTGAAGAAAAGAGTCTCTGAAGTGAAGCAAATGTAGAAGTATGGGGTATAAAGTCAGCAGATTTGGATCACATGGGCAAGTCAATTGCCTTTGAGTCTCAGTTTCCTCTTTGGTAAAATGGGAATAATACTATCTATATCACTATACTGTTGTGAGGGTTAATTGAAAGAATTATTAATGTGTATGAAAGCTTTTAGCCAGTGCCTGATATAGAACTGACATTTAGATCCCTATTAATTCATTTGTGTAACAATATAGTCTTTTAAAATATACTGCTAATGTTCATCTGACTTCAGCTCAGGTCGTGATCTCACAGTTCATGAGGTTGAGCCCTGCATTGGGCTCCGTGCTGACAGCTCAGCCCTGGAGCTTGCCTCAGATTCTGTGTCTCCCCCTCTGCCCCTTCCCCACTCACACTGTCTCTTTCTCTCTCTCTCTCTCTCTCTCAAAAATAAACATTAAAAAAAAGGTTCTAAAATATATTGTTAATGTTAACATTATATCACAAACACTTATAGAATATCTACAACCTGCAAGGCACTGTAGGGGGTAAACCTTAAACGTTACCTTAAAACGTTATTATTTTTTTTAAGTTTATTTATTTTTTTGAGAGAGAGAGAGCGTGCGCACCAGGGAGTGCACCTGCGTTAGTGGAAGAGGGGCAGAGAGACAGGGACAAAGAATCTTAAGCAGGCTCCACATTGTCAGAACATTGGGCTCGATCTCTTGGTTCATGAGATCATGACCTGAGCTGAAATCAAGAGTCAAATACTTAACTGGCTGAGTCACCCGGGCATCCAAAGACATTGTTTCTGTTTTTTTTTTTTTTTTTTTTTTTTAATTTTTCTTAACGTTTTTTTATTTTTGAGACAGAGACAGACAGAGCATGAACGGGGGAGGGGCAGAGAGAGGGAGACACAGAATCTGAAACAGGCTCCAGGCTCTGAGTGGTCAGCACAGAGCCCGACGCGGGGCTCGAACTCACAGAGTGTGAGATCATGACCTGAGCCGAAGCCGGCCGCTCAACTGACTGAGCCACCCAGGCGCCCCGACATTGTTTCTGTTTTTAAGGATTTTGTGGTCTGTTTAGAAAGATAGGATTTATATATATAGAAAGTGTAAAACCAGTAAAATACCTTTTTTTTGGGGGGGGGTGTTCATGTAATACTAGAAATAATGAAATAAGATTATAATGATAGTTGCCAGTTGAATTGATTAGATGTATTTACTTGGAGAAAGAAGTTGTCCCTTTAATCTGGGGTCCTTAATGAAGGCTTTGAGAAGGAGGTTGGATTTGAGCTAGATTTTAAAGATGGGTTGGATTTTGTTGTGCAGATCAGGGGTTGACAATCTACTGTCCAGACTGCTGCCTATTTCAGTATGGACTTATGAGCTAAGAATGGTGTTTTAAATGGTTGGAAAAAAATTTTTGAGAAAGAATATGATTCTTTAATACCTAACATTTATATGAAATTTAAATTCTAACGTCCATAAATAAAATTTTATTAGACCACAGATACACCCAGTCCTTTATATATCATCTGTGCGGCTTTGGAGATACAATGGGGTTAGTTGAGTACTTGTGGCAGAGACCTGATGGCCCACAAGGTGTAAAAATATTTGTTATCTGGTCCTTTATGGAAAGTTTGCTGAAATCTCGTGTAAAGGATGGAGGGAGACATTCTCTGGGCACAGAATGCACAGAGTGAGAATGACTCCTTTGAAAGAAACAGAATGGGTGGTCACAAAGGAAGAGGGAATGTACCGGAGCCTCATGGAAGAAGCCAAGGGAGGGAAGGGTCTGTCTCAAGGGATGCCAAGAGAGTACAGAAAGGCCCCTGAGCAGAGGACATGGAGTTTTGTATTGTTGCCATCGCTTATGAGTTTTGAATCCCGTGGGAGGAGTGGAGCAGGAGAGCGGGAGGTGAGGGAGCAGAGGCAGAGCCTCAGAAGTCAGGAGGAATCAGGAAGGTTTGGTAGAGAAATACCTGTGTGGTTCAAGTCTAGTATAGAAGAGAAGAGATCTGTGCATATTTGTGTGCAGAGGGGGAAGAGCAATGTAAGGGGGAGGTTTTAAACAGACTCTGTAGGGAAGAGCTCTTAGAAGCAGTTGAGATGGGGGAAACACTGAGCCAACCTTTTTTATTTTATCCTTTGACAAGCGTAAGTCATCTTGCTGCAGAAAAGGACCATTAGAGTTTTTTCAGCTGCATGTTCCTGTACTCCAAGTTGGGTGACACCTGATGGACCTGGGGAGTCAACAGGCTAGAGTTTTTATCTGTTTCAACTTCCCCCAAATTATTAGCTGTTGGCCTTGGAGGAGTTGCATAACATCTTTGCTCCATTTGCTTATCTGGGAACAGTGGATAATAATATATTCATCAGAAGATTATTGTGAGAAATAGTGAGATAATTCTGTTGGGAAAATGTCAAAAGCATGGTGACTGGCAATTTGTGCGTTCTCAATAGCAAAAAAATATTAGTACCATCTAAGTTAAACAGTGATAACTAATAATGAAAGTCACTATGTTAGGGGACATTTGCTTTCTATCCCAGAGACGGCACATATCACACATGTCACCATTTCCCATTCCTGTGACTGTGGTACATTGTTGGTTGATCATAGTCCTCTATCATTGATGCTAGATGTGGCCTCAGAATTTTTTCAGTAAGGTGCTCTAGAAACTACAAACAATTAGTTGGAGTTGGCACGTAACTTGAAACGCGTTTTATATTCTGACCTAATGCATATTTAGTTATCTACAACACATGCATGGAATTCTTCCTGGAATTTTGCCGTTGGGATCAATAGATCTAGACTTGTAGCTTGGAAGTTAAAATGTCAATCTCCTGCGTGGGCTCCTACTAGCCAGTAATGTCCTTTATCTTACGAAATAAGGACCATGTTATCATATTTGCCCTCTAGGTAAGGTTTTTAAAAATGTTATCTTTTAAAGGTATCAGTGGCTTGAAATTTCTGAATGAAATTGGAATGAAGAGTAACCTAAAATAATACTTTTCTATTTCCTCCAAACTTCAGGGAACATTTATACCTCATTTGTGAAGACTGAATTCCAAACCGTAAAGTTACGGGGCAAGTTTTCCTCTCATTTGAATACATATGCCATTAATTGAAATCAAACAAGTGCACATGACTGAGGATAGAAATGTATATTCTCTAACCCTCCCGATAAAAGATTTGTGCACAAAGCAGATTGCAATTCCTTGCTTTTCAGATTTTTGTGTCTGTTATGGAAGAATTTTGTTTGTGCTGTGTACGAAGAAAATGCACACTACACTGGAGTGTGGTGATAAGATCATGTTTCTATGGTATCGTTTTTTTCCGAGTATTTCAGTATTTTCAGATGTTATCTTCTTAGCTTTCACAGCGTGCTAGGAAGAAGGAAAGACATGTTGTTCTCACCTAACAGTGAAATTGATGTAAGCAGTTAGTTACCCTATTGCATAAGTGACTGAGCTGGGGATATGGTATGAAACCAAATTCTTCTATTCATCAGTCTGTTGAGACCCTGCAGCATTTCTGGTGAATCCATTACTACCATTTTCTTTTTCTTAGTTGATGACTGCAGAGTTGACCCTTGCTTATCTGATCTGGGGAAAAAGGGAAAAACAGGACATAGTCTCAAATGGTAGATGATACAAAAATAATTTGGATTTGGCGACAGAGTATGTTTTTGTACTTGCATTGGAACCTGGGCGTGTCTGGTGTTCTGGAAATTTATGGCATTCCAATCTGAGTGAATTAACTACCCAAGGAGAGACCCAGGGTGGGGATATTCTCAAGTGCACCTAGTTTGTCTCTTTTCATTTCCAGCCTTCCTGCTGTACCCATTTTGCTGTATTCTGGACACACAGCCTCATCTCAGACTGATGCATTGAACCAACTGAAGTAAATCTGCTTTGTCTTTTTATCTAGATCCCATTTTGAGACATTTGTCTCATCCCTTCCCTGGGGTTGGGAGAAAGTGGTATCTTGAATTAGAAATTGTTAATCATTTCTTAAAGTTGTTGTTGTTTTAATGCAAAGGCACTCAGAATGTAGTAAGGAAATTTAAATTAAGATTCTTGTGAATATGTAACAATAAGAAGAATGTAAGAAAGAAATTAAAGCAGTATGGGTGCCAGATAATGGCAAGTGAATGGGAGACCTCATGGGAAAGTGAAAATAAATTTTTACTCTAAATTTTGTGACTGATGAGAGTATTTTCTTTTATGACATTTATTCTGATGTTCATTCAAAAAACAAACATTTCTTAATATCTACTCTGTGCCAGGAACGATTGATGATAGGAATTGGCTCATAAACAAATATTAGAAGTTGAAAGTTAAAAGAGCTTGATGGTATTTTTGTAAATTCTTTTTTTGATTCATTATTTATTTATCCATAAATTAAATGCATTCATTTATTGAATAAATCTCTAATTGATACATCTATCTTTGATATTAATTGAAATAAATATTAATATGTATCATTAATCAATTAATTTATTTGTACATAAAAATATTTAAGTACCCCCACCCCCTCAAATAGTCAATCAGGAAAATCATACCTTCTAGTTCTGGATAATTTTCTTAAATTATTTTGTTGATGACTTAATTCCATCCATTCCCTCTCTTCTTTTGTTCTGGAACTTTATCATTTGGAAAATGAATGTGCTGAACAAATCCTCTGATTTGGACCTAATCTCCCAATTTTCCATCACTGCCTTTGTGCTTTTCTTTAGGGAATATTTTCACAAGATGACCTCCCAATCTTCTTTTGAGTTTTTTATTTCTGCTCTTTTAGTTTTTAATTTCCAAAGCCTCTTTCTTTATTTCCTGATTTGTTGTTGCTGTTAATTTACCTCTGTTAGGATGTTAATGGTGCTTTTTGGTAACATTTATCCTCATTGCATTCTTTTTCCCACACTATCTTTATTTTAAAAAAAATTTTTTTTTTAAATTTTAGTGAGAGAGAGTGGGGGGAGAGCCTGTGAGTGGGGGAGAGGGGCAGAGGAAGAGAGGGGGGATCCTAAACATGCTCCACTCTCAGTGTAGAGTCTGAGGCAGGGCTCAGTCCCCCAACCCTGGGATCATGACCTGAGCTGAAAGCAAGAGTTGGAAACTCAACCAACTGAGCCACCCAGGCGCCCCCACTTTTTTTTTTAACGTTTATTTTTTTAAATTACTTGTCTTGAGAGAGAGAGTAGGGGAGGGGCAGAGAGACTGGGAGAGAGAATCCCAAGCAGGCTCCATGCAGTCAGCACAGAGCCCAGTGTGGGGCTCAATTTCACAAACTGTGAGATTGTGACCTGAGGAAATCAAGAGTCGGATGCTTAGCCCACTGAGCCACCCAGGCTCAGTTTCCACACTGTCTTTTGCATTAGATGCCTTCTCAAATGTCTGGTGATCCTTGGTTGTGTGTCCATATTTAAAAGTAGGGCCCTAAAAACTATTTGGAGTCTCTTGGCATGGAGGTAGGCTTTTCCCACTGTCTGCTTCACTGGACATTTTATTGGAGAACCCATAGTGTCAGAATCTTCAATTCTTTTACCTAAGCCTGGTTATATTCTCCCAAACAAATCAGTGCTGATCTCTTTCCTGAGGAATATAATTCTGGCTGTCAGCATTTTAGGAGTTGGTGGAAGGAGGTTCAGGGTTTCAGCGTTCATTTTGTACATTTTCACTTAATCCCTTTGTTTTCAGAATGGTCCCAGTGCTCTTGACTTAGCTTGGTGCCCTCTGATCCATAGACTTTCTCTACTGTCTCCAGAGAGTAAGCCTTCAGTTTTCTCTTGGGGTAGGGTAGGAATATGGGAATTTTAATTGCTTTTTAATCATACTTCCAACCAGTCCTCTTGGCTTGTAGTGCTACTTTCATCCCTGGTTTAATATTACTCAGTGTTGCCCATTTCCAAAATTTTGGGGGTTCTGTAGTATAATCTCATTAATCCTTGGCTTCCCCACTGTTTGCTTTCTGAGATCTGCTAAGTCATTTACCACTAACCTTTCTGCTCTTCAGTTTCTAAAATTTAGTAGCTGTCATCATATCTCTCATTTTCATTGTCCTTTTGAGTTTATGTCTTAACAAATCCCTTTACTATTGTTTTGGTTGAGTTTGAAAGACGGTGGAGCCATATCTCTACCTCTAAATGGATTTTTAAAATTAAGAACTTTTATTAAATACTCCTCTGCATCATGTGGTCCTGCATGTGGAGTGCAGAAGGAAGATATGGCAGGGAAGTTATTGACAGACGTTGTCCGTGTTCAGAGCACCATATTAAAACTGGTAGCTGTGCAGTAAGCAGGTATTGTCTGGCCTATACAGCATTTAAAATTTTTAATGAGAGCCTTATTCTATAAATTTATTTATTTATTTATTTATTTATTTATTTATTTATTTTTTAAACCTGCAGGTCCAGCTTCTTTTTAAAATCAGGCAACTGTCAATACTGGGTCTGTGTTACTATATGTAGCAATTGGCTGGAAACTGAGAAGATAAAGCATTCTATGTTTGGGCAAGTCCCTTCTATTTCTGACTCCCACCCAGCTTGCTTTGCATTTGCATTACCTGCCTGGCCCTTGTGGGCAATCCAGACCCGGAGGATAGGAGCACAGTGGACATCATCTTCCTTGGAGGCAAACAGCCAAAAGATAGGGCAACACTGAAAACCAGATGCAAAGGCAGCAATGAAAGGGATCCCAGTCCTGTTAGCCTCCACTTTGTCTTAGAGGAATCGTCCAATGGCCTGACACTTTGGTGAATATGGGATCAGAGCAAGGGAGTGGCTCATGTGAACCAAAAGAATAGTGCACTCCTTGAGAGAAATTCATGTGTTTATCTTCCAGGAGGACTCCATATTTATGTAGTCTTGCCAGGGACCAGCTGAAGTATAGCTCTCTGATTAAACTCTCTTCTGATAAACATAGTATTTCTCTAGATATATGATATCTAAGCTTATGGTCAAGTCTTGTTCTGGCCTTAAAGCAATTTTACTCTCTTAGATCATGACACTAGTGATAAGAATAATAACAACAACTGCAACAACAAATCTTTACTGGACACTTACTGGTGCCATCAACTGCCATATATATTTTATCAAGGAATCCCCACTAATATGAAAAATAAGTGCTATCTCTTCCCATTTGAGACTTAAGAAGCTGAGAGTTGAGTAGTTTATCCAAGGTCACGTGATAGTGAGCGAGAGTTAGAATTTGAACCCAGGTCTGTGTGATTCCAAAGCCAACAATTAATACCAGGATTCTGAATTGGTATGTCTTTACTTTTATCCTGAATTATCAGGACTCTTGGTTGTGCTGATAAAAGCCCATTTTAGCTTAAACAATAAAAGGAAAGGTACTGAAAAATGTAACCATCTGGAAGGGCAAGGGTCTCACCCCCCCTTAGTGATGACCAAAGAGGAGACCACAATAATGTCAGGTCTCTCTATTTGCCTGTCTTATCTCTGTTTCCCTCTGAAGCCAGCTCCATTTTCTTCCATGGGAGCCTGGCTCTCTCCATGATGGAGGGGGTGGGGGAAATGTGGACATGCCCATAGGCAATCTTTAATTTAGTAACTTGAGAAACAAGCAATTCCTCACTTGGTATCCCCAGTAAAGAAATCCTGGGAAGACTTACAGTAGTTCTGTTTCATTCACGTGCCCATCCTTGGCCAGTTGCTGTGTCAGGAGGAGATAAGACTCCAAACTGAGTTGTGTAAAAGCCCTTTGTAAGGCTGGTAGTATCTGTTAACATAAGGAGGACAAGGAAAGAGGGATGGATACACAAAATAATAGCTACTCTGCCTCCTTTTGTGTTGATTTTTAAATACAGGATCTTGTTTTACAATAAATTTATTCCTTTTATCAGGAAAAAGTAAAAAAAAAAAACCACAAGGCAAAAAATATTTCAGTATTCACAGGATAATCTTAATGTTCTTGTTCAAAATTCTTAGAGAATACCTCACTGCTGCTGCCTCCATGTACCATTTTAGCGCCTTTATGGAAACTGATAGACTGGGTTCACTAGGTCACAAATTACTGTTATCAGTTACATGCACTTGCACCCGAAAGGGGAGAAGTCCTGATTTGGGTATTTCCAAGAATGCCAAGTTTATTTAAAAAAATTTTTTTTTCAAGATTTTATTTTTAAGTAATCTGTGCACCCAATGTGGAGCTTGAACTCACAATCCTGAGGTCAGGAGTCACATGCTGCACCAACTGAGCCAGCCAGGTGCCCCAAAAGTAAGCCAAGTTTTACACAACGAAAAGGATGAGTGGGTTTAGTGGACTGATGAGCTAAGAGGGAACCACCAAGGAATGATCACCTGGGGGGAAATCTCATCTTTTTGATGTGTGGCAGAAAGATTCCCAGAGGCTATCGAATGATAGTGTTTTTGGAAAGATGAGAGAGGAAGCCTGTGAGTTAGAACAAAATTCCAGGGAAGTTCGGGCTACTTGAAAGAGACTTAAAAATAGAAGAAATGAGGGGTGCCTGGGTGGCGCAGTTGGTTAAGTGTCTGACTTCGGCTCAGGTCATGATCTCACGGTTCATGGGTTCGAGTCCCACAAAGAGCTCTCTGGTGCAGACCCTGCTTGGGATTCTCTCTCTCTGCCCCTCCCTCATGCTCTCCCATGCTCTTTCTCAAAATAAATAAATAAACTTAAAAAAAAAAAAGAAGTTAAAAGACTGCACATTGCTGTCTATGCCTCCTCCATTGGCACATAGTCCCATGTTGCGTTATTTTGCAACTTCACGTCCATTTAATCTCTCTATATAAGACTGAGAACAGAGATCGGGTATCATACTACTTGTGTTTTCTCCAGAGCACCTAGCATAGTTCTTTGTACAAAATGGGCACTTAATAAGTATTTGTCGACTTGAAATATTAAGGTACATTTTTTTCTTTCCCACTAGTCTTATCTCTGCCTGAGTAAATGAATTTGATATGTGAAAGCAGTTGAGATTAAGCAGGTAAAGTGGAAGAATAAACAGGAGGCAGAGGAGATTTTAATGAAGTTTATGATCTTAAAGAAAAATCATCACTCCCTATTAAATCTATTTTTTAAGCTTTTAAAATATTCAGATCCTCCCTCTCATCCTCTTAACAGTTTGATGTATATTTGAGTAGTAAAAGGCACACAGATGCTAAAAAGTAGAATAATTATTTTTAAAATATTTGACAGCAACAAAAACACTTGTTTTAGCCAAAAAGTGCTTGTGATTTTTCCCCCCAAAAGGCTTCATAGCAAATTCATTGAATTTTAGTGTATATCACCTATTTGACTCCAAGTTGACTTTGGATGGAAAAATTCTCATTTCTTAAAAAAAAAAATCAATGGTAAATAAGATACTTAGACCAAGTTGGTTGGCATAAATAGTAACGTATATAGTTCTAGATCTAAGCTTCCATAAATATCAGAGTTTAGAGTTAAAAATTACCAAAATATGCAATAGTAAAAAAAAGAAAAAGGACGAAACACTCAAAGCGTGCTTCAGTGGGAACATTTCCCTTAAAACAAGCTTTGCTATTTTTATTGCAGAATTAGAGAAGTCAACTTAAAGCATATTTAAGTCAACAGAAACCGTTCTAGGTAAATGAATTTAATCTTCTTGGTCACTGACACACAATATAATCTTGTTTCTCTCAGGATTTTATTCTTTAAGTAACTAAGTGACTCATAAGCTCAGAAAATATTTTCTGGTACAGGTAAGTCTGAGCTTAGCATGAAATATTCTGAATATTTCTTCTCCTCTTCAGATGAGTATTTCAAAAATAACAGCTCCTTCCTGGAAGGTGCAATTGGCTTTTGGTTAGGAATGTCTAAAAATGATTGTCCTTTTGTGGAATGTATTTTAGGACAAACTAGAATATACTTTTCCTTTCTCCATCTATCAAAATCCTACCAATAGTTTAGGGTTTAGTTCAAATGCCACCTCTTTTACACAACTTTGCTTTATTTTTAGGCAGAATTGCACCCATTGCACCTTTTTGAGGAAGAGAGGTAACATCTCATAATATTTATTTCAATTTGCCAAGTCTCATAGTTGATGTGTGTATTTGGTTTTGCCCCATAGAAACTAAATTATTCAGCTTTGTCTCTCTCTTTGTACCTTGACATACTGCTTTACAAGTGATAAGTGAGCAGTAAGCAAATATATTTTACATTTGGGGCACCTGGGTGGCTCAGTTGGCTAAGTATCTGACTCTTGATTTCAGCTCAGGTCATGATCTCACAGTTGTGAGACTGAACCCAGGGTCGGGTTCCCAGCTGGGCATGGAACCTCCTTGGGATTCTCTTTCTTCCTCTCTCTCTGCCTCTCCCCACTCCTCTCTCTCTCTATCAAAAAAATATGTTTTATTTTTATTTATTTACTTTCTAAATGTTTATTTACTTTTGAGAGAGAGAGAGAGAGCTCAAGAGGGGAAGGGCCAGAGAGAGAGGGAGACACAGAATCCAAAGCAGGCTCCAGGCTCCGAGCTGTCAGCACAGAGCCCGATGCAGGGCTCGAACTCACGAACCGTGAGATCATGACCTGAGCCGAAGTCAGATGCTTAACCAACTGAGCCACCCAGGCACCCCAAAATATATTTTATTTTTAAATATTCAACGGTTTGAATGAAAATAATATATAATAATGGTTTTAAAAAGCCCATAAAGGATTTATAATGAAAAAAGCAATAGGCCCTTCTCCACCTTTACCGCTGAACTTGCTTACCAGAGGAAAGCACATTTAATTTGTAATTGTTTTTGATTTAAGTTCTTCTAATGGTTACCTTCATTTCATTAAATAATATACTTAGCTCCCTATTTCCTTTTTATTTTAGACATTTTCTGCTAATTTTCTGTTATGGGAAGTGCCTGTTAGGGGAGATGAGGATATTTTAAACTTACATCTTTATTTACCTTTATCTCATGTTGAAGTTGCTTTTCTTTCTCAAAGATGGCATCCAGTCCCTGGAATAGAGGAAATATTTTTGGATACCTTCCAGGAGCCTCTGGCCTCTTGCTGTAGTGTGGATGGTTGTTCCCCATAAGGCTGTTACACAGCTGGCATTTGGGACTTCTTTCTTTTGTTTCCTACTTGGTTGAATTTACTGTTGTCTAAATCTCTTATCTTCTTACTTTTTGTTTTTTTATCCACATTTTGTGGGAGTGCATCTTCAGGAAACTTCCTATTATAGGACATATGGGAGGGAAATGTTCTTAGCCTTCCTTGATTTTCATTTGATTTATAGTCTGGTTTTGATAAAAGATTCTGTATTGAAAATCATCTCCCCCTTTGCCCCCCCGCCGCCCCCGCCCCAGCACTGAAAGCAATGTCCGAAGCCTTTTGGTGTCCGGAGCTCCCGATGAGACATCCTTTACCAGTATGAGTCTCATTCCTTTGTAGATGAGAATCTGTAAGATGTTAGAATCTTCCCATTCTCCTTGGGGTTTGGAAACTTCCCAGTGACACATTTAGGTGAGGGCGTTTTTTTTGTTCTTCAGCTTGGAGATAGTCTCTGGATTATATGCTTGATGATTTTATATCTTTATCTCTATGTCTATCTTTATTGAAATACAATTCACATACCATACAATTCACCCAGTTGAAGTGAACAGTTCAGTAGCTTTTAGTATATTCACAGAGTTGTGCAACCATTACGACTATGGAACTTTAGAAGGTTTTCATCAACCCAAAAGGAATCCTGTACTCTCATTAGCAGTCACTCCTCATTTCCCTCTCTCTCCAGTTCCTGGAATATACTAATCTGCTTTCTGTCTCTATGGATTTACCTGTTCTGAAATTTTTATGTAAATGGAATCACACACTATGTGGCCTTTTGTGTCTGGCTTCTTTAATCTAGAATAGTGTTTTCAAGATTTATCTGCATTGTAACATGTATCAGTACTTTGTCTCTATTATGGTTGAATAATATTCCATTGTACAGACATATCACATTTTGTTTATCCGTTCATCAGGTGATAGACATTTGGGTTGTCTCCACTATTTTTTAATAATATTAACTTTGCTACGAATTTTCATGTCCAAATTTTAGTGTGAACGCATGTTTTCATTTCTCTTGGATATATATCTATGAGTGGAATTGTTGGGTCATATGATTGTTGGTTATATTTTGATTTCTTAGACCTTGCTCATATTTTCTTAGTTTTCACTTTCCATATACCCTATTGTTATTTTATGATTTTAATATATACTTCAACCTCTCTGAGAAAATCAATTAGCTGCATTGGTTACCTTTGCTATGCCTACAATCTCCCATAAATTTGTTCGACTTATTTGTTGATGCTCTCTCTCTTTCCCCCAATTCTTTTTGCGGTTTTAGGTTTTAAATCTGTACACCCGTTTAGCAAAATGTTACTGTGGTATTGTTAATCCACTGTCTTGAATTCAAATAAGTGAATATTTGCTTAAATGGTTATTCAGCTGCCCCTGAAAGTGGTGGTTAGTAGATTCTTTACATATGGTCTATTTGCTTACCTTCATGTGATAGCCATGGAGTACTTCAGAAAAATCTGAACTGGGGAAAACTGACAGAGAGAATACTATTATACCAATACATTTGGCCCTAACATCTAAGAGGTTATGACCATGATTTAGACTTTTTCTTACATCGAAAAGAGTGGAATTAAAACATTACTGATACATTTTTATTTGCATAGAGTTTGCTATTGATTTACTTTATGACCAAAGACAAGTTACTTCTCTTTTTTCCCTCATCTACCAAATAGAATTTATGATCTCTTCAGAGTGTTATGCCGTGAACTCACTGACTACTGAGACATATTAAATGAAACAAGTTTCCAATGTTTAAACAAATCATCTCAAATAGTATCAAGTTGGACTCCATTTTCATTTAGAGAAGGATGCCAGTCTGCCCCCTGGTCAGGCAGGCTCAACCCTCTATCTTTTCCTGGGAGAATGTGTAACTCTTAGGAAATGAGTAGATGGTCAAGTGGTAATTCATATTGGTCTCCAAAAACAGAAGGAATTGCATTGCCTTCAAGTTTGTCCACTGATTCTTTTATGAGGAGTTTCATGGCCAGAGTTACTGGTCAGGAGCATTGAAGCTCCACTCAGTAACCCCCAGCTCTTCCATTTTTGAGAAAGATTTCCTTCTGAGCATGTAGGGCCAGGTTATTTGGTGGCTGTATGGCCAATACTTGCTTAATACTCTGGTGGGATGTGGATACCAAGAATTTTGCAGTGAGTGGGTAAATGAGACTGACAAATGCTAGGTGATTTCTTCCTTTCCAAGGTTGAGCTCGTTTTCTGCAGGGAAACTACATGTTTGTATGTGTGATCTTGAGAGGGCTTTCATTATTCATCTTGATTTCCTCATTGGCAAATAGGGATCCTATGATGGTTTGATCATATAACCACTGTGGTCTGATCACAAGGAACCTCAGGAAATGAATGCTCCATATGGCCTCATTTGTCAATACTACTATATTCATGGATGCAACACACACATGCGTGTGCACAGACACCGACACACATATAGCGTGAGGCTTTATTCCTTTGCCAGCCTTAGCATCTATCATTGCATTCCAGATCCTATATGATTTAAATTGATAATGAGTTACAGGCTTAAAATTATATGCTATGGGATGACTCATTATGCATAGACATACTTCTATCTTCCAAGTGGGCTTCTTTTAATTAAAGGACTAGGAAACTTGTAGAATATGGATCTGTTAGTCTAAATCGTGGGAGAATTATCTTTTCCTCGGTAAGCCCTGAGTTGTGTTGCACTTGTGGTTTCCTCCAATGAATCTCATTTCCTTTTTTTCTAGTTGCTAGTTGGTTTTGGTTTGATGTTGCTGGTATTTAAAACTTAAACAATCTTAAGCTACATTGACTTCCAGAAGGGCACATCTGAGTTAGGATTTCCACAGATGCATTTCCATCCCGGGCTTTCAGAGGGATGTAAACCTTGCGTGTGATATCTGAAGCTTCAAGTGTGTCCTAGAGACTGAATTCCTTGGCCATCTTTCTTCTCTGATTTTTTCTATTTCTCTCACTGCTCTCTTTATTCTCTCCTCTTTCTTCTCTTTCACACTGCTGCCATGGTGGCTTTTAAATGTATTTAAACCTCAAGAAATGTATTTAAACTACTTTGTAGTTCGTAGGGCTAATGCCCTGTATGTGAACTGAGACCAGGTCATCCTGCTTTAAAACTTGTGTGGTTTTCTATGGTAAAGGTATATTCTGTGTTGAATAAAGAGTCCCACTGCATGATGTCTAAGAACCATTGCACCTAAGGGGTCCCGGGGTTGTGAAAAATGAAGTGATTGATCATATGAACTGGTGAGGAAAAAAGATAGCAAAAAGTCTTAAATTATGTATTTGTTCATGAAAAGGCTCAGAGCTCTGAGCCACATTTGGCCCCTTAATTCCACACATATGCCTCTCATTGAAGCTAACAGCTACTGAGGTATCTCGATTGAAGTCTTTGGAGAACATACAGAATGTGTTGATAGTTCGTATTATATCACACTGTAACTTGGGCGCTTGGCAGGAAAGCATACTTCTCTCTTTAGAAAAAAATTAATATTTGCTTGATTCCCTGATAAAAGGAATACTACAAAAGAATATTGCAAAACCTTGAAGGTTTGGCAGGGTTTCCCATGTGGGTGGAAAAATGTTGTTCTGAAGCCAAATTGGAATTGCTCATGAAAATATAACATAAAAATATGTAAAAAGGAAAGAACCACAACCATGGAAAAAATACATATGTAAACGTATGAAACAACAAAGCTTATGGACTAATGCTGTGACCAGCATTATTATATAAACACAATGATATAGTTGTAATGTTATGAAATGGCAAATCTCTGATATTAAAGATAATTGGAATCTCTTTACTATGCTAATTTTAACTCTTATCAGATTTCCGCTGTGTTTGGACCTATGTCTATTGGGTGTTGATATGTTCATATCTTGCTTCTACCCCCATCCACCTCTACCTTTGTTATATACCATTGCACTCTTGCATCTTAGAAGGGAAGGCTACTTAAAATGGTAAGGCCTGTTTGGTTTGTCTTTATTCTTTCTGGGTTTATAAAACATTTAAGCATTCATTGGAATGTCCCAAGTCTAGGGGTAAAATTTTTCCATCTTCAGCTTTACTCTTTGAACTCCTAATGTAACTGATTTCTGTGTGCCCCCCTTTTACCCACCCATAACCTCTTACAAAACCTTCAGCATACTAATGCCTTTTCTCTTGTGCCACATGATAAATATGTGGGACAAGGGAGGGTGAACAGGGCTATAAAAGACTAGCTGGTTGGACAAAAGATTTAGTGTTTTCAATTAATTATTTTATTTATTTTTTATTTATTTATTTTTTTGTGTGTTTTAGTTGAGAGAGCATCTATTGAAGTATTTTTCCTAAGCATCATTCCAGAGATATTTATCAGCCTTTCCATCTACGACTGACTATCTGTTCTTTCTATAGAAAACAAATATACGGGATGTGGTTTCAGGAATTCCCCGTGAGAAAAAAGATGGCTAATGTAAATTACCATATTTGTCCTATCTCATAGATCCTGGGACTGTGCATATTAATAGTACTTCTTTGTTAGATGGCATATAGTCAATTTCCCCTAAATTAGAGAAACTATTTTCTTGCTAAATGATGGAATGGAAAGAGAATACTTCACAGAGCAGGTTGGGGATTGTTCCAGACAAAGGGTATACTATAAGTTAACAGAAGGAGTGGGAGAAACAGATAATGAACTTTCCTGAATAGTAGTTAGTGAGTAATCAGTGAAGCATTTATTGAATCCTTCCTGCATTCCCAAACGTGACATAGGCAGTATGAGAATCAATGATGTCTCTGATGTGATATTTTGCCTTAAAGGAGCTTATGATCTGGTTAGGTAATATATTATTTGACTTATTACATGAAAGCACTACTTTCTTTAGAAGTGTCTGCACAAATGCATAAAGCATTCAGGTAAGAGAGATATTAGTGATGCACACAGAAGCTGGAACAAGATGAAGAAAGCTTCCAGATGGTCACTGAAGACACTTAGGTGGGCTCTTAGACTCCTAGCCCCAAGAGATGAGCTCGAGTGCTCACATTTGAAATATGTTGAGGAGACGAGCATCGATGTATAGTGATATTTATGGAAAATGAGCCTGGAGACCCTGATCACTGAAGGCAGATGAGTTTAACCTTGATGAAAAGGGAAACCTTAGTGGGTTCCTAGTGAGAGTGGTGTTCCAGGAAGATAAATCTGTCAGCAGGGGATAGAATAGAATAGAATGGAATAGGGAGATATTGGAGGCTGATGGACTTGATAGAAATCTTAACAAAAAAATTATCAATGTGAAGTTCACATAGTGTAAAATTAACTATTTTAAAGTGAACAATTCAGTGGCATTTAGTACATTCACAGTACTGTACAACTATCTCTAGTTCCAAAACATTTCTATAATTCCAAAGTAAAAGCCCTTATCTATTTGTTAAAATATTTTTTTTAATATTTATTCATTTCTGAGAATGAGAGAAACAGAGCCTGAGTGGGGGAGGGGCAGAGAGAGAGGGAACACAGAATCGGAAACAGGCTCCAGGCTCTGAGCTGTCAGCATAGAGCCCAACATGGGGCTTGAACTCACGGACCACGAGATCATGACCTGAGCTAAAGTCGGACGCTCGACCGACTGAGCCACCAGGTGCCCCTAAAGGCCCGTATCTATTAAAAGCAGTTTCTCCCCCTTTTCTAGATTCTGATGACTACCAGCCTGTATTCTATGTCTATGGATTTATTGATTCTAGATAGTTCACAAAATGGAATCATATCATTTGTGACATAATGTGTCTGGCTTCTTTCATCCACCTTGTTGCATATATGGGTACTTCATTCCTTTTCATAATAATATTCTGGAAGTCTATTCTGACTAGTGTTGGAGGAAGATGGCTATTGAAAATATGTTTTGAAACTCTATAATTCCCTTTGTCTACGTGAAAGAAGAATATATGTTTTCTGGGAGAATGGAGATATCACCTCACTGACAGAAATAAAATAATTGAAGGGAGATTACTTTTAGGGAGTGAGACCTGGAATTTAGAATAAGAGTGAAATTAGTAAGTAGAGGTAGCCCACCAAGATCTGAAAATTCAAGAGAGAGTTGAGAGTTAGAGTAAAACATTTCATAATCATTTTTAAGTTTAAACTGATAGCGCTAAGTTAGAAAATAGCCCGGGAATAGGAATTGAATAGTCCACGGATCATTAAGGATAACGTTTATTTTGGCCAAGTGTTTTGTTCTGCCTGTAATGGGACAGAGTTGAGAGCTGGACATAGAATTTGTGGAGACAAGGAGACATGCTGAAGAAGTACTGCTCAGGCTTGCACCAGCTAGCATGGTGGTGGGAATACATGATAACAAGAAGCTTATGGTGTCTCATTCCTGTTAGATGCCAAGCCCACAGAGACCAGAAAGTTCAGTGGAGTGCCAGAAAGACCATGAGAGCTTAAATCAAATAGACTACGGTTCTGATTTGGGCTCTGGGTTATTACCTGAATGCACTTAGACACAACAGTTAACTTTTTGGAGCTGAGGGAAGGTTTAATGAGATAACATTGGTGAAGGTGACAGGTACGTAGTACTCTGGTGGGAAATTATGTATATAAATATATATTTGGAGGGACAGGGTAGGCAGAGAAGAATGCACAAAAATCCAGGTAGAGCTCATGTTTTGGGGAAGGTGAATTGCTGAATTCTAAAAAAATGAACATAGAGGTATCTATCTACCTACCTACCTACCTATCTATCTCTCTGTCTGTCTGTCTATCTGTCATCTATTTTTATGCACTTACTTATTTTTTCTTCATATTATTCCAGAAAGGCTTTATGAAGATAGTTTGCAAAGATGCATATCATGAAAAAGTGGTGTGTAAGGCTAGTTTATGAAGGCACATATATTACAAGATCAAAATAGGTGACAATTTAGGTTGAAGAAAAATGAGTCAAGGGAAAATAAGAAAATAGGAAAGGAGAAGCCTCAAGAGGGGTTAGAACATAAATCAAGTACTATGAATTTTTTATCCTTGCTAGAGACTGCCTATAAATTGGCTTGAACTTTTAGATATTGTTGTTTTATTTTATATAGAGACATCTAAGAGGAAATATCCTGCCAGCCAGAGTCTGAGAAAGGGTAGCTGGCAAGGAGGCTGACTTGAATGGTTTTCTTCGGATGGATATTCCACTTTATTGCTGCAAGCACATCTTGCTGTCATGTCTCTTACCGGCTTATGTAAAACTTTGCTTCATTTGTTTTCCAGGAGCATGCTCATAGAGGTAAAGATTTTGTGAACCTTTTATGCTGTTCCTCTATTACTTTGCATCTCACTAGGTGGTTTTTTGGAAACCTACATATTGAAGCTGTCTGAAGGAGCCCTGGAGAAAAAGTAGGTGTGCTTGGTGGTAAAGGACAGTGGAGATTGGGTTGTTCATTCCCAGGATGGACTGGTTGCAGAGAGAAGTTGAATAGGAGGGGGTCAGAAAGAAGAGATTGGATATCTCAGCCCCTTTCAGGATTGGATCTTCAGTTTGGCATGAGTATTTTGTTTGAACAAAATTGCCAGGATATTAGACATATCCGTGTTTAAATATAAACATGCTTCACAAATACATTTATTTTATTTTTTAATATGAAATTTATTGTCAAATTGGTTTCCATACAACACCCAGTGCTCATCCCAACAGGTGCCCTCCTCAATGCCCATCACCCCCTTTCCCCTCCCTCCCACCCCCCATCAACCCTCAGTTTATTCTCAGTTTTTAGGAGTCTCTTATGGTTTGGCTCCCTCCCTCTCTAACTTTTTTTTTTCTCCTTCCTCTCCCCCCATGCTCTTCTGTTAAGTTTCTCAGGATCCACATAAGAGTGAAAACATATGGTATCTGTCTTTCTCTGTACGACTTATTTCACTTAGCATAACACTCTCCTATTCCATCCGTGTTGCTACAAAAGGCCATATTTCATTCTTTCTCATTGCCACGTAGGATTCCATTGTGTATATAAACCACAATTTCTTTATCCATTCACAAATACATTTCTAAGTCAACTCTACATAATGTTTTGATTATTTGATCAGTCAGTCATCCACATCTTAGTTCTATTTCTATTAGAAATAGATGGATGACGGTCAGCATTAACTAACAAAAAGTAAGCCCTATGTTTGTGTAACTTTAAACATTTTAAAGTCTTGGGGCGTCTGGGTTGCTCAGTTGGTTGCATCAGACTCTTAGTTTCTGCTCAGGTCAAGAACTCATGGCTTCGTAGGTTCAAGGCCCACATCGGACTCTGCACTGACAGTATGGAGTCTACTTGGGTTTCTCCCTCTACTTCACTCTCCGCCCCTCCCCCACTCATGTTGTCTCTGCCTCTCTTAAATAAATAAACTTAAAAAAAGCATTTTAAGGTCTTTCACAGTACCTGCTACAGTCTGAATTTGCCCCCCATCCCCACCTTCATATATTAAGGTCTAACCCCTAAGGTGCTGGTACTAGGAAGTGGGACCTTTGGGAGATGATTAGGTCACGAGGACAAAGCCCCCTTACTCAGGGGCCCTTTAGTGCCCTTCTAAAAGAGACCCTGCAGAGTTCCTTCACCCACTTCTGCTATATGAGGATACCACAGATTTGTGACCTGGAAGAAGGCTCTCTCAACCAGGCTGGTTGGCGCCCTGATCTTGGACTTCTAGCCTCCAAAACTGTGAGACATAAATTTCTGTTGTTTCTAAGCCACCCAGTACCTATACTCTACATTTATAATTCTTACAAAAATACTCTGAACAAAGGAGAGCTGATACTATGATCATTCTCATTTCGTGAATGAAGAAACATCTTCAGAGTGTTTAATTTTAGTCCTAAATTCAGGTTGCTGGGGAGTTGCCAACGTAGAGTGAGATCTTTGTGCTCTGCTTTTCCTATGGGAACTACAGAAACCTATGGGATCCTGGAACAGAAAAAAAAACATTGTTTTAAAAATTGGTGAAATCTGAATTCAATCTGCAGTTTAGTTTGTAGTAATATACCAATGTTGGTTCTTGGTTTTAACACTTGTACCATGGTCATGACTCTAAAAACAAAGGAGGACAATCTGAGCAATTCCTATTTTAGGTAATACAGGGTAGTATTCCTGGGTAGTACAGGAGGCATAAATAAGAATTTTAGAAAAAAAAATACTGAATAAGTGGTCAGAGAATTGTGGGGGAAAAGATAGAAATAATACCACCAAAAAGCATTAAGGTTAGAAAGAACTGAAGAAAAGGCAGTGGTGTTAGATGTGATACCCCATTGCCCATGGATCTAGCTAAACTCATCTCTTGCTTCCCACACCTGCTGTGTGTTTGGGGTTCCTTTGCTATATGAATGGCATTACCATCCCCAAGTTGCTAAGCCAGAACCCAAAGACTCTTCTCTTTTTCTGAGCCCTTTATTCAGCCAGTCACTGCAGCCCATAGACTCCATTTACAGAATTTGTTCCATTTTTTCATTACCAAGTTCAGGCCTCCTGCATCTCCCTTATCTGAACTGTTTTCTGCTCTAGTCTCTTGCCTGGTACCCCTGTTTCCCCTCTTGTCCTCCTCCTTCCCCTTTTCTAGGATTTGTTTTTCTTCTCTCCTTTTTTAAATTTACCTTTTCTTACTTTTAGAACTTTTAAAGATAGAGAAAAACCCGACAGAAGAGAATAACAGTCGTCCATATTCTAATCACCCAGAATTAATCACTGTTGACATATTATTTATTTGCTGCCAGTTTTTCTTTTGAAAGAAAAATCACTCTTTTGTTTTCTAAAAGTAAAATGACCTGCATTCCATATAAAACATTGAAACAAGATAAAAGCATTACAAAGATGAAAGTTTAGAAATCAACTCCAGTCTCATTTGGCAGAAATTATCATCACTAGATTAGGAAGCAACATTCTTGTTTTGTCTCGATACATAGGGTGATCTTTCTATTTTTTTTTTAATGTTTATTTATTTTTGGGAGAGAGAAAGAGAGACAAAGAGAGACAAAGAGAGACAGAGCACAAGCAGGGGAAGGGTAGAAAGACAGGAAGACAGAGAATCCAAAGCAGGCTCCAGTCTTCGAGCTATCAGCACAGAGCCTGACATGGGGCTCAAACCCACGAACCATTACATCATGACCTGAGCCGAAGTCGGACGCTTATCTGACTGAGCCACCCAGGCGCCCCTAGAGTGATCTTTCTAAATGAAAACTGAGCCTGTCTTTTCCCCATTCTTAACATCCTTTAATGGTCCCGTATAACCATGAGGAAAACATCATGCAAACTCAAGTTGAGAGACAGTCTACAAAACATCTGACCACTCCTCCTCAAAACTGTCAAGGTCATTAAGAACAATAAAAAATTGAAAACTTCCCAGCCAAAAGGTGCCTAAGGAGATGAGATTACAAAAACAATAATTTGCTATCCTGGATGAGATCTTGGAACAGAAGAAGGACATTAGTGTAAAACCAGGTGAAACCTGTACAAAATCTGGAGTTTAGTGGGTAGTAATGTACCAATGTTGGTTTCTTAGTTTTGACAAAAGTACTATGATTATGTAACATGTTAGTGTCAGTGAAAACTGGGTCAGGGGTACACAGGAACTCTCTGTGCTACCTTTGTAACTTTTATGTAAATCTAAAATTACTCTAAAACTTTTTTAAAATGTTTGTTTATTTATTTTGTGAGAGAGTCCCACAGCCCTAACAGCAGGGAGCCCCACATAGAGCCCGGTCCCACAAACCATGAGATCGTAACCTGAGCTGAAATCGACTCAGAAGCTTAACCGACTGAGCCACCCAGGAGTCTCAAAAATTACTTCAAAATTTAAAAAATTATATAAAAAATCAAGTTATACAGTAAAAGAAAACATTTGGTGGCATCTCTTAGCTTTTAAGAGAAACTTAACAGAACAAGCCTTTCATGGACTGGGACCTGCCTTCTCTCTAACTCCATTGCCCAAAAATCTGCCCACACCACATTATACACCCTTCACTGGGGTCATGTGGAACCACATGATGATGCTGTGCACTCCCTTGCAAACACACTTCTCCTCCTGTGTGCGTGTGTGCGTGTGACCTCCTAATTTTTTTGCTTCCTATATATTTTTTTCAAATCTGGCTACTTTCTTCTCATGCCACCACCTTCATGGAAGCCACCATCACATCCTACTGATATAACTAAATTAGCTTTTCAAGTAGTTTCCTGATACTCACTCTGGTTCCCATCCAGTGCATTGTCTACCTAGCAGCAACAGTGATCTCTTAAAATATATTCTTCTTAAAACCTTTCACTGGGTTCCCTTTGCTCTTAGAATAAAAATCCAAAAAGCTCTGCAGCCTCATTGCCATGACTTCAGGGGCAACATTTCTTTTTTTTTTTTTTTTAATTTTTTTTTTTAACGTTTATTTATTTTTGAGACAGAGAGAGACAGAGCATGAACGGGGGAGGAGCAGAGAGAGAGGGAGACACAGAATCGGAAGCAGGCTCCAGGCTCTGGGCCATCAGCCCAGAGCCCCACGCGGGGCTAGAACTCACGGACCATGAGATCGTGACCTGAGCTGAAGTCGGACGCTTAACCTACTGAGCCACCCAGGTGCCCCTGGGGCAATATTTCTATAACAGACTCAGTGGTGGGGTGCAGTGGTCAGAGAAGGGGTTTACTTCTCCAAAGCTATTCTTTTTTTTGGCACACACTTGTCCCATCTCCTTATCTAAGTCCTACTAATTATTCAGGAACCATTTCATAAAAACTTTCCCTGATATTTCCACCCCTTCCCTGTCACCTCACACACATACTACTGGTTTCAGTCTGGTCTGGGAGGAGAGGCTACTATCTTCTTTCATGGTTCAGAGCCTGAGTTTGAATTTGCCTGTGTCTCTTAACAGTTATGCGATCATGAGCAAGCAACTTGGCCTCTCTGAGTCAGTTTCCTCATCAGTTGTTCTGAGAAATAGTTATAATAAGTAAAGCACTTAGAACATCACCTGGCAACAGAGTGGGATTCAGAAATAGTCATCGCTATGCTATACCCTGTTCTTTGTCTTCACAGCCCTGGACACAAATATAATTAATGCATTCTATTGTCACCACGGGGTTTCTAGTGCCTAGTACAAGTCTTTGTTGAGTAACTCTTGTTTCCTTTGTCTGGAATGCACCTTCGCTTTTTCTCCTCACCCTTTTCCATGTTGTCAATCCATGCATGCTTTTTGCTCCCACCTCAGCTCGGGTCCAATTCCACCAAAAGCCTCTCCTGCTCATGACGTTCTCCTCTGGAACAGGGCTTCCTTCTCTGGCAGCATAGCTCCTATTGGATCTACTTTGTTAGAAGTACCTGTCTCTCCCATTAGACTATCAGCCCTACCAATACTATAATCTCAGAATAAAAAGCTCCTGAAGATGTAGAATGAATGAGTGAATGAATGAATGGATACCTAACTCCAGAATTTGTGTGCTGTTGTGAGGATCAGATGGTAAGTTCTCAATAATTTTCCTACCTAAAAAGTCAACCTGAAGTGTCTTAAGAACAGTGAAAAAAGTCAATATTCTCTGATATAATATAGGCAATTAGTAAAGACTTAGAAGTCAGTGATGATATCAAGTCTTTTGGGCAAAGGAAAATGGAAAGTTGTTTGATAACTTGTAGGTGAAGTGTAGACCACCAGTAAAGCTGGGGAAATTTAGGAGGCATATACTCATGTTGTGTATATATAGGGAAAATTGTCCTGAACACAGAGAGTAAGCTTCTCAAGGACATTCTCTTTTTGAATAACTCAAGACATCCTCTGCATTGTTTGCACAATAAATGCTGCGTGGATGAACATAAACTCACATTATAGAAGATTAGAGCCAGAAAGAATCTTAGAGTCATCTCGTCCACCTTCATGATGAATGAAACAACAATTCTTAGAAGGTTCCCAAATGGGGGTGCCTGGGTGGCTCAGTGGGTTAAGTGTCCAACTTTGGCTTGGGTCATGATCTCACAGCTCATGGGTTCTAGCCCTGCATAGGGCTCTGTACTGGCAGTGTGGAGCCTGCTTGGAATTCTCTCTCTCTCTCTCTCTCTCTCTCTTTCTCTCTCTCTCTCTCTCCCCCTTTCTCTCTGCCCTTTCCCTGTGTGTGTATGTTCTTTCTCTCTCTCAAAAACAAATAAACTTAAAAAAAAACAACTTTAGAAGATTCCCAAATGAAGGATAAAAATGTTCATGTTTAAGGGATATTGTTAAAAAATTAACTAGGGTTTCTCTAGACTATAAGCAGTGATCTTTTTCTAAACTCAGTCAGAATTGGAATGACAGAAAAAGGTCAATTTTTGGGTTTTCTTCATAAATGGAGGATGGTATTATATTCAATTTTAGCATATGTGCTGCCGAAGCAAACACTGGTATTATTATATTCCAAGGAACTTGTTCTTTGAATTTTTGTATTGCTCTGAAATGGTCAACTAATCTTAGGTGACAACAGGAAATTCAGCTCACATCTTTCCCTGTTGTGGCTAATTCCCAACTTCCCAAGAGGAAGTCTTTAAACACGGGATAGTTCTGGTTTATTGGGATTGCCCCAGTGTGAACTTTTCTGCCTATGGGGCAGTTTTGGGGTGACCCATGATTTATTTCCATTTTTGTTTTCATCCAACAGTAAAGAATAAGATTCAAAGCATATAATGATAAAAGGCCAAAACAATTTATAACCATTTTAATTTGGTTAAAATAGCTACTTCTAGCATAGATTGTATAAATTTAGAGAAAAAACAACATATGAATAAACCAACCACATTTTTGGCCCTGATATACCAAAGGAAGATTAAGAGAATAACTAGATTACTTACTAATTTGTAATATGAATTTGTGTCTTATCACTAAGTCACTTATGGGGGGTCTGGGTGGCTTAATTGGATAAGCATCTGACTTCTGCTCAGGTCATGATCTCACAGTTTGTGGGTTCAAGCCCTGCGTTGGGCTCTGTGCTGACAGCTCACAGCCTGGAGTCTGCTTCAGATTCTGTGTCTCCCTCTCTCTCTGCTCCTCCCCCGCTCGTGCTCTGTCTCTGTCTCTGTCTCTGTCTCTGTCTCTCTCCCTCAAAAAATAAAAAATAAAATAAACATTAAAAAAATAATAACTAAGTTGCTTATGAGTCAACACTTTTATGAGAAAATTAAGAAAAATTCAAGGTAAAAAAAGAAAAAGTCTATCTCAGGAACCAAATATTCAGCACTGAAATTTTGGTTATTTATTTATTTATTTAGTTAGTTAGTTATTAAAGAGGAACAGTCAGTTGATTGGAACTTTGATTAACTTCAAACTTGCAGTGTGAGCAATAATGTTTTTATCACAAATGCCATCTCAGCATGGTGTTGTCCATCCATCCATCTGTGTGCCGAGCATATAATCAAAAGTGAACCCTATTCAGGGGAAGAAGAGTGAAGGTGTTGTGATTGTCATTTTGGCGCTGGCAGGCAACCTCAGCCAAGTTATAGAGAACTTTCTTCAAAAGTGAGATCAATCTAATCACAAAAGATTATATTACTCTGAGATTTAAAAACACTTTTCATGAAAAGAGGCTGAGAAACCGAAATCTGAGAGTGCCAGCTCTCCCAGCAGGACAAGTAGGAGGCCATATGGAGGCTTAATTTTCTTTTGAATACTTTAAACGAGAATTTGGATTTACCTGGGAGATTTAAACCTGATTGACAAAGCCCTTGAGGCTTTCTCAGCTGCAGAAACAAGAAGAGTTAATTGGGCAAGATAATGGAGTCAATTTTGTTAATTCTTCAAGTAGTACAGTTTCTTTTCTTTTCCAGTTTGGGAGGTAATTATAAAAGCAGGAAAAAAATCAGATTTATAGGCTACAAGTCTTACCAAATGATTTTAAAGTGATGACTGGGCAGCATAATGAACCCCAAGATTTAGAGCCACAGTAGTCTATTGAAAATGTCTAAATTCTTTTACATTATTCTGATAAAAAATGGTAGCATGTTTAATTTTGCACAGTATTTAAGAAGTATGTGCTATCCTTGAGCAGACACGAAATTATGTTGAAATTTATTAATTGTCACTGTGGAATTTTGTTCACATGATAAAATAGAAAGTTGATTTATCTTCCGTGTTTATAGAGATAGCACTATTTCATTCATTGTGGGTATTAATAGGAGATTTTACAAAAGGAACATAGTGGGGGAAATCTACAAATCTAGAAAATAACAACAAATCAACCATATATTTGGCCGTGATAGTACCGAAGGAAGATTAAAGGAAGAACTGCATTGCTTATTTGTTAGTAGCTATCAAAATCCAAAACCTGCATTCCTATTGACCCTATAGAAATATTTGTACATGGGACACCTGGATGGCTCAGTCAATTAAGTGCTTGACTCTTGATCTCAACTCAGGTCTTGATCTCAAGGTCATGAGTTCAAGCTCTGTGTTGGGGGTGGAGCCTACTGGAAAGGAAGGAAGAAAGGAAGGAAGGAAGGAAGGAAGGAAGGAAGGAAGGAAGAAAAGAAAGAAAGAAAGAAAGAAAGAAAGAAAGAAAGAAAGAGAAAGATGCACAAAAACACAAGGGTATCAGAACAAGGTCGTTTGTTTCTGTGTGGTTTACAATGGGAAAAATTGCAAATACCCCAATTGTCTCTCAGTAGGAAATTAAAGATTATTTGCATCCATATAATTAGTTAGTAGATCCATAGTATAGATATAAAAAAAGCCAACTGTATGTTATTCATTATTTCATTCAGAAGATTTTTTTGGCTGTCAATTATATACTAGTTAAGATATTAGGGATAAAGGATATTAAGGATCAGAATAGTCAAGGTAACAGTTCTCATAGAGCAAGTATATGGATAGAGAAGAGAAAATAAACAAGATTACTTCAAATAGTTATGGTATCAAGAAATAAAACTAGGCGATATGGTAAAATACAGTGATTGGACAGGCTATTTTAGTCAAGGATGTCACAGGAAGTGACATGGGAAATGGACTTGGAGCCCAATGTTCTAGGCAAAGACAAGAGCATATTCAAGGGCAGGTAGAATGAGTTTGATGTGCCCACAAAGAGGGCCCATGAGGCTGGAACCATCTTGCAGTTGGAGAGGTGCTGAGGAGAAAAATCCCAGAGGGCTTCGTAGAGCAGAGGTAAGAGTTACAGATTCATCATACATTGTAATGAGAAGGAAGCCACTGAGGGTTCCAAGCAGGCGGTGACATGATCTATAAATGGTATGAAAAGTTCAGCTGGTGGTGCATGCTAGAAGGGAAAAAAATCACATCAGACTTGCGAGAGTCTAAGTGAAAGATGACAACGATGTGGGCCATAATGCAGACCATGGAGATGACCAAAAGTGGATTCGTTTGGATTTTCTTTTGGAGGATGATGTTGTTCAGACCTTCTGCTATATCACTCCCTGTCTTAAGTCTCTTGACTTGGACCTAGATCAGGGTTCTTACACAGTGTCTGTGTATAGTCTCATTTTTCTCCTCTGAATATGGGAATGGATCATGTCTGTGATATGTCTTTCAGGGGGCCATTGTCAAGATTAAATGAGATAACACCTGTGAAAGCATTTGGTAAACTGTAAAAGTGTTCTGTAAATATCAGGTATTATTGTTATTCTTTCAAAGAGATTCCAGATGGAAAGCACAACCACAGCTGAGGCTCAGGGCTGCCTCCTTCCCCAGCATGACAGGGATAACACTGAATACAGTGACTTCTTCTAGATCACAGTTTCCCTATGTAAAGTGGATAAAATGCATCTCAGAACCTCAGTCGAGGCATAGCAATGAGATGATGCTGAGGGAGGATAAACTAATTAATTATTACAAAATAATTGGCTGCTGTATAAGTGATAAAAATAATAAAATATTTCCCAGGCATTTCTGACATGCTGGATTGATTTCATTAAGCCAAATTTCTCCCGGGGATTAAATTCTGCCTGCTTGTGAATTAGTCCCTTTGGGGGCTACTTTCTCTCTCAGGTATTAGGGGAAAGTTCAGGAAGTTCTGGAGGCCCAGGATTTTAGTAACTTCTAAGTTTCCTAATTGGTGAATGGGAAATGGCTAGAACTTTCAAGGAATGGAATATTATTCCCTTCCCAATTTAAGAACTACAAGTTCGGGGGTGCCTGGTGGCTCTGTCGGTTCAGTGTCATACTTTTGATGTCTGCTCAGGTCATGATCTCACGGTTGGTGAGGTCAGGGTTTAAAACCCTAGTTGCATGGAGCATGTTTGGGATTCTTTCTCTCCCTCTCTCTGTCCCTCTCCTGCTCATTCTCTCTTTCTCTGTCTCAAAATAAATAAATAAATTTAAAAAACCCAAAACTACAACTTCAGGGAAGCAACAGGAGCTTCAGTCTTAGGCAAAATTGTTGTGACCATAATCATATGGTATGAAATGTGGACATTAATGAAGACATCCTGTCAATTCACTTAATACATTTTTTTTACTGCCTTCGAGCAGTAGATATTAAAGAACATTCAGTTCATGTTTTATAACTAATACAGAGAAATATTTGAAAACACTTTCCCTCCCTTCTTTCTTTCCTTCCTTCCTTCCTTCCTTCCTTCCTTCCTTCCTTCTTTCCTTCCCTTTTTCCTCCTTTCCTTTCCTTTCCTTTCCTTTCCTTTCCTTTCCTTTCCTTCTTTCCTTTCCTTTCCTTTCCTCCCCCTCCTCCTTTTTTTTGGAGGGGAGGGCAACTCAAGTTATCCAGGAGAGGGTAACTTTTACATGAAAGGTCAGATGGAGGGAATGGGAAGGAAGACCTCTATGATCAATAATGATTTTTTAATCCTGAAGCCACACACTATAGTCATTTCTTCTGTAAAAGTCCAATTGACGTCAATGACTTTGAACATTCATACTCACTGGTTTTGAGTTCAATCTTATCTTGGTTTCATCATACCACCCACCACCTGCCTCTACCTTCAAACAATGGCCCTATCAAGCCAGTTCTGAGCATGCCTCAGGCTTACTTTCCTAGGGGAAAATTGAACATTACCTCACTTCCTGAAAATGTGTCCAACAGAAACAAAACACTCTTCTTTATGAAAAGCAGACAGCAATATTAACATTTGCTAGTTTGGTTGGTGATTTGCTCAATTCAAGGACCATAGATTGTTTGTAGTAGGGCTAAATGTGTACCAGTTTAGACTTTGGGAGGCTTTTTTTTTTTTTTTTTTTTTTTGCTATTGTATATATTTTTAGCAAGTGAGAAATAGTTATCTTCTATAATAAAACAGATGTGTGGTTTGCACAAAACTAACATGCCTTGGCCTTCGCTAGGCAAAATGAAAAGTCATGAGTGATGCCATATTTCAACTCAAATATGTTTTGTGTAACATTAACATATCAAGCTAGAAGAATGTTCTTTGTAACCAAAAATATTGATTCATTAAAAAAAACTTGGTGAAATAGAATTGTTCATAAGTTATTATTGCTGTTCCCATAAAAATATTTTCTGTTTAAATTCATAACAAACGTTCTGAGGAGGAGAAATGTCTTTTCTATGTCCCATTTAACAATATAATAACTTTGTTTTCAAAGTCTCATTTTATTCCAGCTGGAAGATATATGATCTTGTTATACAAAACAACCACTTCATCTCTACAGAAACTTATTATTGAAATATATGATTATAATGTTCTACAGAGGGTGTAAGGCATAACCTTTGTCAAGTTGAGACTACATGCCATGCAGCTGAAACCTCATCTTCAGGATTATAGAGAAATTGCTTCCATAAAGTTATAAATACAGTTTGAATGTTAACATATCTGTAGCATTTGTTAGAAAGGTGATCATGTGTATTATTCTGTAAGGAGACTACTAAATAATAGTAATAAATGACCCATCCTAATGGTGTCTGTTTAATAAAGAATGGGAAAAGATAGAATGTGGGATAAACTTGTGTGTGTGTGTTTTGCAAAGAGTAAGTGTCATTAAGGTGTAAATGCTGAAGCTGGAATGTGTGACCTTTACAAGGTCATGTGACAGGTGATTCCATGGAGACATTCCCTGAGATTCTGCAGATATTGTCACAGAGGAATATTTCAGAACCAAGATCCTCCTGCCTCTAGGTCTTTGAGTTGCCCTTCTCTCTGACGACAATTCTTTTTCTTCCCTTTCCTCTACCTTCCTGACAAAACCCTAGTAATATTTGGGTCTTGCCTTAGGCATCTTTTCCTTTGAGGACTGCCCTGAGTACCCCAGGCCTTTACCCCTGGTGACTAGAATGGGCTCTCTACTTTGAACTTCCATTACACCCTGAGCTTCTTCATTTGTGTTACCTCATATGAAATTTACTACTGTTTATATTCTTCAAACAAGGACAAGAATTTTGTGGTCATGTCAACATTCTATATCCAGCTCCTAGCACAGAATCTAGTATATGGTAAATGTTCACTGTATGTTTTATTAATTGAATGAACATTTTGTATAGAATTAATCATGGTCCTATTGTCATCAGTCCATTAGTTATTAATGCAACACTTACTTGTTTAGTTGGAAGATGGATAGTTTAAAGAAAAAAAAAACCTTCTCATATTCTGATCACATCCCCTTAAACCTTTCCTGGGTAGATATATTTAATAAAGACTTTAAGTTGTGAATGACAGAAAAAAAGTCACTTCAGATTAAAAACATTTCCCCCCTCACTTATTGGGAAGTTCAGGGAGTGAACTTGGCTTTGGAAATGAATGGGTCCAAAAGTTTCTATCAAGTGCTTATAAAGCCATCTCTATTTCTCCTCTTTTATCACTGCTTTCTCTGCATTGACTTCATTCTTAGGCAGGATCTCTGTACATGGGGACAAAGTTGGCCACCAGAAGCTTACGTTGTTTGTAAAGAGCAAAAGCTCAACAGCCCCTAGGGGCCCTCATCAGCACTGTTTGTGTCACACATCCATCCTGGGATTTATTGCGTAGCCACAGTAGTGTGGAACTTTGGCTATCTGTGGATATGCTCACTTGGTGTGAGAGGAGTAGAATGCCCACAATCAAGAAGAGTTTGTTACCAGGGAAATGGGGAAGGAGAGTGTGTGGTGGGCAGACAAAAACCTTAGCTGACATGGTTCTCTGCCAAATAAATGCTGGGTATACTGGAAAATCATCAACATTGGATAAGATCAGGCAACTTGATTTTACTTGATTGGTATAGAAGTTGATAGGAGAGCCCTTTAAACAGTTGCTTCCTTTCATGTGTTGACTCATCACACAAAATATTTGTACTAAGGCCTAAGGATGCAAGAATGAACAGGACAGACAAGAGACCTTGCTCTAATGGAACTTACATTCTAAGCAAAGAAGCAAATATAATTAAAAAATTGTAATAAAGGCTGTAAGGGAAACACACTTGGAGGTCTCCACAGGGTAACTCACTTTCTTTGTTTTTACCCAGTGTCATCTAATTTAATGAGGCCTACCCTGACCCTCCTATTTAAAATTACGACCTACTCCCTCTGCCTCATTCACTCCCCATTTCTCTTCTCTTTTTTCTTATCTCCTCTAATGTTCTAACATAATATTCTGACCTAACATACTCTGTATTTACTTAAGACCTATGTATTAAGTTGGATATTTTGTTATTACCTGCCTTTCCCCTCCAGTAGAATCTCCCTTAAAAGTAGAGATTTTTTTCCCGTTTTGTCCACCAATATATCTTCCAGTGCTTCACACACAGTAGATGCTTGATAACTATTTATCGAATGACTGAATGAATGAGAAAATATTGAAGGTGATAGGGATCTATCTGAGACATGGAAGCTAGCAATGGTTTCCTTGAGGACATGAGATTAAAGCGCAGATGTGAATAATGAACTAGACTTGAGGAGATAGGGGGGACAAGTGTGTTAGTCAGAGGCAGCAGCAGATACATAGAAAGGAGCTTGGAGAGTTCAAGAAACTAAACACAGATCCATGGGCTAGAGCACAGTGAGCTGAGGGTTGAGCAGGCTGGGTAATGTTGGAGAGATATGTGGGGGCCAGATTATCTGAGGCCTTGGAGCCCATGGTAAGGATTTTGGTTTTTTATTCTGGTGTGATGGAAAGTCATTAAATGGTTTTAAAGCAAAGGAACTCATGATTTAAATTACATTTTTATGTAGTATTTCTTGAATCCATTCAGTTATGTTCCTTGTCCAAGCCACCTTCACCTCTCACCTGAATTCCATTTCATGGGTTTTTCCTCATCCTCCCATGTCCTTCTCTAATCTTTTCCCCACACGGCTGCTCTCATGGTCAAATCTGAAGCCAGTTTCCTGCTAAAACCTGAATGGCTTCTCAGTACCTTTAAGACAAAGACCCAAGTCTTCTTGAGTCCTCCAAGCCCTGATCATCTGCTTCTCCTGCTCTTCTTGCCCCCAACTCCATCTCTTTTGTTCATTTTTCCCCAGCCACATTGGCCTTGCTGTAATTTCTGGAACACACCAAGCTTCTTGCTCCTGAGACCCTTCCTGCGAGATCCTCTCCTGTCCCCTCCATGCCACCTCTTCCCACTTGTGGTTTGTCTAAATGTCACTTCCTCTTGGAGATGTTCCTTGCACGCTCCTCAAGCCATTACTCTGCTTACATGCTCTCGTTGCACCTTGTACTTTTCTTTGTTGACATTATGTAGGTACTTGGATCATTATTTTTTAATGTCTCTTTCTCTCAAGACTGTATTCTTCTTGACGGCCAAGAGTGTGCTTATCTGATTTGCTATCTAGGAGAAAACCCAATTATTGGAGTTTAATATGTATGTACTGACTGATATAATGAATTTAATAGAATAGCTTAAACAAAATACAAATAGATTTGCTTTGTAGTTATTTATTTATTTATGTATTTATTTATAGACCTTTTATAATCATGCCCATTAGATCTCATTCTTTCTGTTCCTTTAGCATCTTTATTTTCAGTTTCACAGTACTTTTTCTTCTTTAGTCTAGTCTAGCAGCCTTTCTTTATCCATTGTCTTTCACAAGAACATAATGTCCTCTGTTAGGAGTTTTCAGGATCACCTCTCTCCATAAGAGGTGACAGTGCAGTGTCTCCACTTTCTCCCTGCCTTGGGAGCAGGCTCATTCACTGGGTCTGAGCCACTTCCTCTAACACATATTGCATGGTTCCTATTCCAGAATAGACTGATGGCTTTACAATGGGCAAGAAAAGTAACTCCTTTTGGAATTCTTGGTTTTTAACAAAAATCTCCCCCTCCCTGCAATTAAGGGAGAAACTTGACAGTAGGAAGATACTGTGTGAACTTAGTGCCTCTTACTGGGATGTCTCAGGCTCAGACAGAGGGAGTGTCTGTGAGAATCTCTTTAATGAAAAAACTAGATGGGGAAAATGGTGAGTGCAGTATAGCATGATAAGGCCAGGGTTACCCTTTCCAAGGAGAAAAGTGGAAGTCATTTTAACAGGAGGAATAAGTAGTCCTCACAGAAACTAGATTGGAAGTGGCTTTAACTTTAGTAGCCTTGACGAACAGGTATTAAAGCCCCCACCCGCTTCTTTCCTCTTAGTGGGACCTTGACCTGCAAGGTCCCTTCATAAGGAGTCACTAGGAAGCCCACTGGCATCCAGCTCATGTAAAAGAAGTGGCTAGCCAAAAATGGGACCAGGACTGTAAAAAGAGGTGATATATCCTTCAGCAGGGGACTACTAGGCATGTCCTACTAGAGAGGATTGTAGGGGGACACAGAGAGGTTGGAAAAGGAGTTAGGCTCCTGTGGGTTAGTTAAGTTAGTTATATGATGGCTTAGCCATCACTGTGAGACTTGGCTTCTCAACTGCCACACCCAGCATGGGATGGAGCTCATAATATAGTTTCATGTGATTCTCCCTTTACCCACAAAGCAAGGTTACACATGAAATTTGTGTGGCAAAAAGGGCCAGCTCCGGTTTTTAGTGAAGAGCTTTTGACAAAGCCAGAAACAGGGTGAATCAGCCCCCCTCAGCTTCTCTTTTCTTGTCCTGTGTAATTTTAATCCTCTTATTTGTTTCTGAGCTAATTTTGTCATTTTTAGCTATTTGTCCAAATGAATCCAACCCCCTTAAAAAAGTCAAATTAGTTTTGTTAATATTTAATGTTTCATGTCAGGTTTTCTCATTGGATACGGGTGTGTTACAAAAACAGCAACAACATGGCTGACTGTGTGAACCATTGCAAGCTGCTTTTTCTCAGGAAGGAAGGCATGTGGGTCAGGTTCCCTGGAGATCAGTGGGTAATTCTGTTTTAGGGGCTTCTCCATTGTTACATTTGAAGTTCTGAATAGAAAATTTGTCTATGAGAAGGTAGTGGTTATAGAAAGAAACCCTTAAAATGATTAAATGTTTCAACGAAAGTGTTTTTATTGTAAGATCTGAAAAACCGAAGGAAGTATAGCTCATTGGAGTTTACTGTCTAAGAGGAAAAACAGGATAGAACTATTACCAACAAAAGGCTCTTAATCCATTTCTTATTTATTTATTTTTGTCTTACATACTTATAGCCATGTGGGGAATACATGATTATTTTAAAATAATTGTTCAAGTTGACCCTTGAACAATGCAGAGGTTAGGGGGACTGACATCCTGTGGGGTCAAAAATCCACATAAAATGTTTAAGTCCCCCCCAGACTTAACTACAATAGCCTACCATTGACCAGAAGCCTTATGAATAACATAGTCAATTAACACATATTTTGTGTATGTATTATATACTACATTGCTACAATAAAGAAAGCTAGAGAAAAGAAAATGCTACTAAGAAAATTATGAGGAAGAGAAAATACATTTACAAACCTGTTTTGTATTTGTTGAAAAAATCTGTGTATAAGTGGACCCGTGCAGTTCAAACTGTTGAACTGTTGTTCAAGGGTCAACTGTATCTTTAACATAAGTGACTTTTATTTAGCCAAATGTATTGCATACCTTATTTCTGTTTTTGAACACATGTTTAAAACTCGGTTTGTGGTGGGGCGCCTGGGTGGCGCAGTCGGTTAAGCGTCCGACTTCAGCCAGGTCACGATCTCGCGGTCCGTGAGTTCGAGCCCTGCATCAGGCTCTGGGCTGATGGCTCGGAGCCTGGAGCCTGTTTCCGATTCTGTGTCTCCCTCTCTCTCTGCCCCTCCCCCGTTCATGCTCTGTCTCTCTCTGTCCCAAAAATAAATAAAAAACGTTGAAAAAAAAAAAATTTTAAAACTCGGTTTGTGGTAAAATGGAGCATTTCCCCCTAGTGTTATTTGACATGGTGGTAGTTGGACAAAAAAAGTAAAATTTTGTATTTTATTTCAATAGAGGACAAAGAAAGATGACTAACTCTCCTTATTTGGAGGACAGGAAGTGGTCTGGGAATGAGATCCAAAAACATCAAATTTGTTTGATGTTTCCAGTAGTGATCTGCCTTGATGTGGCTTCTTCAGATGCAACTAGAAGAAAAATTGTGACATCCAGAAGGGGTGGGAGAGTTTGAGGAACATTAGTCAGCTCCTGTTACCTGAATGTCAGACTCTGAAGTCCCTATTCCCAGGGTGAATGAATGGTCTTACAGAATCTCTGCAATTATGATTACCTGGAGTAGACTGAGAAAAAGGTTGTCTGAGAAGACCAAGAAGTAGTTGGAGTGGTATTTTGAGGATTCCTTCTAAGCCATATAAAATTTTTTGTTTGGTTTCTATAGCCACGTCAACACATCTGGATAGCTGTTCTCGTCTTTCTGCTCTTTGACTGAACAAGAGAAGCACAGTTTGTGCCTTCCCGATGCCTACTCATTGGAGCATAATTGGAGATTATTTGATGTTTGCTAAACAGAGAAGTCCTGGACTCTACACTGACCAGTAGAATCCAAGTTTTAGAAACTGTGTTTTTAAAAAACTCCCTATATAATTATACAGTAGAGGAGCCAATATAGTGAATGCTTTAGATACTGATATAATTACCTGAAGTAGTTTTAATACAAACTAGAACTGATTATTTACGACGTTCTTATAGCCTGTTTCTGCTTATTTAAAGAGTTCTTGATAAAATAAAAAAATATCATTTATTTGGCTTCCTCTGTTCTTGAGCTAGAACATCCTAGACCCATGGTTCTCAAACTTCGTACATCAGAATCATCTGGAGATTTTGTTAAAATACAGATTTCTGGGCCTCATCCCCAGAGTTTCTAGAGTAGGGTAGGTTTACATTACTTACAAGTTCTCATCTATATTAGACCACTAGGGCTATCGTAGCAAAATGATCACCTACTGGGTTGTTAAACAATAATGTATTTCTTACGGTCCTGGAGACTGGAAGTCCAATATGAAGGTCCTGACAGCATTGACTTCTCTGAGGTCTCCCTTCCTGTCTTCCAGATGGCTGCTGTCTTGCTGCCTTTTCACACGGCACTTCCTCCATGTATGTACATCCCTGGTTAGTCTCTGTGTTTAAATCTCCTCTTCTTGGAAGGATACCATCATATTAGATTAGAGCCCTAATAGTCTCGTTTTTGTTTAATTATGTCTTTAAAGGCCCTACCTCCAAATACAGTCACATTCTGAGATGCTGGGAACTAAGGCTTCAACACATGAAGTCTGGTGGAGACACGACTCAGTCCATAACACCATGTCATGCTGAGGCCGTAAGTCCAGACCCACACTTGGAGAACCACTGGACTTGACTGGCAAGATAGGGAAATGGCTTCTGTGAAAACATTTCCCAATCTTGTGAGACAGTTCTTGGCTTTCTACTCTTTCTAAAAACTTTCTCTTGATAATCTTTTCTACTTGTATGTTTTAATTACTATCTTTGGCAGATAATTTTCCAGTCTGCTGTCTACCACTGTCTCTTCTCAATGACTTTAAGTTTGTGTCAGATGCCGACCTGGGTGTCTTGCCAGCAATGCACACTTATATATTCAGACCAGAGTTTATTTTAGTTGTTACAGTCCTCCCTTCCTCCTGCCTCCTCTGTGTCTGCTCCTGGTGTGACCACTGACTAAGCCATATACTCTAAATGGACCAGGGAGTCATGTCTGACATTTTCCTTTGCTTCTCATGTTCACCACTAAATTAGGCAGCATCTACCTCTGCATTTGTCTGTCCCCATCTTCTTTCATTTTCCTTGCATCCAGCCTTATTTGGGTCTCCTCAATTCTTCCTTGAATATGGCAATAGCCTTCTAGCCAGAATCCCTTCTTTTAATCTGTTTTTCCTTTCACGAATACCATCTACTGTTTTAGAGTAATCTTCCTAAAGCATAATTCTAATAAAAAGCGCTAAGTGTTTCCCAGTGCCTGTTCAATAAACGACATGCCTACCTAAATAAAATTCTGGGTTCTGTTACAAGAAGAGGTGGTGAGTAACAAGCTATCAGTCTCTGCCAGTCTGCTCCACTTACTCCCCAAGTAGGCATATGCCCCTTTCCTCTCATATGTAGACCCCTTCCCCAGTGGAGACTCCTCAAAATGCAACACAGTTATAGTCTCCAGCTCAAGGTTAAGGATCTCTTCCTGTGTGCAGTCAGCTTCCTCAGAACCCAGGGTGGATCATTACGATCTGGCACAAAATTTCTGCCTGTCATACCCAATATTCACGAGCAGAGTAGGAACATAATGACTGCAGTATAACTTCCATGCAGAAAAGGAGAAAATCAAGCACTAGGCCGCAACAACTTTTAAATCATGTTGGGCCAGAATAGTGACAACTCCAGCCCAGGCAGTGGAGTGATGTCCATGGTTATTGGCCTTAACACCCCATGGCTTTGTGCTCTGGAATGCTCTTCCTGGTCCATTCTCCTCAATGGTCTTTCCAAGGTAGGCATTAGAAAGTAGACTCTTCTTGGGGCCTATGTTCCTAGTCCACACTTTTGGGAGGTTAAGTTTGAGGACACAGAAATTGTTTTAGAGATTGGACTGTCATGATGCTGTTGGCTAGGCATGGGGGTTCATTAGCAATACAATTCCCTAAAAACCAAAGGGGGCTTCCAGTTTACTTGCTGCCATTCTGTTCCATGTGTGAGTAACCAGAATCAGAGATCTTGTCTTGATAAGGTTGTTGAGGCTAAAGATGTACTACCTACAGGCTTCTGTGCTTTGCCAACTCCCCCTCCCCCAGATTAACTTGAGACTATTTGAAAAAATAGGCATGGTAGCCCTTGTAATTAACTGCTTCCACATTTGACAGAAAAAAACTCTTGAAGGAAGTACTTGAAAGAGGCACGGGCCATGGTCTTATCTCCTATGAGGGCTGCTTTTGCTCCTGCTTCTGGCCATGGCTTACAATAGCTTCGCTTTGAAGTAAGGAAGTAGTAAGTTTTTCCAGCTTGAAAAGGCTCCACATTAGACTCTCTGTTAACTTAGTCTGTGAGCTATTGACTCTGCTGGCAGACTGGCTAGCTCTAGCCCAGGTTCGCCTCTTTTGTAGGATATTATCGACAGTGTCAAGAATCAGCCAACACATGCCACCTTCTAAAAATCTCATACCATTTTCCGGGCACCTGGGGGGCTCAGCCGGTTAAGCGTCTGGCTCTTGGTTTCAGCTCAGGTCATGATCTCACAGTTTGTGAGTTTAAGCCACACGTCAGTGCAGAGCCTGCTTGGGATTCTCTCTCTCCCTCTCTCTCTCTGCCCCTTCCCTGCTCATGCTCACTCTCTCTCAAAATAAATACCACAATAAAATAAATAAAAATCTTGCACAATTTTCATTAATGCCACAAGCCTTTGTACCTTCCAGCGTTCTGCTAGTCACTATTTTACCAGGATGCCAGCTCTCCAGGCTGCAGCAGTTTTGTCCTTGTTGATGCCACTCAACCATCTCCTTTAAACGAATCCCACATTTTAGCTAGGCAGCAGCCCCCTTTTGTTATCAACATCTATATTAGTTATGGTTAAGTTTGGGTGCATGTGTCAGTGGCTTAAATGATGCATGTTTATTTCTCTTCCAGTAAAAGAGTTTTGGGGGAGGCAGTCTAGAGCTGGCATAAAAGCTCTGTGATATCATTAGTGTTTTAGGATCTTCTAGCTTTCCTCTTCATTTGCCTAGAGTGAGGGCATTGATCATAAGGTTCAAGACAGCTGCTGGAATTTCCAACGTCCCATCCATTTTTCATACACAAAGGTAGAGGAAGAGGGAGAAAAAGAGTGTACCCTTTCTCTCTCATTGAGATTTTCTGGGCATTCTATACTATATTATAATTGAATGGTCAAGATTTAGAGATCTAGCTTCAAGGGAGGCTGGGAGATATGGTCTTATAGAGGGGTAAGATGTATCTGGCCGTTTATCAAGGTTCTGTTATTAAAGCAAAGGGGAAAGTGGATGTTGGGTAGGAAACTAACATCTTCTGTCACTAGTAAGCGTACAAGTATTTATAAAACAGGGTAAACAGTTTCACGTGCCTCAAGGGAGCTTCAGGTAGGTTTCAGTGTGAATTCAGTGGGGACAGGTGGCCTCCAGATACACACACAGTGGGGGCCTTTTGAAAGGAGATAGAGCTTGAACTCATTCTTTGAGTGGGAGAAAAGTAGGACATTAAAGCTGGAAAGGACAAGGCACTCAGTTTCAGGAGCTGGCAAGTGTGGGATGAATGCAGAAATTTTGCGCCCTAGTGCCTTATTTGCCTAACCCGAGTCCCAGCCCTGGACTAGGATAAAAGATACATGAAGGAAGCTGGTGGTAAGCAAGGGTGGGATGTTGGCTTTACTAATTTCATGTAAAGAAACAGAAGGCTGCTCCCACATATGCCAAGAAGGAAGCATTGTAGGCCAGCTCCACATAACAGTCTGGCAATCCTTCAACCAAAGGAAAAGTTTGTTGTTAACTAGCAGAATTCTTTTTTTTTTTTTTTAAGTTTATTTATTTTTGACAGAGACAGAGTGTGAGCATGAGCTGGGGAGGGGCAGAGAGAGAAGGAGACACAGAATCCGAAGCAGGCTCCAGGCTCCAAGCTGTCAGCACAGAGCCTGACATGGGGCTCGAACTCACGGACCATGAGATCATGACCTGGGCCCAACTGACTGCGCCATCCAGGCACCCCATAACTAGCAGAATTCTTATAGATCATGCACCAAAGACAAATCACATTCATTCTGGCATGGTCATTGTGAGATTCTGAGTAGTGTTTTAGTCATTTCATGATTAGACCCACATCAGATCCTGACAGGAAGAAACATTCAAGACATTTTGCTATGATGTTAATATAACCAACGCTGCCTGTAAAGTCACACAAAATGAGGATTGTGGGAAGGCCCCAGCATTCTTCCTGTGTGGGTTTGTGGAGCACACACTCACACCGGTCAGTGGGAGTGATACTTCATTTTCCCACCTTTCCAGGGAGGGAGGACATGTGAACACACTAGTGTTCTGAATTACACTAGTCTGAGTGTAGCTTGGCTCACGTGCATTGCGTATGAAAGCAAGCCATTACAAAAGCCTTTAATAAAAGAGGTAAGTTGGGAAATGTGAGAAGTTGGTTATGCTGCGTGGTTACAATATCATGAAAGCAATAAACGCCACGTCACCTCTTACCTAACCTCTGTAGTTGAGAAATCAGAGTTCTAGGCTTAGAATTCCTGTAACCACACATTTTTTGACCCTGATTCTCCTTCCAAGAACAGTTAAGGATATTGGAAATTCCATACATTAGTTGATCCACCTGCAGTTCTCTGGTAGAGAGGGGTTGCTTAGAGAAAACAAATCTACTTTCTAGATGCCGACCTCTTGCCATATATTATCTCATAAAGCTCTTTGTTCTTACCTCTAATTATAGATAGAAGAAATGGAAGTTTATAGAGATTTTATTTTTCTTGTTCAGTTGTCATCTTGCTTATGTTGGAAAATGATCTCAGATGAGAACTCACTTCCTCTTAAAAGTAACATCTTTGGGCAGCTTTGAGCATAAGAAAGTTATTTTTTTATGTTTGATCCAAAAGTTAATTCCATGTAACTTCTGCTAACTGGTCTTAATTCTATCCCTACCACTAAGGGCCTTAAAATATGCAAAAATAGCTATCATGTTTGCAGGTTTTTCTTATCTCTGAATTAAAAATGCAAATTCTTTATGTGGTATGATTTCAAACTTCTTCCTCACTGGGCTTGCTGTTCTCTGTATATATTCCAGTTTGTCTATAAGCTTTAAAGAACTGAACACAGAAATCCACCTGTGGATTTCTAAATGCATATGCAGAAGGGATCTGTCACCTCCCCCATGTTAGGCTTCTATTAATGGAAGCTAGGAATTTATTACATTTTTAGGGTGTCAGAGAGGGGACATTAATATTTTATAGTTGATATCCATTAAATACACTTCTGACAAAGTCTGGAATTCTTTTTTTTTTTTTTTTTACATTTACTCTTATTACCCCTTGTTACCTCTATACTCTATTTCTGCAGGTGATTTTATTGGATGCAAACACAAGCCTTACATTTGTCACTGTTAAATAACATTTTATTAAGTTCAATCCAGTACTCCAGGTGCTTAAGATCTTTTTGAAGATTGGTCTTGCTATCCATTGTACTCACTGTTACTTCTAGCTTCATTTCATCAGCTGATTTGAAAGCCTGTATCTATTTTTTTAACTTATTTTTAAAAATTTATATCCCAGTTCGTTAGCATATAGTGCAGTAATGATTTCAGGAGTAGAATCCAGCGATTCGTCCCCTACATACAACATGCAGTGCTCATCCCAGCAAGCGTCCTCCTTAATGCCTCATTTGGCCCATCCCCCTGCCCACAGCCCCTCCAGCAACCCTCAGTTTGTTCTCTGTATTTAAGAATCTCTTATGTTTTGTCCACCTCCATGTTTTGTATATTGTTTTTGCTTCCCTTATGTTCATCTGTTTTGTATCTTAAATTCCACACATGAATGAAGTTGTATGATATTTGTCTTTCTCTGACTAATTTTGCTTAGTGTCATACACTCTAGTTCCATCCATTGCTGCAAATGGCAAGATTTCATTCTTTTTGATCACCAAGTAATATTCCATTGCATATATACACCACTTCTTCTTTATCCATTCATCAGTGGATGGACATTTGGGCTCTTTCCATACTTTGGCTGTTGTTGATAGTGCTGCTATAAACATTGGGGTGCATGTGTCCTTATGAAACAGCATACCTGTATCCCTTGGATAAATACCTAGTAGTGCAATTGCTGGGTCATGGGGTAGTTCTATTTTTGATTTTTTTGAGGAACCTCCATACTGTTTTCCAGAGCAGCTGTGCTAGTTGTTATTCCCACCAGCAGTGCAACAGGGTTCCCCTTCCTCCGCATCCTCACCAACATCTGTTGTTACCTAAGTTGTTAATGTTAGCCATTCTGACAGGTGTGAGGTGGTGTCTCAGTGTGGTTTTAATTTGTATTTCCCTGATGCTGAGTGATGTTGAGCATCTTTTCATGTTTCTGTTAGCCATCTGGATGTCTTCTTTGGAGAAGTGTCTATTCATGTCTTTTGCCCATCTCTTCACTGGATTATTTGTTTTTTGGGTGTTGAATTTGATAAGTTCTTTTTTAAAAAAATATTTTTAATGTTTATTTATTCTGAGACAGAGAGAGACAGAGCATGAGTAGGGGAGGGACAGAGAGAGAGGGAGACTCAGAATCTGAGGCAGGGTCCAGGCTCTGAGCTGTCAGCACAGAGCCCGACGTGGGGCTTGAACTCATGGACTGTGAGATCATGACCTGAGCTGAAGTCAGTCGCTCAACTGACTGAGCCACCCAGGTGCCCCAAATTTGATAAGTTCTTTATAGATTTTGGATACTAACTCTTTATTTGACATGTTATTTGTAAATATCTTCTCCCATTCTGTTCATTGCCTTTTAGTTCTGCTGATTATTTCCTTTGCTATGCAGAAGTTTTTATTATGATGAGGTCCAAATAGTTCATTTTGTTTCCCTTCCCTCTGGAGACGTGTTGAGTAAGAAGTTTCTGCAGCCGAGGTCAAAGAGGTTTTTGCCTGCATTCTCCTCTAGGATTTTGATGGCTTCCTGTTTTACGTTTAGGTCTTTCATCCATTTTGAGTTTATTTTTGTGTATGGTGTAAGAAAGTGGTCCAGGTTCATTCTTCTGCAGTTTGCTGTCCAGTTTTTTCCAACACCACTTGCTGAAGAGACTGTCTTTATTCCATTGGATATTCTTTCCTGCTTTGTCAAAGATTAGGTGACCATACATTTGAGAGTCCATTTCTGGGTCCTCTCTTCTGTTCCATTGATCTATGCATCTGTTTTTGTGCCAGTACCATACTGTCTTGATGATTACAGCTTTGTAATACATCTTGAAGTCTGGAATTGTGATGCCTCCAGGTTTGGTTTTCTTTTTTTCAGGATTGCTTTGGCTATTTGGGATCTTTATTGGTTCCATACAAATTTTAGGATTGTTTGAGCTCTGTGAAGAATGCTGGTGTTATTTTGATAGGGATTGCATTGAATATGTAGATTGTGAAAACTTGTGTCTTCTAACCAAGGACAACTGATAAACAGGGTGGAGATCTGACCAGTCATTGGCACTCCCCTCTTGCTGGCATTGTTCCAGCACTAGGAGACCACTCCCCAGCACCCACCATTCAGGTGGCCGATTTTTCTTGTGTTCCTTTTTGCACCTAGATCCATATTTGTAATATTTCCCCTTCAGCAATGCCATAAAGTCATCACTTAATATTTAAGTTCTATATGCTTTTCAAGGTCTAATTCAAACTCCTACATGAAGTCTGCTCTGACCCACTGTGATTCTCCCATTTCAAATTCCCTTTGCCTAATTTGATTCTTCATATCCAGCCTCCATTGATTTTCTGTGAATGTAAACTCCATCTTTACCTCCATCCCATGAAGGTAAGACCATGTTATTTATTATCCTCTAGCATTTGGTTAATACACTGCCAGACTGGGAGTAGTGTTCAATTGTTACTTGCTTTTGATTGATTAAGCCAGCACTTCTCAGTAACAAATGGTTTTGTCCACCTCCTCCTCTTTCCCCAGGGAACTTTCAGCAATGTCTGGAGACATTTTGGTGGTCCCAACTGGGGATGCTACTGGCATCCAGTGGGTAGAAGCCGGGGTGCTGCTAAACATCATAAAATGCACTGGACATCCCCCCCACCCCCACACCAAATAACCCAAGATGTCAGTAGTGCTGATATTGAATAACCATTAGGCAATTTTTAAAGGCTGTTCCATCTGCCTGCTAATAGGTAGATTTTGGTGACAGGTAACATGTCTGCTGACCCTTCTTAGAATGAATGCTGCCTCCATATAGTCACCTCTGAGCTCAGGCCAGGGCAGTCGGTCCTGGTAACATTACTGAAAACAGATGATTATGGGTGAGTTGACAGGTGTCACTATGAGCATAATGAAACTGATCCCACAAGCTACACCTAAAAATTAGTTTTATTAGTTTCTGGCCCTGTTTAAATATCTAGGTTTTTGCTTCCACTTATTTATATGTTGGAATGAGATAATAATAGCTTCCCCCCAGCTATTTCATAAGAATATTTTGAAGAAAAAGGAGATAATGTAGGTGAGAAGTTTTGAACTCTTTGTATGGGAAAATTACTATTAAAGCATTATGATGATAATTAGTGGTGGTGATCTGGGGTATGGAGGAACAAAGTGTTTTATATATAGTGTGTTGTACTCCAAAGAAAAGAACTAATTAAGGCAAACATGTTGTCCTGGTTCTAACTCATATTTCTGTGGCTGGGGTTGATCTCCTAACCTATAAATATGCCTTCTGACCATGACCTTGGGATACTCAGCTGGGTACTCTCTCCTTGACCCGTGGAGTGTGGCCAGGCAAAATGTAGTGGATGAAGAACAATAAGAAAATGTTTGCTTATCTTGGTATGCCTGAGTGCTTTTATTATTATTTAGAATCAAAACTTTATTGGATGCAGAAGCTCATCTCTTGATGAACTCAGCTTGTTTCCATGTTGTGTCACATAGCTCAGAAGGATTTTTCAACACACACAGGGAGTTAAAGGACTTCTGAGTGGTGACAGTATGGCTGGTCCCAAGCATGTGTCCCTTTGGCATGCAGTCTCTAGTCTCCACGACGCCTGCCTGCCTCACCTACTATTTGTCTGTGACTCTGTGGCTGCTGTGTGGTTGGCATCCACCCCCACACTGGCATGCCAAAGGAGTGAATGAACAATGGGATACCCTGGCACTGACGGGTGTTTTAATAACTGTGGAAAATGAGGAATTTACAGATGCATGATTCAAGTTCCCACTTCAAAGGTCCTCAACCGAAATCCTCCTGAAATTAGAAGCAATACTACTGAACACAATGCAACCTTTTGCATGGCTGCCCAATGTTACTATAAATCTGTGTGTGCAGTGTTTGGGAAAGTTACATTACTGTGAAATAGATGCCTTGCTTTCATCTGGAATTTATGTATAATGTTCAGTAGGTAGGTCTTGCCTGGGAAATTTGAGGTATGCAATGGGAAGCAATTTGCTTTTCACTGGCAGCCAAGACTCAACATGGGCTGGGGCTCTTTGAGCAGGGGCTTAATCAGCAACCCTACATGGTTAGATCTTCCCATGTCTGAACTGCCTTCACTCTGAGGGGAGAACATTCTCTCCCATGTGGACCTGGTCTGAAACTCCACTGGGAAGGTGGTGAAATAAGTCACCTGGGTCCCATTCTTTTCTCTGTTTACCCCCACTTCATGCTACTTCTCAGTAGGTAGCCCAAATATTTATGATGTGTTTACGTGTGCCATTTCTCCCACAATGGCTCCCCATTCAGGCCTATCCTCCTCAGCCAGGCCTGGCTCCACGCCCACTCTTTTTCCTTTCATGAATAATCACTACCACTCATCCAGTGCTTAGTGTGTGCCACACTACACAAGTGTTCATTAAACCTCACCTCACCTTGTGAGGTAGCTATTTTTTTGTCCCTATTTTACACATAAAGGAATGGCCTCAAGACGCATAATAACTTGCCCAAGGTCACACAACCAATAGAAATTTTAACTGAGGTCAGAAGCTCAAACTCATACATTATATGAAATTTCTCCTACTTAAAATTTTACCGTAACATTTCCCATTCTTTCAGATTAATGGCAACACAACTATTTAACTCAAATCTATTTCACAAAGAGCATTTATATCCTAGCAGGGTCTTTTTAGACACAATGCCTGAATGCAAGACCCAGTTGTTATTGTTAGATTTTCCCACACTGTGACAAATGTTGAAGGGAGGGTGGAACCTTCTGACTCTACCAAAAATGCCACCCAAACGGGGAGGCCTGTGGTTGGTTAGCATGATCCATTCATGGTAGAGTTATGTAGCTATCACTACTGGATAAGACAAATCCTGGACAGTGTTCTTACGGGCACTGTTGATGTTTGCTTTGATGATACTTTTTTCCCCCTCTGATTTCAAGGCTGACCAACATTTCAGCTGACGTCTCCCTCTGATATCTAAAACCTTCAATCCAGGTTGATGTCAATGTTTTCTAGATATTTCCTTTACAAGGTGTCTCTCTGAGGAAGACATTTACTGAGAAGTAGTTACTACTGTAACTATTAGCAGTAACTACCAGACCTGTGCTATGTAATTTTTAACAGCTCATCTTCACCAGAAAACGTTTGAGAAATGTATACAATTTTAATTTTGAAGGGATCAAATGAAGAAACTGAGGTATTTTAAGTGATTTTTCCTAGACTCATTGCTTACTGACTTTACATTGACAAGGTAATTGAGACAATGTTAGGAGTTTAGTTATGGCTGATGTGACATACGATTCATTATGTTTTTACTAGCTCCAAAATTATAAACTAGATGGTTATGCGTGGTTGACTGTGGTGGAGATTAATGATAGCTCAGTTAAGGATCAAAGAAAAATCATTTTCCCAGTTCTCTCCCTATTCATATTGTTTTTTTTTTTTTTTTTTTTTTTAAATCCTTCCTATTTTCCCTCTTTTTTCTCTCCCAGAGTTAAGTGCAAGCCAAGAAATCCTTGGAGTGTGACTTTAGGGCCAGGTTGTGTTTCAGTGTCACATGATACCACACGTCATCAATTACTATTTCTGAGTCTCGTTGGGTGATGGAGCACTGTTACTGGAAGTCTGAACTGGGGGAAGGGAGTCTAGAGTCTAGAGTGTGGATGAGTGTGGATGTGTATTCTGTCAAGTTGATACAAAACTTCTGGAAGCTCATTTACTTTTTGCCTTTCTTCTTGTATAACAGAAAATGTTATAAGGCTATGTATTTCTTCTTGAGTTTTTGCTTCAGTAACAATATCTTTGTTTTTCTTCACTCTAAGTATTTTTTTTTAACTCCGATATGATTTCTTCTGCATCCTATGAATTATTTGGGGGACGTGTTTCTGAATTTCCAATTGCATGGATTTTTAACTTGTTTATTTTTGTGTTTAACTTGATTATAGTGTGGTCTGGGAATAAGGCCTGTATATACCGATCCTTTGAAATATGTTGAAACAAGTTTTATGACAGTTTTTGGTCAACTTCTCACATGTGTTTCAGAAAAATATTTATTCTTTACTGGTTTGATCTAGAATTCTGTCTCTGCCTATGAATTCAAATTCACAGATTTTTTAATTTTTTAAAACATTTATTATTTTTATTTTTTTGAGAAAGAGAGCATGAGCAAGGGAGGGGCAAAAAGAGAGGGAGAGAGAGAATCTTAAATGCAGCATGGAGCCCAATAGGGGGCTCGATCTCATGACTGTGAGATCATGACCTGAACTGAAATCAAGAGTTGGACACTTAACTGACTGAGCCACCCAGGTGCCCTTGATTTTGTTGTTGAAATCATTTAAAAAAAAATTTGTTTGCTTTATTTGTCAATAATGAGATAGATATGTTGAAAGTTGTTACTGCAATGATAGATATGTTTTGCAATTTATTTTTACTTCATTCATTTTATTAGGTACATACAAATATAGAATTATTATACCATACTGGTTAACTTAATATTTTAAAAAACTATATGTAGTAAAGACCCTCTTTATTTTTTAATGATGTTTCCACTTTAAAGTCTGCTATTTTGTCATAGGTAAATTTCATGGCCTCAGTTGTTATTTTGTTAGTATTTTTGTGTCTCCCTCTTTCTCTGCCCATCCCTCCCTAGTACTCTGTCCCTCTCTTAAAAATAAATAAAAACAGGGGCGCCTGGGTGGCTCAGTCGGTTAAGCGGCCGACTTCGGCTCAGGTCATGATCTCGCGGTCTGTGAGTTCGAGCCCCGCGTCGGGCTCTGTGCTCACAGCTCAGAGCCTGGAGCCTGTTTCAGATTCTGTGTCTCCCTCTCTCTGACCCTCCCCCGTTCATGCTCTGTCTCTCTGTCTCAAAAATAAACGTTAAAAAAAAAAAATTAAAAAAAAAAAAAATAAAAACATTAAAAAAAATTAAAAAATGTAAAAGATTTGGCTGCTTAACCAACTGAGCCACTGAGTCACTCCGGAACATATATCTTTAAAGAAATAACAATCAATCTTTGTCTTGTTACTAGATAGTTCAGTTAATTTACATTTATTGTGATTTGGGATATATTTTGATTTATATTTACCATCTTATTTTTTAAAATTTTTAAAAATGTTTATTCATATTTTTGAGAGACAGAGCATAAGTGGGGGAAGGGCAGAGAGAGAGAGAGAGGGAGACACAGAATCCAAAGAAGGCTCCAGGCTCTGAACTGACAGCACAGAGCCCGACGCGGGGCTCAAACTCACAGACCATGAGATCATGACCTGAGCTGAGGTCGGAAGCTTAACCGACTGAGCCACCCAAGCACCCCTTACCATCTTATTTTAACTTACAATTTGTCTTGTTTGTCACAGTCCATTTCTATTGTTTTTTTTTTTTTAATTTTACTTCTTTTTTTTTCATCATGATAAGTGTACACTTTAATCCCCATCCTCTATTTCCCCCATGCCCTCCCTACCTCCCCTCTGGTAACCATCAGTTTGTTCTCTATAGTTAAGAGTCTGTTTCTTGGTTTGTCTCTCTCCCCCTCTCTCTTTTTTTCTTTGCTCATTTGTTTTGGTTCTTAAAGTCCACAAAAAAGTGAAATCCTATGGTATTTGTCTTTCTCTGACTGACATATTTCACTTAGTGTTTTACTCTTTAGCTCTAACCATGTTGTTGTGAATGTCAAGATTTCATTCTTTATTTATGGCTGACTAACATTCCATTGTGTATATATACCACATCTTCTCTATCCATTCATCTATCAATAGGATACTTGGGCTGTTTCCATACTTTGGTTATTGTAAATAATGGTGCTATAAACTTGGGATGCATGTATCCCTCTGAATTAGTATTTTTGTATTTTTAGGCCAAATACCCAGTAGTGTAATTCTTGAATCATAGGGTAGTTATGTTTTTAATTTTTTGAGGAACCTCCATACTGTTTGCCATAATGGCTGCATTCCCACCAGTGGTGCATGAGGGATCCTTTTTCTCCACATCCTCACCAACATTTGTTTCTTGTTTTATTGATTTTAGCCATTCTGACAGGTATGAGGTGATATTTCATTGTAGTTTTGATTTGCATTTTTCTGATGATGAGTGATATTGAGCATCTTTTCATGTATCTGTTGGCCATCTGGATGTTTTCTTTGGAGAAATATCTGTTTATGTCCTCTGCCCATTTTTAATTGGATTATTTATTTTTAGGGTATTGAGTTATATCAGTTTTTTATATATTTTGGATACTAACCCTTTATCAGATAGGTCATTTGCAAATATCTTCTCCCATTCCATATGTTGCCTTTTAGTTTTATTGATTATTTCCTTCACTGTGCAAAAACATGTTATTTTGATGTTCTATTCCATTGATCTATGTGTCTGTTTTTATGCCGGTACCATACTGTTTTAACTACTACCACTTTGTAATATAACTTGAAATCTGACATTGTGATACCTCCCATTTTGTTTTTCTTTTTCCAGCTTGCTTTGGCTATTTGAAATCTTTTGTGGTTCCATCTAAATTTTAAGATTGTTTGTTCCATTTCTATTCTTTAATGATAATACTTGAAATTTTTCTATCTTTTCAGAAGATATAATCTTTATATATTAATCTGGTGTAATGTGCCACTCTGTTTATAAAGCCAGAGCACAGTGGTGAACTTAATAACAAAAATATGAAGAAGCTAGGGTCCTGACTCCCCACACTGCAAAATATATCAATTATTTGTTGATAGTAATTGTCTGATTGTTGAAAGAACCCCTAAACTTTTGGTTTTATATGGTGTTTGTCTTGAGATATGTTTGCTAAGAAGGGAAAACACTATAACTTTTCCTCACAATCTGATTTAATAACCATTTCCCTTTCTTCTCTTATTTTTTTTCCTGTTTGCACTCTCTCACCCTGTCTGGGTATGTCTCCGGCTGTCTGGTTTTTAGAGGTCCTGGGCCTTGTGCATGAAGGCTGCAGCCTCCCTCTGTTCTCTACTTTAACCATCACCCATCATCTTGCCAGCAATGACATGGCAGCTCACAGCCACTCACAATGCACAGGCTCTAGCAACTAGCGTGAAGAAACAAGTACACTTTTGTGTCACAGGTATTTAATAAGCAAAAAGAAATAAAGCTCATAGGTGGATGGAGGTGGAGGGTCAGAGAGACAGAGAGATTTTTAAAGTTCCCAGAACTTTTCTTAAACAATCAAAGAGACCAACATCCTTACTGTTTTGTTTGTGTGTTTTGCCACATCTCCCTGTACTCTTTGATTTCCTGTTTATTTGCCTGGTTTTCACATCCCATCAGTTGTTCCTAGTCTAAAGAATTCTGTGTTGCAGCTTATTCAAGAGCTTATTCTGTTCGGTGACATTATAAAATAGTTCAAATTTTCCATTGCTCAATGAAAACCATTTTTGAAAAGTCACTGTGAGAATTAAAAGTTGAAGTTGGTGGGTGAACAGGAGCCATGGGAAAAGAGACTTCTTTTTAGATATTCTTCACAGTATTCAGGGGTTCAAAAAGATCAGCACCAAACTTAAAAATACCATCAAATGTTTCTCTTTGAAATAATAATCCCATAAGATGATATTGTCCTCCCTTGGTAAATTTTAGTGCCAGTGTTCCAGATGATCTATCCAGACTTTTACCTGTCATTGGCTCTTCTCATCTGTCAGCTAAGAAATGTAAACTGATATTTTATGCATCTATGCATATGTGCATCTATGTCAATAAGGGAAGCAAATTTGCTGGGAAAAATCCAATGCAGATGACTACTGGTCTTCCTTATGGTGAATGGTATATGGACTTTGGAACTATCTCCAGTTACTCCACTGGTTTTTGCTGGTTTTGGAACTCAAAGCCAGGGTCCAATAAAAGATTGGAGATCTTTTATTTTATTTTTTAAAAATAGTTTTAAGAGATAAGGATCAAAATTAAATATCCACAACAGGTGCTTGTCTGCAAATGTGTGCATGCATCGGCACATAGCTATGTGAACATGCAGTGTTTGCCAGCTTGGTAATTGTGGGTGGAATGTGGGCATTAGCTCTGGAAAACACAACCTGCAGTATTTTTATTTTTATTTTTCTCATCCAAACAGAGACATCCAAAACTCTATGTTTTCTATGTGAGCGGTAATAATCCAGAAACGAGCACCGAGAAATGAATAGCTCCATGTGAGATAAATGTGTTTACTCTCCGAAAATACTTCTTTCAAATGCAAATCATTACAAAAATATATCACACACCTTACAACTTTCCATTGTGTAATATACTAGACAGAATATAATCTCATATAGATGGGTATTGTCGTAATTAAAAAACTTAATTTTCATTGCAAGAATGCCTGTGGGGTTACTGAGCTGTATGGAAAGGTAGGCCCTGCAGGCTGTAGTTTTTGAGTTGTTCTTATCTGTTGCCCATTCTTTTCGTGTTTCTGTCTTTAGTAAAACACATTCCTGGGGTGCTTAGCGATCTCAATCAGTAGAGTATGTGACTCTTGGTCTCAGGGTTGTAAGTTCGAGTCCCATGTTGGGTATAGAGATTATTTAAAAATAAAAAATCTTAAAAAAAACAAAAACAAAACCCCTGACATTCCTACTTTTAATTCCTGCCCTATGAGCCATCCTTGATATTTATTGTTTGGATTGACAGATTATTGGTTATTATTGAAGCTGGGCAATGTCTATACAATGCTTACTGTATTCTCTCTTCTTGGGAAATGTTTGAATATTCCCAGCGTGGATTGGATAGGACAAAGGAGCAATCAAACTTCAGGGGAGGGATTGTGGCAGATTGCACTTCCCAAAGATGCCTGCCAACAATCTTCCATACCACATCCACTTCAACACTGTGAACTTAACCCCCATTAATATGGGGTTGTTGTATCCTACCCCCTTATATCTGGGTAGGTTTGTAATGAGTATTGGAGAAATGAAACTATCTGACTTCTAAGACTAAATCATAAAAGATAATGCACTTTTTTTCCTTGTCACTCACTTTTGGAGTCTTGAGTCATCATATAAGAGATCTGACTTCCATGCTATCAAGAAGCCCAAGTCACATAAAGAGGCCACATGAAGGTAGTACAGTTGTCAGCTCCAGCTGAGGTCCAGCTGATCAGCATTGACCTCCAGGTACTTGTGTGATTGTGATGCACACCTCTAGATGATTCCAGCCTTCATCTGTTGAATCCTTCTCCTGAATCCCCTCCCCCTGCCTCCCTTGAGGCCTAGCTGAGGCCTGAAACATCATGGAGTAAGCAGAGACAGTTTCCCCTGTGCCTTTTCCAAATTCCCGAACTACAGAGTCCAGAGTGGTTTGTTATGCAACAATAGTAACTAGAACAAAGCTTTAGGGTTTCTTCTGTAAGTAGAGATTAAGAATTTAAGTGCCCAGTCTTTGCAAAAACACTGTGTAGGGTAGTTGTTAAGATGTTGAGCTCGGGGTTCTCCAGGTGGCTCAGTCAGTTAAGCATCCAACTCTTGATTTCATCTCAGGTCATGATCTGGAACCTCACGGCAGGCTCTACACTGGGCATGGAACCTGCTTCAGATCCTTTCTCCCTCTCCCTCTGCCTCTCCCCGACTTGTGTTTTGTTTTTTTTTTTTCCTCTCTCAAAAAAAAAAAAAAAGGTGTTGAGCTCTGGAGTTAGGCAGGTCTGGATTCAAACCCCAGCTCCATCAGCTGTAATACCCTAGGTGAGTGTAATTCTGATCTTCTTTGAACTTCAATTTCCTCACTTATAAACAGGGAAAAATACTAGTATCCCATCATGAGGTTTTTTGAAAAATGAGGTATTTGGTATAAACCAGTTAGCAAAGTAAATAGCACAGAATATCTACTCTGTAACATTTAGTTAGTTTTTTTTTTTTTTTAATGTGTGAAATGTTTGAATTCTCAAAGACTACCATTATTGTCTTTCTGATTCTCAGCTGTCATCCAGATAACTGAGCTTTCCAGATAAATTAAGATCTACTATATTGGTATTAAGAATGACAATGTTATGTTCACAACTCAAAACTTGGAGAGAAAATAGAAGAATACGTTCCCTGAAGCAGATGTTGCTAGATTATAAGTTTGAGGAGAGCAGGGGCCACATCTCTCCTTTTCATCACTTCATCTCTGGAGCAAGCACATTGAACACATAGAAAATGCTCAGTAAATACTATTTGTATGAATCTCCACAAAATCCTATTTGTGTAGACTTTGGATTCCACAAAAGATGGATTCCTCATCATCTGCTTATTTTCAGAATTATCAAAAATAAGGAATTATCAAAAATAAGGAAGAATTTTCTGAAAAAAAATTTACCCAGAGGCCTAAAATTTCAATATTTATTACAACTATTTTTAGATGTCTTAATTTTATCTAAGGCCATAGAGGCACGGGGAATACTAAGATAATCCACTTTTCATATTTGTAATGGAAAATATTTTCTCTATATTCTTGGAATATTATGATGCATATTAAACAATTTGTTAAGCAATTAGCCCAATGCACTTTTGCATAAATTCTTACAGTTTTGACTTTTATAATTCAGAGGCCAAATTGATATTGTTGAGGAAGTTCTGTGACTTAAATTAACTATAACCTTAAACTCCCTTCATAATTGCAATCACACTACGCAAAGGCTTGATTTTCTTATAATAACATGTAGTTAATTAATTAGAGAGAAAATTATGAATTATGGCAAAAGATTTCACTGTATTCTTGCAACTCATTATTTTTTTTTCTCTTCAACTTTTTAATTTAAATTCCAGTTAGTTAACATACAGTGTAACACTAGTTTTAGGTATAGAACTTAGTGATTCATCACTGACATACAACACCTGGTGATCATCACATAAAGTGCCCCCCTTAATACCCTTCACTCATTTAGCACATCCCTGCCCACCTCCCTTCTAGTAACCGTCAGTTTGTTCTCTGTAGTGAAGAGTCTGCTTCCTGGTTTGCCCCTCTCTCCTTTTCCCCTCATATGTTCGTCTGTTTTGTTTCTTAAATCCCACATATGAGTGAAATCATATGGTATTTGTCTTTCTCTAACTGGCTTATTTCACTTAGCATAATACTCTCTAGCTCCATCCATGTCGTTGCAAATGGTAAGATTTCATTCTTTTAAGGCTGAGTAATATTCCATTGTGTGTGTATATGTGTATACATATATATATATATATATATATATATATCACATGGGGTTTTTTAGTGGTAATTTTTAAAGTTTATTTATTTATTTTGAGAGAGACAGAGACAGTGTGAGTGGGGGAGGGGCAGAGAGAGAGGGATACAGAGAATCCCAAGCAGGCTCCGCACTATTAGCATGGAGCCTGATGAGGGGCTCGAACTCACGGAACCGTGAGATCATGATCTGAGCAGAAACCAAGAGTCAGACGCTTAACCAACTGGGCCACCCAGGCCCCCTATACTACATCTTTTTTATCTATTCATCAGTCAGTGGACTTTTGGGTTCTTTCCATAGTTTGGCTATTGTTGATAATGCTGCTATAAACATTGGGGTGCATGTATCCCTTTGAATCAGTATTTTTGTTCTTCTGGGTAAATACCTAATACTACATTTATTCATGTCTTCTGTCCATTTTTTAACTGGATTATTTGTCTTATGGGTGTTCAGTTTCATAAGTTCTCTATAGACTTTGGATACTAGGCCTTTATCAGATATGTCATTTGCAAATATTTTCTATTCCATAGGCTGCCTTTTAGTTTCATTGATTGTTTCCTTCCCTGTGCAGAAGCTTTTTATTTTGATGAAGTCCCAGTAGTTTATTTTTGCTTTTGTTTCCCTTGCCTCCGGAGACATATCTAGTAAGAAGTTGCTACAGCTGATGTCAAAGTGGTTACTGCCTGTGTTCTCCTCTAGGCTTTTGATGGTTTCCTGTCTCACATTTATGTCTTTCATCCATTTTGAATTTATTTTTGTGTATGGTGTAAAAAAGAGATCCAGTTTCATCTTACAACTCAATTTTAATGGAAACACTAGATTCTGATTTTTGTTCGATGAAACAGAATATAAACTTCTGTCTGGGAGTTATATAATCTTGAAAGCATTAGCATTTTCTTGATGACTAGTATAGAAGCTACCTTGCTCCCCAAGGTCTAAAGTTACTGTGTCATCCACATAGGTTAAGTTATGCTATGGTGACAAACAATAGAAAATTTTTTTGTCACACCAAGTCCACTTTGGTTCAGGTGACTCACTAGTTGGTGGCCCAACCTTGCAGGCCCTTTGATTTCAGGGTACCTGCATCTCAGTATTTGTGTTCACGATCACTAAGGCTGTGGAAAAGAGCACAGAGAATCTCATCCTGACTCTGGAGGCTTCTGCTCAGAAGTGATGTATATCACCTCCACTTCACAATCTATTGGCCAAAACAAGTCCAATGGTCATGTTCAATTTCACCGACTGGGAGTCATATGTTCAGAGATAGGAACAGAATGGGAAACATTGGTGAGTCCTAGTAATGTTCTAGGAGGTGATGTATTTAGTGGTTGTAAGAGTCTGGTCCAACATTTTTTTTAGGCAAATTTTTCTTCTCCATCTGATGAACACTGCATTGAGTATAAATGGAATCTTGCTTTTGTAATGTAATTAGTACAAGTTAAAGTATAATAAAGTATGGCACAACTTACTGCAATGGAATTTGATACCACAAGGTTCTGTCTTGGATTCCTTCCAAGGGGTGGGGATTCTTAGTTCTAAACTGCCAGAGGGACTTGGTAACAGTATTGCCTTGCTGAGAAAGCAGTTCTGAGGCTGGACCTGGAGGATGATACCATAGTGAGGCTCTCATTTAATTATCTCCCTCTGGTGCGGGACCCTGAGATAAGACACACAGTTTGAAAAGTAATCACAGGCTACTGCAGTAGAATATCATTACACTTCAGTTAGTTACTAGGTAGATTTAAATATCCACCTTTCTGTTCCTAAGAACCAATGTGACACCACTTCTGTCCCCTACCAGTCATTGCCCTGCTATCAACTAAAAGAATATATACACACAATGAAGGTCTGATAAGATGCAATAGGCAGGATTTAATCTTCTTTTCCCCTCTAAACCAAGCAGGGTATATTATGTATTTGCTGCTTTTATGGCTAGATATGATTTTCTGTCGTTTTATTGCTGCATATGGGTTCTTGGCTTGTGCAAGGAAAGTGTCAATAATTTGAACGTTTTGGCACTTTCTCTAATGACCTTTGGCCATTATGAATTGAGAAGACTTTGTTCCAATGTGTTGGAGTTACACTTTTGGACCAACTTTATATATATATATATATATATTCATTCATTTATTCATTTATGTATTTATGAGAGAGAGTGTGTGCACATGCACACATGAGCACAAGTAGAGGAGCAGCAGAAGGAGAGGTAGAGAGAGAATCTTAAGCAGTCTCCACGGCCAGCACAGAGCCTGTCTTGGGGCTGGATCCCATGACCATGAGATCATGACCTGAGCCAAAATCAAGAGTCAGATGCTTAACCAACTGAGCCACCCAGGCACCCGTTGGGCCAACTTTTTAACTGAAATGGATCATGGTGAGCTGTGGGTAAAGAGATGCCAAATATGCATTGCCCCCAGTGTTTGTTCCATGCCACAAAAGAATCCTTAAGTGTAGCTAATAAAAAGAACTTTTCTGGTACCCTGTTTCTGTCATATTGACACAGGATTTGCCTGGGGAGTGCACGTGGGGGTCAGGGTGGGGTTGGCAATGTGTTGAAGGTCTGTGAAAATGCTTCTGCAATGTGCCTTTCACAGGAAGTACCAATCATTTAAGTGCAGACTCAGAGAATGCACTTGAAGTTTGCCATTTGTCCACATTTTCCATTATTTTATTATTGCCACATATGCAATTTTTATTCCTAACCACATTTCGATAGTTTGTCACCTTTTCAACAAAAACAGAGCAGTACATTAAAGGATGTTGTCTTGCAATTGGAATAAAAATAATATCCATTTATCAGGTACCCAAACAGGATATTGTTGCCAATATTTTGAAAAGGGGCATCAGTCTCCTGGCCTGAGGGCATTAGAACATCCATTCTTTACTGGAGCCCCTTGTAGGAAAGGGAAACAAAAGAAAGCATAATGGAGGAAGAAAGAGCTGATCTTTGCAGCTAATTAGAAAGATGTAATTGGATATTTTATTTTGTAAATGGATTTTTTTCTCAATATTATCCTTTCTCATGATTTTCTTCAATATATTTTCCTCAAAACATTGTCATATACATTGCCATGCATGTTGTCATATTTAGTCCTTTCTTCATTTAACAATCATATTGACTATTGCTCTGAGCCCGGAGCCTGCTTCGGATTCTGTGTCTCCCTCACTCTGCCCCTCCCCTGCTCATGCTCTCTCTCTCTCTCCCAAAAATAAAAATAAACATTAAAACAAACAAAAAACCCCAATCATATTGATTATTCACTATGTGACAGGAAAAAGCCAGGTATTAGGGATAACGAAATATTATTTTAAAACATTCAGTGTCAATTAGGAAGAGATAAATAGGGTAAGAATTAGAGAAATAGAGTATAAATGGAAACAAGGTTGTATGGGACCATCAAGAAGGACCAGTTTGTCTAAGAGGAGGAGGAAAAGGGAGAGAGATCTTCACAGCTTTCTGCATGTGAAGGATAGGGATAAGTAGATCAAAGGAGAACGATTGCCCCAGGCAGAGGGAAGAACCCTGAGAAATTAATCAGCCAAAGGGTTCAGGGAGTGGTAAGTGTCCTGTAAAGGCAGAGTTTAGGATGAGGGAGGGATTGGGGCAGAAAGAGGATGATCAAGCTCTGCAGGCCCCTCTCAGAACTCCGGACTTTGGTACCACATCAAGGAGTTGAGGTTTCATTCTCTAGGTGGTGGGGAGCCACTGAATAATTAGAAACAGGGAGGGCTATGATCAGACTTTCATGTTAGAAAGATGATTCTACAAGGTGGCTCAGTCAGTTAAGCTTCCAACTCTTGATTTTGGCTCAGGTTATGATCTCGCGGTTGGTGGGTTCGAGCCCCACGATGGGTTCCGTGCTGACACTGGGGAGCCTGCTTGGGATCCTCATTCTCTCCCTGTCTCTCTGCCCCTCCCCCACTCATGCTCTCTCTCTGTCAAAATAAACAGATTAAGAAAACAAACCCCCAAAAAAGGCAAAGTTTTAATTAGAGGCTGCCATGTTCCAGACTGGAGTGGCCAGTGGGCCTGGCAAGAAGAGGAAAGCTGAAGGATATTGAATTCACACTGTAAAATTAAGAGAACTTGTTAAGTGATTGGATGCAGAGGGTTAAGGAGAAGAAAGAATTGGTGATGATTTCCGTATTTCTGGCTTATGTTACTGGCATTAAACAATTAAGAAATACGGAAAATGAGCATGTTTGAAGGAAACATGAGTTTGAGATGCCTAAAAATTGAAAAAGATCTATCCCTTAATACAATAGTATTGGCTGGCATTTATTGAAAGCCCAGTAGATGCCAAATATTGTTGTAAATTGTATATTTTAACTGATATAATCCTCACAACCATCCAAGCAGCTATTGCTAGTTTATTTAATCCAATCTAAGGTGCCATCAATTGTAAAACACATCGTGATATCAAAGATGTTAAATGTCCTTCCTAGAATTGGTAAAAATATGGTATTATCCCCATTTTATGGATGAAGAAACCAGGCAGAGAGATTAAGTAATTTATGCAAAATAATATATTTAGATCGTAGAGGAACTGGGATTCGACCCTAAGGAGTCTGATCCCAGAAACTTCATTTAATCACTGAGCTATATCACTGCTTCATGCATATGGATTTGAAAAAGAGTGATCTGGCATGGAGATTGAGTTTTTAGCGCCATTAGTAAAAACATCTGTCATATGGCAAAGTGGGGATGGTGTTTACAGTACACGATTCATAATTTTTTTTAGGGGCAGAAGGGGCAGAGAGAGAGGGAGAGAGAATCCCAACAGGCTCCATGCCCAGTGCAAAGCCCAACATAGGGCTTGATCCCATGACTGCAAGATCATATCCTGAGCCGAAATCAAGAGTCGGACGTTCGTCTAACCTACTGAACCACCCAGGCATCCCGTCAATTCATAAATTTGTGATAAAATAATTTAAATTAAAATGGAAATAACATTAATAATTACAACCAATGCCTCTTTTGATACATTAACACTTCTTGGAACATCAGAGTACACCTATTTTAGGCAAATGTCCTACAAGAGAAATTAAAGATGCAACATCAACAGAGTTGCATATCAGAATCGTCCAAAGAAAAATTGGAAGTTTTCAGAAAGGAGGCAGTGGAGCAGTTGATTTTCTTGACCCATCAGCTTCTAACTTCCCTGAGCATATTGCCGTTTCCTCACATGTTTGGTGAAATGACAGGCAAGAGGTGGAGTGGGATGGAAATCTCCCTGAGATGATTGCCAGGCAAGTGTGCAAAATCAAGGCTGTGGATTTGCATGTTAAGCTCACGGTATCTGCAATCCTGGGAACAATTAAATTTCTTACCTGTGGGCAGGCGTGTATTTGGCTACTTGCCTTTACTTATTAGGAAGACAATGTCACTTGGTGCAGTGAATCACTTTTTGGATGCAATCCTTCTGACTCAGTAGTAGCAAATTTGTTTTGCAGGCACAATTTTTTTTTTCTTTCTTCTCTTCCACCCTACCCTCCCAGGATTATCAGCTCCCAATGGGGGAAGCAGAAGGGTGAATGGATAGGTTGTTAAATACAGAGACTCAGTTTACAGAATTGCAAGGGAAAGCTAAAAGAAAGATTTGGAGCCCACTCCTCAAGACTTAACCAAGCCTTAACCAAGTTAAGAGGGTAAACAGAGAATAGCTCTGAGGAGGAGAGTTGCAGAAAAGTAGTCGTCTGGGTCCTCAGCAGAATCAGGTACAGATAGGCGCGATTTTCCTTTGAAAAGAAGACAGCAGACTAGTCCTGGAAAGAGGGCTGCTTCGGGAGCCAGCCTTCCAGATGGGGTCAGTGTGAACAGCCCTCCAGCAGCTGCAGCTTAACCCAAACAATTGCACGTGTTTGTAAGTGCCTTTCATCCAACTTGTTGATAGTGTAGTGACAATAAACAGAGCAAATGAAGAAGCCACTTTGGCAAGGGATGGGTTTTCAAGAGGAGAAAGCCATGTTTTGGAGAAGGGTTCTAAACTTCTTTTGATTTGCTGTGCTTTGGCTTCTGAAAAATGGATGGTTTCTTTAATTGGTTGTGGTTATTTAATCCCACTCCAGTTGAACCATCCTCACCAAATGTGTGTGTGTGTTTGTGTGTGTGTGTGTGTGTGTGTGTGTGTTTTAAAATCTAAAACATTGTGTATTTGTTTAAAGAAGGGTACTTGGGTAGGAAAGAATTCTATTTATATCCCTTTGGCTATCATTGGCATAGTACAACCATCTCTGTGTTTTTACTTTTTATTTATTTTCTACCATGACCTCTCTATCTGCCCAACAACCCATATTAAGTAATCAGATCAGCTAGGTGATAAACTGCCTTATGTAAATCTTTTGAAAAGGAGGTGGCTTATAAATACATTCCAAGATAAATACAAAATAGTGAAAGCACCAAAGTGATCTCTGAGAGGATAAAAACAATTTCTTCACTAGCGAAAAGTTTGGCAAAGACAAGATTGGAGACTTGGAGGGAAAATATAATAATATAATAATGCTCTGAAAGGCAGAAGCGGGTGATAGACTGACTCTCTGGTGGGTGCCTGGGTAGGTGGAACCCGGGCAAAGCTTAGGGCAGAGCTTTTCAGAGAGCGTATCAGAGATTACATTCTGCAGCTGCTAATAGGGACTGTGAAATGGCGTCCTCCACAAGAGTAAGGTTTATGTTTAACTCATTTAGTGACAAGTCCAGAAGCAGACAAGCTGATCTGTTATATGGCAGCTCCTTGATGTCATTAGAGGCTAGGATCTCTGTTCTCATTCTCAGGCTTATATAATGGTTGTTAGAGCTCCAGCCATCACATCCGTGACTCAGGTAGAAAAAAAGCGGGGGGAGAGACTGGGCAAGGGAGCTCTGCTAGTTGAGACAGTTCCCTTTAAAGAGCTCTTCCTGAAGCCCTACTTACTAACATGCCTATCTTCAAAGGGCCTAAGGAAGGTAGCTTTCTGACCCAAACACCTGCTTCCCTCCTCGCTGCTTCCCTCCCAGTCCTTCTGCTAATAAGGAAACGGAGGAGAACATCATTGGGTAGAATCTGGTAGTCATTGTCATAATGGAGTGGGTGGGGGAGCAATAGATTGACAGCAATGAAGGCAAACCATGCTTATTTTATTTATTTATTTTTTTAAGTTTATTCATTTATTTTGAGAGAAGAGCATGTGCTTGCACACACATATGCTTGAGTGGGGGAGGGGCAGAGAGAGAGGGAGAGAGAGAATCCCAAGCGGGTTTCGCATTGTCAGCTCAAAGTCCAACCCAGCGCTGGATCTCACGAACTGTGAGATCATGACCTGAGCTGAAATCAAGAGTTGGACGCTTAACCAACTGAGCCACCCAGGTGCCCCCACGCTTTATTATTTTAGCTAAGGTCAAATTTTTCAGAAGCTGAAGTACAAATGTTGCCTTTTTGTTAATACAGTTTAGCCCTGGACATTACATAGTCAATACACTACATTTCACTACATCTGGGTAGGGCTGAGTAATTGGGGCCAACAATTACAGAAAATTTGGAGATCACTGAAGAATTGAATATTGTTACTGACAGATCACAAAATTCTATAGGACTGTACTTCCTGCAAGAAGGTTACTGTTATTATTATTTTGAATGGTGTTTGAGGAGGTGAATGTGGAACTGGCTCATTTTGTGTAAAGTTATTTTTCTCAGAGCTTGTAAGTAGCTGAATCTACCTCCTTGGATCCCATATGATGGAGATGGAATGGCCCCAGGGGATCCAGAATAGAACTCTGTAGTCACTAGAACTTTTCTAATTGATGTCAATGGTGTCATAAACAGTTTTGCAGTTGGTTTGGTATTTATATTCTAAAGATCACAAACCACTGATATCTATCTTGCAATCCTCTGTCTGCCAAATAGTCATTTATCTCTTCTCACAAAATTTCTAGAGGTACACATGTCCCTCACCCCAACCCAGACACACACACACACACACACACACACACACACACACAATGGGACCTAAGTAGCAAGTTCATTTCTAAAAAAAAGGTTAAAACAACAAAAAACCTTTTCTTAACTCTAACAACAATGTTACAATACATCAAATGAAGATAAGTCAAAGTAGTTGGTAATGTAGGTTCTATCATATTTGAAATGTTTATTTTGTCTTATAACTGGGATAACCTCATGGAAACAAAGAGTGGGTTTCATGGTGGCAATTACTACACATGGCAGTAGTAATCTAGACTATATCCCAGAACATTCGGCTGGATTGTGGATCACCAATTGACTCCAGAGAGCCTCTGTGCTTGGATTAGCTCCACTGGGCATGAAACAAGGCACAAAATGGACTGTTCTTTTCTTTTTCTAGAGAACTTCACATGTAGCTACACCCCCGTGTGAAAAATAGAAATGATTTTTGTTTTTAAATTAGAACCAACTGAACCAACTCGAAAAAAATGTGGAAGGAATAAATTCAAGTGTGTGAAAGCATAAGGAGGCAAGAGGAAATAATTCTATTATAATTATTTTTCAACAAGGGCTTACATCTGTTTCTAATTTATACAGATTATTGACACATCTGGATGTTTGGCCTTAGGAATTATAAGTTGCTGTGGTGGCATTTATTTTTTGAATCAACTCTTCAGACCACCCTGGAACTCAGGCAACTGGTTTGGAAAGAAGGTTGTGATATTTTAAATAAAGTTACCTTCTGGCATTTCAAAACCAGTGCAAATGGGATTCTGTCATGTTGTGTTTTATAAATTGTGGTTTTGCATTTTTGACACCTGTAGGAAAAATAAGACCAAAGCCAAAGGCCTAATGGCTTGACAATGACAAATTATAATAGCCAGATAAAGCTATCAAGGGGACACTGGAGATGGGTGTAAGGTTAGCCATTCGCATTAACCATGGGGGACCCTGGATTTCAGCAGAAACCAAATAGTAACCGAGCAAATGACTGATGCCAATGTTGTTTTAACATGGCCTGACAGAAGGATGCATGCCTACACGGAAAATGGGATTGTTAAGAAGTATCGTTGATTAATACTTTACCTCTTGGACTGATTCCTTTTGTAATCAGGAGCTAACTTTTCTTCGTATGTGGTCTGATTGTAGTAATTTATTCTAAGGGTATGAATAATGGGAATCGTGGAGCAGACCCTTAAGATTTTAGGAAACAAAAACACGATGAAACACTTATTTCGTGGCAAATATTCCTTAAATGGAGTACCATGATTTTATTAAAGGGAACAGAAGACCATACATCAAAAGCCTAATGTAAACTGGCAGAAACAAAACAAAACCCTCTTATAGTTCTTTAGTGTAAAGGTACAATAGAAATAATTAAGCATACAATATGGTTCGATTCATTTTGGGAAGAAGGCTCTAGAGTTCTCAGAGTAGATTTGGTTCTTTGTTTTTCTGTCACAGCAAACCTTGAAATTCTCTCAAGTTTCACTAGATAGGGTGATGTTGCACAGCAGACTGACATTAAAAAAAAGACATCTGGCTTGAGCTTTCTTTAGAGGCAATTATTGTGTTCCATTTTAAAAGGAAATGATCATATTTGTAGAATATCTGATATATTCTAGAAACAAACTTATCTGTTGTGCTGACATTCCTATGTCTTTATATATCATTTTATTGAGTGCTTACAAAACAAAAACACCAAATGCATACCAATGCCTGAGATAAATGATAAAATGTTCCAAGTATCAACCTAAAGTCAATTTATGAGGTGTAATGGAGGTCTGCTTTTTACAGCCTTTTTAGTAGAGATGGAACAGCAGAAATCAGCATCGGTTGGCCCAAATCCAAAGACCTCACCTTGCAAAAGATACCTATGTAATTAGCAATGTTCCCATCTCCATTTCAGTTCAGTCTTCTATTTTAAAAGGCTAATAGGTGTCCATTGGGATCCATTCATAACCTCTGAGGAAGAATTCATTGCAACTCAGTAGGGTGGCATTGTACAATTTTGACTTGAATAGTTTAAAAACCAGTATCACTTACATTATCACCTACAGTTCTGTCATTTTCAGGCCTCAGACCTCATGAATGTGTGATTCACAAAGCTAACTTAGAATATTTCTAGTTAATTTTGAGTGTCTAACTCTTGATTAAGCACAAATGGGCCTCTAATAGATGCTTTGATGAGGGAAGACAGAAATGAACATGAATACTGAGCTTTACAGATAACATGAGCATTTCATTAAGTGAAACTTTGCCTTTTCTCTAAGTAGGGTGGAAGTCAGTGCCCTGTTACTGGAAATAATAATAGTAGGTTGGCTTGAGTTTTAATCTACCCTCCCTTTTCCCTGTCCCACAGCAAGTGACACAGGCTATTTGCCCAGAGCAGGGGAGGAGGAAAGATTTTTGAAAAGTTTCCAGCACTTTTAATAATAGACCTTTGCAAATGCTCATGCACACCAACAGTTAAATGGGGAAGGGGGTTTGGTCAAGTGCAGAAGTGGTGCTTTTCCAGGTAGATCATTGGAATGGGCTGGAGTGCGCAGAAGACAGCCATTTCTAAGGAGATCTTTCCTTTCTCTCCGAACAAACTTTCCTTGGCCTCTATTGAAGGTACAAATCAAAGGACAGGAAGGAACAGGACTGGGAGAGAATCAGATGTAGAAAATGCGAGTTCAGAGAGAAGAACAAAGCAAGAGGGAAGAAACAGAGAAGCATAAATGCCGGACTACACCAGACCCTGATCTTCAAGGTGCAATTTCTCTGGTGTACTGTGCATCCAGACCTCATTCCTCCTCCTCTCTTGCTTCTGACTGGAAATAGGGAGCTGATGAAATATGTCTTGGGGCAAATGCCATTGCATACTTAAGATGAGGCAGTCCCAGAATGTTGAAGGTGGGAGGTGACACTGGAGGTCACTGGTCAAATTTCCTTTCCATAAGATGAGGAATCAAGGCTCAGAAAGGCGAAGGGATGAGTGGAAATCTCTAAGCATGACCCAGAGTAAACAAGCATTTTTGACTGTTTTTTTGCATCTTGAGTAAGAAGAAATGATAATTAAAAATATTCTGAACATGTAAAAAGCCATCTCTTAGTATTTACTGAGTATGTCAAGTATATTCTATACTGACCCTGGTGCAGTGAGGAAGAGATAAGGATGGGTTGAACACGTTTCCTGACAATTTTGATGCATATAAAGCAGGTATTCGGTGGTATTATAAGCAGGATGAACATAGATGGCCACACTATGAAGTGACAGAAAGAAAAGGAACTTTCTCTCCAGGCTTCTAAGGCTCCTGTGTGAACAGGAATCATGTCAAACCTTTGCCCATGAGGAGAGTTTGGCCTATCACATACTGGTGGAGTAGGAGGAGTCTTCTGGATTTTTTGGTTTGTGGAGGTGGGAGAATTTCTCCCTTTAGCCATTCCAGAGGGCCCTTTGCTTAGTAAGAGTTGGAATCTTGAAGTGGTTTCTAGTCATTACCTGAATCATCAGGAAGGATTCTTACTATACTATTCTTCCTTTTCTGTTTTCTCTTCATCACATGGTGGCTCAAGGCTTTTTAGAAGATCTGCTCTGATTTCAGAACCTGTATGCAATCTTTCCCATTGTTTGTTTTTCTCTTTTGACTGGTCAAATCACATTCATCTTTGATCTCTCACCAACCAGAAATTCCTCTTCTTTTGACTCATTCATTTCCTTTACCAGGAAATATGGAAAGGAACCCCTGTATTATCAGGTCTAAACCTTATGCGGCTTTCTGTTTTCTTTTCATCTAACCTTTAAGTTGCTCTCAACTGTATTTTGGATTTAAAATACTTGTTTTAAAATCATTTCCAACAGAAGATTATATTTATTCATTAATTAATAAGGCTTTTATTCCATATCATAACTTGAACCTTTTAGCACTAATATCTTTTTATTTTTCTGGATTGAAGACTTTGTGCTTTACAGTTATCTAGAAATCTATGATTCTTCACTTTTCTTTACAAACTTGTCGTGTAAACTCTTACAACCATTTCTTATAGTTTCTCTTTTTCACTTAAAAAGTCTTTTGGATCATTATGTTTCATATAGTAATATTAAATGTGCTGTTGTTACAGAAAATCTCTGAAGTCCAACTTTTGGACTCCTACGCTTTGACCTCCAGTTTTCCTGATGAGAGAAAATACATTCTGTATTCCAAAATGTCACTCCAGGTCAACCGGTCCTTTGAGATTTGGCTTAAATCCCTTGTCCCATGTGTGGTGAGAGCCTCAGTTCTTCTGAATGTCTTAGGCAATAGGGGACAGGACACTTCCATTTCTCGTGGCCTCTCCTAGCCCTGGACTCCTACTTCTGCTGATTGGCTTGGTCCATGGCTAACCATGCTGTTGCTACTACACATTCTCTGCCCCACAAAGGACACTGCCCAGGTCCTTCTTCTCACATTCCGAGGCTGTGTGTAGAGCAGACATTCACTGAAGTTCATGGCAATTGAGTTGTTTAATTAACTAAAAGAAGTTTAAATAATAGCATCATTAAAGTTAAATATGTAATATTGCAGTGCTAAAACTCCTTGGTCCTTGGCAACTTTTTACTCTCTACCTATTTTAGCAGCCGCCTGGTTTGTGATCCCCCTCTCTTTATTCCCCATCTTTCCTCTGGCCACAGCGCCATCCCCTCAAATCTTGTTCTTTCTTACTTGAGAGTTTAATTATCTTGGTAAAGTCGTGCCTTTCACCTGGGCATCTCTTCAGGATCTCAACTTATAGCTAACATTTCAGCTAGGTCTATTCGCAAACAAGACATTTTTTTTTTTCCCTGTAAAGAACTCTGGCATTTGTGGTCAGTCTTCCCTGGCAGCACATCCCTTGTCCCTCCTTCCAAATTACATGAATTGATCGATTGATTTTAAGTTTATGTGGAGAGAGAGAGCGTGCACACCCACACACAGGCGCACACACATACATGCATGTGAGCAAGGAAGGGGCAGAGAGCAAGGGAGAGAGAGAATCCCAAGTAGGCTCTGTGCTAACAGAGTGGGATTTGATCCCACGAACTGTGAGATCATGACCTGAGCCAAAATCGAGAGTCAGAAGCTCAACCAACTGAACCACCCAGGTGCCCCCAAATTATGTGAATTGAAAGCAGAGAAAACCATACCTTCTTTGGAGCAAACCTTTTGGTATTGTCATTATTTTAAAAGTCTTGTCTCATCTTATTTAAAAATATTTTTAATGTTCTACTTTATCTTATATCAAAAAAATCTCATGAGGGGCACCTGGGTGGCTCAGTTGGTTAAGCTTCCAACTTGGGCTCAGGTCATGATCTCGCAGTCTGTGAGTTTGAGCCCTGCCTCGGGCTTTGTACTGAAAGCTCAGAGCCTGGAGCTTGCTTCGGATTCTGTGTCTCCCTTTCTCTGTCCCTCCCCAGCTCACGCTCTATCTCTCTCTCAAAAATAAAAACAAAAATTAAAAAAAATATTTAAGAATGAGAAAAGAAAAATCTCATGAGAAAATTATGAAAGCTACATTGTTGTCAAATTTAATACAAGTGAATATAAGTGAAAGTGAAAATTGAACATGCTTTACCCCATTGTCGCATTAAACTTTGTTCCTTTCATTCCTCTCTAGTAATTCAAAGTTATACATTCTATTCTGCTTTTTATGGCTAGGGTAAACCTAAGCGGGGTCGGGGTGGGGGGGTGGGGTGGGGGGGTGGGGAACCACCTGTGTATACATATATATCAACCTAGTTCTTTTTCATCATTAAGAATGAAAATGTCTGGATTATCCTTGGGCTAAATGAGAAATTTAACACACCTCTGCAATTCCCAGAAATTGTGGAAATAACCTGAAGTTTTAGTTCCATATTATTATTATATATCAAGCACTTTCAATTTCAAGAAGCCGCCTCATCTTTTCAAACAAATGTGTTAAGTCTCACTGTTTCATTAACAACAGTTGTTTAGACCTAGTCATTTTTATCAAGTCTATTAGTTACTACTCTTTTATGGGATATCTTTTGCTTTCTTTGAGCTGTTTTTTTAGGCGGAACCAGCCTTCCATTCATTCTATGTCTTCCCTGGGCATCAAAAGCACCTAAGTCAACTTCTTCTGCCTTGGCCATCCCTTCTCTCTACACCCAGAATTACAAACCATAAATGATGTCAAATCTTCTCTATTCCTCAAGAACTTTGACACTGGGTCCAAAACTGAAACAGGTCTTGAATTTGTTCCATTGGTTTTTGTGGCCTGTCCCGGTCTGTCAGCCTGTTCTGATCTAGAGGGTCTAGGTCAGGGTCTGAAGGGAAGGCAGACCTGGTAGGCTTCTCCTCCACTGGTTGGTATGCTAACACTTGCCATCATCGGTGCTGGTTTTGTTTGTTTTGCTTTTTTGTGGAAACAGCTAAACCCTAGTTCTCTACTATATTATTTCGAGAGAAGTAGAAAGTAACATTCATGTGTTTAGAAATCCAGGAGCTCTAGATTTGTACATGGAACAGGTATTTGTATTCATCTTTCTGTTTTTCTCCCCAGCACCTTCCACATCTGATCTTGTTCTCCATGTAGGTTAAAGCACACACATATGCATGTGCACGTGCATGCATACTCCCACACTCAACCAAAGGGGAAAGGACATAGTGTGGTAAATAAAATAATATAAAGACTCGTCTCCAGGAATCTATACCAGAACAGTCAAAGCAACTACTCAACAAGAATTATATTTCTTATTTTCTGTGCTAAATCAGACATAGTCTCTGCGCCCTAGGAGCTCACAGTGTTGTCAAGGAGATTCGATGGGCACATAGGAAACAACACAATGGAAAGAAGAAAGGATACGGAAAAGCTGAGTTCAAATCCCCATTCCATCACTAGTAATTGTGTGGGTTTGAATAAGTCACTTCATTTCTTAGAGCCTTTACTTATGATTTCTTGTGACAAAAGTTTTTTTTTTTTTTTTTTTTTTTTCATTAAGAGCCACATAGTTTGGCAGCAAGAAAACCAGAAAAGGATAAGGAACAATTAAACTCTGCTTTCAAGGGCTATAACCCACCAGGGAGGCAAGACAAGCACACAAGACAATGTAAGAACATTAGTGTCCTATGTGAGAAATGACCCTCTATGGCACCCCTATGAGGTCAGAAAAGACACATGACAGTGGGAGAGGAGAGGGATGTTGATTTAACATTAAATGAGCTCAAAAATACACTGTTTAGTACTTGTTTTGATCTCTGATCTCAGTTTTAATACAGCAGGTGGGACACATAATTGGCAAGAGAGAGAAAGGAAAGTTCTGGAACAGGTGGGATGGCTGCCTGGGCAGTTGGCCAGAATGTCCCCAACAGAACATTCTACTATCAGATAGGGTATATTCCCACCTCATACAGTGTCTTCCATATGTCTCAAAATATTGACAGCCTTAAGAAATGATGTAGAAGAGCAAATAAAAAGTGAGGAAGGGAGAGATTACCCAGGACAAACAAGGAGGATGGAGGCCAGCTGTTCTCCATTCTTCCCAGGGACAAAGAGTTCCGTCCTCAGATCTGTCCCAGAGCATTATCTTATTGCACTTAGCACTTTCTACCTTGGATTGCAGTTATTTATGTACAAGGCTTATCTTCCCTACTGAACTGCAAGTGTGGGGAGCCCAGAGCCTGCCTCTTTCGCCTTTGGATCCCCTTAGTGTGGGCCTCCTACCTGCTGGGAACCCAGCGACTGTGTGTTAAAGGCACAGAAGGGCTGGAAAGAGCAGTGGTAGGATTTCAGTCATGTCAAGTTAAAGACTGCTTTCATGAGAGTTGTTGAGTCAGGGAATACTTTGCTGAGGGAATGTTATCTGCTTCTTTAGAGGTCTTAAAAAAATAACATGGTCTCATCAATTTGAAATGATTTAAATATGGTCTTGCATGTGGCCAGAGGGAGAGAGCAGCTGAGCTCTCAAGATTCTTTCCAGAGCTTAGAGCTCTGATTCTGTGATGGGAAACAACAGCTTCTTCTCTCTCCTTCATTCTCTCTTTTTCCACCTCTTGGTCAACCACCCAAGGGTGATAAATGAATGGTAGGACATCTGTCTCTTGTCCCTTTATGAATGTCTCCTCTTACCTGAAAGAGAGATGTGGGCTGGGATTACTCACCTGAACAAGGTCCAGCTCTTCTCTGAGGTCACAGCAGGTCTGTATCTGCCTTCTGTGGTGGCAGTGCATGCAGGGATGGTGGGCTGCCTCCCTCACCTGGCCTAGAAGGTATGGAGGCTGTTAATGATGTGAATGGTTGTTTTTGGATATATGGTTTCCCAGAAATCTTCCAAGTGGGGACTCCAACGTTGGCATGAAGATTTTTTCGAAGGCATCTAAGACCACTCCGATTGGGCGTGGATGCAGCCCTGCATGCCAGCGATCATATATGACGGCCAGGAAAGCTCTTCCCCTTTCTTGCTTCCAACCAGTGGTGCTAAGTGAGAATAAAGGGATTTCTGAGAAGAGAACTGCATTCTTCCATTTGACAGTGAAATCATGTTACTCTATTTGAAAGAAACTTTGCCTCCTAATTTTCAAGCAGTCTTGAAATAAGATGTTCAAGGACCATTGAAAATGCATCTTCCTATTTTTGATTTCTCATTTCACTTGGTTTCCAGAGATTCCTTGTTTGCTTCTATTTCTTCGAATTTCCTTTTGAAAATTATAGTAAGGTGTGGAGAACTGTTGGTGGTTTGATAAGACCAAGTTCTTTGGGAAAGGGGAGAGTAGTGGCTCAACACTGAACTAACTTGTATTGAGCCCTCACTCTGGGTTGTTGCATCTGGGGATAGAATCTGCATCTCACTGATTACCCTTTAGCTCCAGGTCTCCAGCAGAGAAAAGGCAGCAGGTTTTTTAGAAGTAGGCCTCCAGATTTCAATAAGCTACTTGGGGCAGTCATTTGGGTCATTGAATGACAGGTTATTCAATACGCATATTCTGGGAGTTAATTGTGTTGACCTCTGCTCTCCAGTATTGTGTCATTAGCTCCGTGTGGCTATTGAGCACTTGAAATGGGGCTTGTCTGAACTGAGATGGCCTGTGAATGTAAAATACAAACCACAATTTCAAAGTCTTAATATAAAGAAAGAATGTAAAACAGCTCAATGATATGTTTCATTGATTATATGATGAAATGATAATATTTTGGATATATTGGATCAAATAAAATATACCACCAAACATACTTAATTTCACCTATTGCTTTTTAGTTTTCTTAACATGGCTACTAGAATATTTAAACATACATACGTGGCTCGAATTATATTTCTGTTGGATGGCACTGCTCTAGACGTAGCACTGGAAAGCAGTGGGGATAGTTCTCCTCACCAGATTTTCTCCTTTACTCTATTGTTTTTTGCAAGCACTAAAATGGCCAAATTTGGGCAAAGACGCTGTGTTGCCTTAAAAGGAACATATACCCTTCTCCATGTTTCTTGTCTTTCCAATTAGATTATAAGTATCTTGAGTGGCTTCAAGTCAGAGAGTCAACAAAACCATAATTCGTGGTAACTTGTGTTAGGTATGGTGCTGGGTTCTGGAATTGTGACATTGAATAGAACCTGGCCACTGCCCTAGGAACCTGCTGTCTATAGATAAGGCAGGGAAGAGCACAGCTGCTAGAATCAAATTCAAGAAGTGTTATGGTAGAGTCTATCTAGCTCAGGGTATTCCATCGAATCACCTATTTCTCTAATTGCCCCAGCTGTACTCAATCACTTTTATGTATTACTTGTTTTTATCACACAAGTAAAAGATAGTCATTGTAAAAAAAAAAAAAAAAAGAGAAAAAGAAAAAAAGAAAGAACAAGGAAATACAGATAAAGCAAAAACACAAAGTTCATGGTTGCCACTGTTGGCATTTGGATTATATCCAGCCTCATCCAGTAATAAGGTTCTAAATTGTCAGAAATCAAACTCGGATTAGGCATAGTAGAAAGGGAATCTGTGGCTTTTCAATGGCTGGATCCACAGATTTGAGCAATTACCAACTGTCTATCTGTCCATCCCTCCCCATCTTTCATTGTGTTTTTTCTGTGCTATCCAGATCTGCCTTTATTCTCTTTGGGGGATCCCATGGACAAGAGATGTCAGTCCTAGGAGGGAGAATGTTTAGAGACCCATGTGGCAGCAGTGGCTGAGAAGACTCCCTAGGTAGGAGACACAATGAGACAAGAATACATTCCTGGATCTGCACCCCTCTTTCCTGCAGGAAGGATTAGTGAGATATACCTTTGGACCAATAAAGGAGAGGTTCTGACATTTCCATATATACAATCTCTGTCACATGGAAACATCAGCACCTCCCCTGTAGATACTTGTCCAGTACTTGGGTTTATTTCATGGTTTTATAATAACTGTCCAGTTTCTAACACAGAAGAGCCAGGGTGGCAAATACTGATGCTTGAGTGCCCTGGTGACATGTCTCAGACCTATTCGTGGGGCTCCACCAGCTCTCTCCATGGCACTTTGAAAAGGCACCTCTCTTGGTCTTCTCTAGGATCCTTCTGACTCCTGATAGAATAAAAACAGCATGTTTAGGCTGCACAAAGGTCCAAGGACACAAATAAATAATGGATATGCATGTTGAATAAAGAGTAACCTTTGCCTCTAAAATTGATATATCACCTGTTAATCTGATCATGTAGAACATGGTTGTCAGACTAACATAGGACATGATAAAGCTTGATTTACAGAACGATATACTTTGTAAAATAAATGATTGTGAAACACTTTGAACGTATAAAGTCTTATATGGATGCTTAATGATCATGGTAATTATTTTACAACTTAATTATAGGAAAATGAAAGCAGAGCAGCTTAACGAATTCAAACACCGATCAGACTGTGTACTATGAGGGAGATAAAAAAGAGAGTTTGTAGCTTAGTGTCACATTCTGCGATTGTTTAACCTATAGTCAGACTTCTCAGTGTTTTCTAAAACGGAGGGAGTTACAAAATGATTTTGGTTATGCAGATAATTAGCTTTAAGTGAATTATATTTTGTATTCCGTAAGAATAGCCTTTTAAAGAAACAACAAATGGTACAGGCTGGCGTGGCCTGGGGATGAGAGAACTGATAAAGGACATACAGGGAGACCTGTGTGCTTGTGATACGGCTCTTCCCACATGAGTGGGGCCTCGAAGCCTGGCCCCAAACTCAGCCCCTGAGCACAAATGAAATTAGGTGCATCTCTCTCTCTCTCTCTCCCTTCTTAAAAAATGTATATATTGCAATATGATGATGTAAGCTTGGGCTTTGGAGTGAATTTACTAAAAGCAGTAATGCATGTTGCACATTTTGTCAAGGATTACAAAACACTGGACACTTGTGCTCATCCACAGAATTTCCCTGCTGATCCTGAGAGCTGAGTGCAGATGGAAATTCGAGTTTTATTGTATTTGGCTATCAAGTCTATTAAAGAAATAGCTTATTATGCCCGTTCACTAGACATGCTTTTGGCCTTGGGATTTTTATACCTTTGGTCCTTGGCTACAGTAGTTCATACATAATAAACAGAGATTAAAGTTGTTTCCTATCATGAGATGAATAATATTTAACATAGCTATTCAACGTATCTAACTAGTGACCTTTGGCCAAATCACTGAAATAATTCGATTTTTAAAATCAGATTTCATCCTGCTTTGACGTGAATTGATTTCACTGCCTCCAACTAAAGTTTGAAATAGACATTTAGGCATACATGGCTTTCCTAACCTATAAGGAAGGTCAGTGCCTGAATAATCTTGCATATTTGCAGTTCAGATTTACTCTCTCACAATCATTTTGCAACCCATCTGCACAGGGTTTATACCTTTGAGGTATAATCCCAAGTAATTTATCACTTTTTCTGTTCACTAAAATTAAATGGTTTAATTCTTAGGGGATTAGTTGAGAAAACATTTGCTGTTTCGGCCAAGCCTCTATAATCTATATTTCTCCTAGTTGTTAAAATGTCAAATTGAAAGAGGGTCAAGGAAAGCAACAATAAAGTTCAAAGAGAGTATTATATTCTCTTCAGTTATTGCAATTTTTTATCGGTCTCATTGATCCTGGATAATAAATGCACATTGCTGTAAGTTTCAGAAACTCAAGAAGATGTTAAGGCAATCAATTTTATGAATAAATGTATCGCTAAAAAGAGGATTTTGCTGGCAAGGTCAAGAGCTGGCTCTTTGTGAAAACATCTTGGGCTTGCCTTTTCACACAGATCTTTGACAATTTCTGAACATTTAAAATAACGTATCTGTTAAAAGTATGTTTGAAAAGCTAATGTCTGTAGTTCAGCAGCACAATTAACAAATTAATGAACTCACTTTCTGTTTACCATTGAATTATAATTGCTAATTGGTTAATCTAAATAAAGCCTCGGGCCTTTATTGGAAGTGTTAGCATTTGAAACCACTGGCTGCTTGAATTTCCTCAACTAACACTCCAGACTTGTGAAATTTAAACAAACTTGTAAAATCTGGGCACCTTTTAATGCCTCTCAATAGCCTATCATCACGGCCCAAATCTATTAGCAAAACAAATAAACAGCTTTTGGAATTTAAAGGTAAATATAGGAATTCATGAATATACTGATTGCTCTTTCACGTTATAGCTGATTGCTCAAATGTGGCCCCCAGCAACGAAGAGAACTGTGTGTGTGTGTGTGTGTGTGTGTGTGTGTGTGTGTGTAGATATTACCTCTGGGGAATTCAGCCTTTTAATTCTGCAGAGGAATTATATGTTAACAGCTTTCCTTTTATGTGTAATTGGTGCATTGACACAGGTCCTTTCCCAGCCTTATTTGAAAAGTCTTTTTCCTTATTCCTTCTTAGTCACTTCTGCTTCTTCTCTTTGCGCGACCTTGAATTCCCGGGCCTTTCCCCCACGCCGCTCCTGCGCCCGCAGGGGACCTGGTCTCCTCCAGGCGTGGCCCCGCACTTCCCGACCAGGGCAGAGCCAGGGCGACAGCCAGCTTGCAGACAGCTGTTGCCTGCGGGGCAGCGGTGGGGTTGTCATTAGCAAGGAGGGCAGGACTGCTCTGAGGCTGTCCTGTTGGTGACCAAGAAACAATTGTCCCTGACGGCCAGTCGGCAGGAGGCTCTGTGTTTCCATTCTCTTTGACCTGATAGGAGGCTCGAGCCACTGTTACCTGGAAAAGGCTGAACTGCAAACTGCAGCAGGCTCTTCAGAGAGCAGTTGCAAAGGTGTAGGGCTCTGGATAGCAAGCTGTGATGGCTCAAGTATAATGTGCATTTATGATTTTCCTTGTCGACGAAATAGATGTGAAGTAGACACACCAAACTGTTGCCCAGCTCTGAGTCAGGCGCGGCTGTAGTCACTTTAAGATGAAGATCTCAGGGCGCCTGGGTGGCTCAGTCGGTTAAGCATCCGACTTCGGCTCAGGTCATGATTTCACGGTTCGTGAGTTCAAGCCCCGCATCGGCTATGTGCTGACAGCTCAGAGCCTGGAGCCTGCTTCAGATTCTGTGTCTCCCTCTCTCTCTGCCCCTCCCCTGTTCATTCTCTGTCTCTCTCTGTCTCAAAAATAAATAAAACATTAAAAAAAAATTTTTTTTAAGATGAAGATCTCATGTCGTTCTGGGACTCCACAGACTAGAGGGGAAGACAGTTACCAGGCCCAGCAATAAGGCCAGGATAGAGGGATGCACAGGCTGTCAAGGGAGCACCCTGTCCAGGGCGGTTCTCTTTGTTCGTCGTTGTGTGGTGTGCTTACAGCAGCATTTCATGAACATTCAGTGGTCTGAGGTTGTTGCAGGATGGACGGTGTGTGAGGGCATGTATTCTGGGTCAGGAACGCCAGCCTGAGGCTACTGTAAGAGTCTCAGGGTTGATGAGGATCAGGTCTGGGTGAAGTTGATGAAACGAAACAAAACGAAATGAAAACAAAAGACAAGAAAAGAAGAAAAGGAAAGGAAAGAGGAAAAAGGAAAGATTAGTTACATATATTTTACACACACACACACGCACGCACACATATTGGCAGGGTTTTCTCACAAAGATAAATCCTTTTGAAACACAAACTATACATCCCAGAGTGATTTTGTGGGGTCTAAAGCTTTTGCCAAAGCCGAAGGGGATAAGGGGGGAAGGGGTCTCTGCTAATCGCTCTCTTTCTGGTACAGTCTCTCCTTTCCAATGTAAATTTAGGCAGTTGAGGGGGAGGCAGAGAGCTTTCTTGCATCTGCTGCATTTTGATTACTTTTAACTTGAAATAATTGTTATGCCAAAGTGGTCCATCTTGGGGCAGTCTGCCCTAGGCCCCTACAAAAAGAACATCTTAGGACTCATTTCTACTTTTATAGGGCAAAATAACCTTTGGTCTGGTCCCTGGGTGTCACTACACAGGGTCCATAGCTACAGTGGATTTAACTTTCTACACAAGGCATTCATAGGTACAGACATTCTTTCTACACAAGGAGGGATGTGACTGTAAATAAAAAAATATACCCACCAAATCCAAACCGAACATATTCTCCACTCAAGCTCTCCTTAGCCCAGAGTTTCTCAACCATGGCTACACTGACATTTTGGACTAGGTAGTTCTTTGCTGTGGGGGCCCATCCTATGCATTGTAGGCTGTTTAACAGCATTTACTCTGTAGATTCCGATAATGTATGTGCAGTGGTGACAACCTAAAAGGTCTCCAGACATGGCCAGACATCCTCTGGGGAGCAAAATCACTCTCACTCCCCTCGCCTTTAAGAACCACTGCCTTAGACAGATTTGCCCAAAAGTCTATGGCCACGCTAACACTATCTAACAAGAGGGAACAGTCACAAGGCAGGAATTGCAGTATAACTGCTTACAACATTAAAGTAGGACAATGCTAACCCAACCAAAAATTTCCTTCTCTTATGTAAAAGTTATTCATTTTAATTTTGTGCCATTCCTTAGTCCTAAAAAACAACCCTCTCCATATCTCGATCTATATAATCGTCATCCTCAAAATCAGGGTTCAAAAATCAGACATACTAGAATGTCACTTTATGATCGAATTTGCCAGGCCCCTAAAGCCTACGCATCATTGGTTCATTCGGTAAAACTTTATTGAGTGTCTCCCATGTACTAGCCCCAGAAAGTATCTGTGAATATAACCGACAACTTTCTCTACCCCTTATGGTCTTATGTTATAGTTGATTGATATTAGATTTATTACGGTGAACTTATCAGCATGTTTTATAGTCATTGTAAGTGTTTTTGTATTTTGAGACACATGATAATTTTTGTTAGGGGGCATATACTTTTCCTTACATAACTTCTGAATTCAGGAAGCATTGAATCAGTCCCAAGGAAGTCGAGATAAGTATTTTCTTCCCTGTTTTAGCCAGCCTCCATCTGAGACAATTATTCTTTTCTCCTTGAGATAGAGCCCATTTTTGGTCAAGAGGCCTTCATCCTCAAAGATTGTACCATCACTAAGGAATTTTAAGTGTTCTGTTGGATACTACTTGAAGGGACACATGTTCATTTCCACAATGCACCTGTTCCTACGGTGGCCTCTCCACTCAACTCAGTTAAGAGCACTACCTAAGCACTGGTCCTCTCTCCTGCTTCTTCAGAATAGCAAAAATAGCTTATATGTACTGAGGGCTTATCAAGAGCCCAAATTGTCCTAAGCATTTTTATATGCATTATCTCATTTCACCGTAAAGCAGTCCTCGGAGGTAAGCAGAAGACAAAATCGAGGCTTAGAGAGATGGAGGTACTTGCCCAAGGCCATCCAGTTGGAAAGAGAGCTGAGATTCAAACCCAGGCAGTCTAACTCCAGAGTCTGAATGCCTAACTTCCATTATGAGCACTGTGACTTGTGATGATTTCTGTGTGAGTTAAATCCATATGAAAGCAGAGTGGGTTTCGGTGGTTGACCCAAAAAGGCCTAGATAAATTACCATATGACAGGTAGCAGCACCTCACTGGGATGTCCTCGATACAAATCACCCAATGACAGCTCCATGGTGAAATATGGGAGAGAATATTGTACCATAGAATTTTTAAACTGGAAAAATGGTTAGGTCATCTATACGACATACGTGTATTTCTGTGTGACATATAGACAGATATACATGTATGTATGTATGCAGGAGTATCAAAGATTCTTGATTGAAGAATATACTTGACTAGATGTAAATAGCATTCATTGAAGGTGACATCTTCCTGATAAGACACTTAAAGGATGATCTTAATTTTGCATATTGAGACTCTTCGGAGACTCGTATATGTATGTGTGAGTGCATGCACATTTCCATAAGGCTAACTCTTTTTCTTGCTGCTGTGGCACAGTCCTCACAAACCTATGATTCACAACAGGAATGTAGCTTGGAACTTCTGCTATGTAAGCAGCTGCAGATACTTCAAATACCATTGTACATGTGATCCAGGACTTGCTATAAATTTGCCCCTAAAAATAAAGTAACAAGTGACTGAGCAGCAATAGGAATTAATCACTGCAGTGCGTGAATGGAATGTGCTAGGCTCTACCTCAAAATCCTTTTATAAAAAGATTGATATAATTAAAACCCCAAAGAAACAACCAAGGATGCTATATTTGAGCAAATGTGCTGCAAAAATTTTGGAAGGAAGGTTTATTTTTTTTTTAAAGGAGAGATGTAGAAAAAAATGGGTTTCCACACCTTCTACATCATTGGAAATAAGATAATATTGTTACATCACGGAAGAATTTATCACGCAAAGGAATTTAAATTGGATTCAATCTTGGTACACTGGAATTTTTTGAAGGCTGAGGGGATAATCGAGCATCTCAATGAAGCTGTTTGCCATGATGGGAAATAACAGTTAAAACTTCTACCATAATTTGTAGCAAAGATTACCTTGATGCTTTAGAGATGTGAATAACCATTTGAAAAGCCCAGACATTTCAAGCTTTCAAAATTAGACTTGAAAGGATAAATTCTTTAAGAAGTAATAAACCAACTGACCAAAGAAGAAAACAATTAATTATGACTTCTTGAAATCTGCCTTTTTCCTATGACTGTAACACAGCATCCAAATCTGACAGCCCCTATTTAAATCTCTGACCCCTAATACTATCTGAAAAAGAAGAAGGAGTAGAAAAGGATGAAGGAAGGAAGGAAGGAAGGAAGGGAGGATGGAAGGATGGAAGGAATACTAACCAGAAAAAGAAAAAAGAAAAAAAATAAGAATAACCAGCACTTCAAAAAGGTCACTAAACAGACAGTTCATAAAGACCTCTGTGATTCCAAGGCCACAGGTAACAAAGTGTTTAGGTCGTCTGAAAGAGAATTTGATTGAAAATCCATTTTTAGACATGGGAAAGTGAAAGAGATTTCTTAAACCCACTTGAATTGCTGACGATGAAAGGTTAAAAGCTTTAAAGACCAAAAACTACATTAGCAACAGAACAGTAAATACCATCAACAGAGACACAGAAGAATTAGCAAAACAAATATTAAATGAAGAGGGGGAAAAAAATTCATTTCAAAAGCCAAAAAAAAATTCTTTTCTTTGTATTCCAAAATTGATCTTGCAGTTTTAGATGAAAGGACTAATGGGTAATTTCTATATAATACTTTCTAAACAAGTGCATGAAATCACTCTCTGCTCCAAAGGGACAGGATCAAAACGGGTAGATTTCCTTGGACAGCTTTGCCACTGCTCTCCACTATGTTAGAAGCTGTGTTTCCACAGTGAAAGATGATGTGTTATGGTCTGCAGCTCTCTTAATCTTACATGAATTAGGCTTAAAACCACACACTATAAGCTTGGTTTCTGTGGCATTCTTTGGTTTCTAGAATTGCAGAGGAAAACTACTATGATGTTGAGAAGCACAGATGGTTATAGCTTATTAATCTAACATTAAGAAGACCTTTCCAGGTAGCAGACAAGTGTTCCTTTTAATAATGAACCTTAGGGGCGCCTGGGTGGCTCAGGTGGTTAAGAGTCTGACTCTTGATTTTGGCTCAGGTCATGATCTCACAGTTCATATGTTTGAGCCCTTTGTGGGGCTCTGCGCTGATGGTGTGGAGCCTGCTTGGGATTCTGTCTCTCTCTGTCTCTCTCTCTCTCTCTTTCTGTCTCTCTGCCCCTCTCCTCTTCTCTCTCTCTCTCTGTCTCAGAATGAATAAATAAACTTAAAAAAAAAATAATGAACCTTAAAAAATTAACCATTATTGTTAGAAGCTATGTACTTTTCTGCCTCTTTAAGGGGCACATAAACATAATTTATTTTATTTTACTATTGTTTTTTTTTTTGATAATTCAGGGCCATTATTATAGACCTCATTTATTACTGGTATAATAACATGATACTCTCATGGGCTGAAGTATGTTTTCCCTTATAATAAAAATCATTTGGGTCTTTAGACAAAGATACTACAAGAAAAGAAACTACAAACCCGTATTGATACAAACATTCTCAACAAAACATTTAAAAACCAAATTCAACAGCACCTTAAAAGAATTATACAATGACCAAGTAGGATTTATCCCTGGGATGCAAGGGTGGTTCAACATACAAAACCTAATCAATGTGATAAATCATATGAACAGAACGAAAGACAAAATCACATGATTATCTCAAATGATGCAAAAAGCAATTGACAAAATTCAATGTGTTTTCATGATAAAAATGCTCAACAAACTAGGAATGGGAGAAAATTACCCCAACATATTATGTTAATAACCTTAACATAATATAATGTTAACATTATTTTCTTTTTTTTTTAAATTTTTTTAACGTTTATTCATTTTAGAGACAGAGAGAGACAGAGCATGAATGGGGGAAGGTCAGAGAGAGAGGGAGACACAGAATCTGAAACAGGCTCCAGGCTCTGAGCTATCAGCACAGAGCCTGATGCGGGGCTCGAACTCATGGACCGTGAGATCATGACCTGAGCTGAAGTCGGTTGCCCAACTGACTGAGCCACCCAGGTGCCCAACATTATTTTCAATGGTGAGTAACTGAAAGCTTTTCCTCTGAGATCAGGAACTAGACAAAGATTACTATTCTCTCAATTTTATTCAACATAGTATTGGAAACTTAGCCATTACAGTTAGGCAAGAAAAAAAGAAAAAAAGTGGCATCCAAGTTGAAAAGGAAGAAGTAAAATTGTTTCCTTCACAGATGACATTTCTTATACATAGAAAACTCTAAAGGTTCCACAAAGAAACTGTTAGAACTAAGAAATGAATCAGCAGAATTGTAGAATACAAAATCAATGCTCAAAAATCAGTTGTATTTTTATACAAAACCAATAAACAATTCAAAAAGGAAATTAAGAATACAATTTAATTTATGATAGCATCAGAAAAAATACTCAGGAACAAACTTACTCAAGGAAGAAAAAGACTTGTACACTGAAATCTTCAAAACATTACTGAAAGAAATGAAAAAAGACACAAATAAGTGGAAAGACATCCCATGTTTATGGATTGGAAGAATTAACATTGTTGACATGTCTGTACTACCCAAAGCAATCTACAGATCCAATGCAATCCCTATCAAAATACCAATGGAGTTTTTTGCAGAATAGAAAATTATCTGAAATTTAAAATCACAAAAGAGTGGGAATATCCAAACAATCTTGAGACAGAACAGAGCTGGAGGCCTCACATTTCTTGATTTTAAAACACATGACAAAGCTACAGTAAACAAAACAGTAGGGGGCACCTGTGTGGCTCAGTTGATTAATTGTCTGACTTTGGCTCAGGTCATGATCTCATAGTTCATGACTTTGGGTCCCCCATTGGGCTCTCTGCTGTCAGCACAGAGCCCTCTTCAGATCTTCTGTCCCCTCCCTCTTTGCCCCTCCCCTGCTCTCACTCTCTCTCTCTCAAAAATAAACAAACATTAAAAAGCAAAAAGTATGTGAGGCAGGAAACCATCAAAATCCTGCAGGAGAAAACAAACAGCATCCTCTTTGACCTTGGGCTCAGAAACTTCTTACTTGACATGTCTCCAAAGGCAAGGGAAATAAAAGCAAAAATGAACTATGGGGCTTATCAAGACAAAAAGCTTCTGCATAACAAAGGAAACAATCAATAAAACTGAAAGGCAACTGATGGAATGGGAGAAGATATTTGCAAATGATGTATCAGATAAAGGGCTAGTATCCAAAATCTATAAAGAATTTACCAAACCCAACACCTAAAAAACAAATAATCTGGTGAAGAAATGGGCAGAAGACATGAATAGACAATTCTCCAAAGAAGATATCTGTATGGCAAACAGACACATGAAAAGATGCTCAACATCACTCATCATCAGGGAAATATAATCAAAACCACAATGAGATACCACCTTACACTGGTCAAAGTGGCTAAAATTAACAACTCAGGAAACAGCAGGTGCTGGCGAGGATGTGGAGAAAGGGGAACCCTCTTGCCCTATTGGTAGGAATGCAAACTGGTGCAGCCACTCTGGAAAACAGTGTGGAGGTTCCTCAAAAAATTAAAAATAGAATTATCTTACAATCCAGCAATTGCACTGCTAGGAATTTATCCAAAGGGTACAGGAGTGCTGATTTGAAGGGGCACATGCACCCCAATGTTTGTAGTGGTACTATCAACAATAGCCAAAGTATGGAAAAAGCCCAATGTCCACCAACTGATGAATTGATTAAGAAGATGTGGTATGTATACACACACACACACACACACACACACACACACACACACACAATATGGAATACTACTCGACAATGAAAAAGAATGAAATCTTGCCACTTGCAACAGTGTGGATGGACCTGGAGGGTATTATGCTAAGTGAAATAAATCAGTTATAGAAAGACAGATATCACATGATTTTACTCATGTGGAATTTGAGAAACTTAACAGATGATCATAGGGCAAGGGTAGGAAAAATAAGATAAAAATAGAGAGGGAAGCAAACCATAAGAGACTCTCAAATACAGAGAACAAACTGAGGGTTGAGGGGGTGGGGGGTGGGTTAAATGGATGATGGGCATTAAAGAGAGCATTTGTTGGGATGAGCACTGGGTGCTGTAAGTAAGTGATGAATCACTGGAATCTACTCCTGAGGCCAAGACTACACTATATGTTAACTAGGTTGAGAATAAGTAAAATTAAAAAAAAATAAGAAAAAAGCAGTATGGTACTGGCAGAAAGGCAAGCTTAAAGCCAATGGAAGCGGGATCTTGAAGTGATATTTGCATCCATGCTCATTGCAGCATTATTCACAGTAGCCAAGATGTAGAAGCAACCTAAATGTCCATCAGTGGGTAAATGGGTAAAGAAAATATGGCATATATATATATATATATATATATATATGCATATGTATATGTATACAGTGGAATATTATTCAGCTTTAAAAAAAAAAAAGGAAATTCTGGCATGTGCTCCAACATGGATGTTATGAGGACATGATGCTAAGTGAAATAAGCCAGTCACAAAAAAGACAAATGCAGCATGATTCTCCTTATATGAGTTGTCCAAAGTAATCCAACTCATAGAAACAGAGACTAGAATGGTGATTGTCAGAGGCTGGCAGACGGGGAAACAAAGAACTGTTGCTCAGTGGGGTAGAATTTCAGTAATGCACGATGAAGAAGTTCTAGAGATCCATTGTGCAGCAATGTGCATATATTAACAATCCTGTACTGTACACTTAAAAATCATTGAAAGTAAGTTTATATAAACTTATATTGTGGTTTTTTTATGCCACAATTAAAAAAACACATTTGGCTGCTATATTTTTATAGATCTCCTAGCTTTTAACGTATAGTTTCTGTTTCTTCTTTGTGCTGTCAGTTGTTCTTACTTGTGGATGTTATAGGTGTATCTAATTTCTAATCCTCTGTCTTAAATAATAAATAGTGTTTGACGTGAACACCTGAATGTGACCCAATCTCTTTTACGGAAGTGTGGGCTTTGTGTATAGCTGCTCGCGTCTCAAAGGTCTATTTCCCCTGTATTCATAAATATGCTTTTTAAAAACTGTACATGGTATGTTTTTTTTAAAAGATTACAAATATATAGGGAAAAAACTGTACAAAAGTGTATACAGTAAAAAGTAACCTTTTTTCCATCTCTATTGTCCACCACCAAGACTTCCTCATCAGAGCCAAACATTGTTTTGCCAATCTCACGTAACTTAAAACACACACACACACACAAAACAAAACAACAGTAAAAAAAACCACACACACACAAATGGGAGAACACTATAAAACTATTCTGCACTTCACTTTTTTCAGTTAAACAATAGACTTGGTGATGTATTTATTGTCTCATATTTGGATTGACCTCATTATTTTTAATGTCACATAATAGATTTAGTAGAGCAACTGAATTAATTTAATTAGTTCTCTACTGATGGATATTAAAGTTGTTTTCATATTGTTCTATCACGAACTCTAAGAACGCTATTTAAAAAACCCAAAATCTCGTGTATAACCCCAATGTATATAGCAGGTAATAGAGGCAGTGTGGAAACCTATCATAGATATAAGGCAGATAAATTAAAATCATTCAAACCTACCATAGGAGCAAAACCCTTCTATATACTAAGATATTTATGTGACACGGGGCACCATTGAATTTGATGCCAAGATCAGCACAGAGGCTAATGGGTGATACCTGTGACAACTGTAGTTGACTCAAGAACACAACAGCTATAGTACTGTGTTTGTACATAAATGACATCTGAAAGTGTGAATTATAAAAATGAAGAGTTAATGTGCAGGTACATGCACAAATTCAAAAAATGCACAAAAACATAGGGAAAGCTTCATTTGTAGGTTTGTGCAGGATAAATTAACATGTTCGAGATCTCTAATGTGTTAAAATTTGGCATTTAGCTTTTTTTTTTTACTATGTATTGATTCTATTGTAATTTAAAAATACTTAAAAGAATGTAACTTTAAACATGAATTCTCATTTCTCACTTCTGAGATTGGCACATATGATAAAAGTTGACAACTCAAGCTTTGGCAAGGATGTGGGAAATCAGCACTGACTTGCATTGTTTTTGAGTACATACTTTTGTAGGAATTTTGGAGAGAAATTTGGCAGTTTTAATAAAAAAATTTAAATATGCATATCCTTTGATCCATCGACCACATGTCTTGGGACTTTCCCCAGATACATATAAAATTATATATGTAAACTGACTTCAATTATAGCACTGTATACACTCACAAAAAATTAGCAACTCTTTAAGTGTCCAAAACTATAGGAATATTCAAAAAAATTACATATGCGTATGCTTTAGATTAATATATAGTTGATTAAAAGAATGAATATATCTGTATGTATTGATTAGAAAGATTCCCAAGATATTTCATTAAGTGAAAAGAACAAGGTAGAGAATAGTTGTGTACAAAACCCTCTTTTTTGTGTGTGAGAGATAAAAAAAAAAAAAAAAGATACATATCTGTGTGCAATACTCATCTGTCTGAAAAATGTCACAGCAAACTATTGATAGTATTGCTTCTGGGGGCACCTGGGTGGCTCAGTCAGTTGAGCATCTGACTCTTGAGTTCAGCTCAGGTCATGATTCCAGAGTCTTGGGATCGAGCCCCCATCGGGCTTGATGCTGAGTGCAGAGTCTGCCTGAGATTCTCTCTCCCTCTGCTCCTCCCTGGCTTGTGCATGCGCATGCGTGTGTGCTCCCCCCCCCCCCCAAAAAAAAGAGTTTACCTCTGGGAGGTGGGTTGGGTTATCTGAGGTGGAAGGCAGACATGCACTTCAAATCTTCAAATTTTTTTTGTACCATTTAGCGAATTTTCTTCATAATCACAAATAGATATTTCAAAATGTAAATTAAAATAAGATATTTACAGAAGCACTACATTGTTTTTGTGAACTAAAATTTGGAAAACATTTCTCAAAGCTTTTTCACCCTTAGAACACGGTGGTAAAAAGGCAGCGGGGAAGCAATGGTGCTTTCCGGTTCCTTGCTTTCCAAATCAGAAGGTTTCGAAATAGATGAATTTCACAAGATAAATTTTCAAAGATTTCTTCTGATAAGATATCATCAAGAAAAATGAAGATAAGAAGAGTTAACTTCAGAAGGGCCTAAGGTGATTGGGAATTAGGTACATCATTAGAGCACTTACCAAAGATTTGGCTTTGGTGGGTGGAGGAGGGAATCTGAAGGAGCTTTGGTGACCTGCTCTCACAGAAGCACGTGGGTCCCCATTTTTGTAGGCAGTAAATTTCTAACATATGGTGTAATATTCTCTCCCAGATTTGTAGCACCAGCATACAAATTGTGTATGTTCTTGCACTTGAGATGGGAGGAAAATCCCTGTTTTAATTATTTATTATTATTTTCTTAGCTTAAAAAGATTACTTTATCTTATTTTTGCCCTTTGTGAAAAAGCATGAACAATATAGATAGCTCAGGAAAAATAGACAAGAAGTAAAATTTCTACTGTCCTAAGATAACTAACCTTAATATTCTGGTAGATTTTCCTTCCACGGTTTTTTGTTTGTTCACTCATTTAACTTGAGCTTTTATATGGATGTGATCATACTGTCTATACAATTTTATTTCCTGTTCAGACAGGCCAAGGGAGTGCTTTTCAGGACCCTGTGCTATAATAAAGATGTAAGGGGACCTGGATTATTATTATGATTAAACAGCAACAACTCACCAAAACAGTCATAAAACTCATCAGGAAAATATGGTAGTAGGTCATTGAAAGTAGGTTGGAGAGTTGGACTGACAAGGGGTACGGATATAAAAACTAAATTCAGGGACCAAAAGGGTTTTTGATTTGCAATATGCGACAACTTTTCAACTTGCAAGAAGAGAGACTGATCATTTGTTTCCTTGTTGCGCGTGTTCTCAGCTATAGCTCTTCCTGATCTGGCAGAGCCACCCAAGGGAAGAAAAGAACATCCGCTAAACCAGCTGTGGTGGAATCAAACCAGACAGGCTTTCACTTCGAGTCACAGAGAACCCAACTAATAGTTGATTAAACAAATAAGGGTTTAATTTTCCCACATGATAAGACTTCTGGAGGCAAGCTGCTACTGGCTTTGATTCCATGAATGGATGATATCAGGGCTGGCACTTGGTGATTCTCCATGCCTGTACTTTATGCTCACAAGATGGCTGCTGTACTTCTAAACACAATGGCTGCTTCTGAGGTAGACAAATGGGAAAGGTAAGCACCAGCCAAAAGTGTTTCCTTTCACCAGAAAATCAAAGGCTATCTAAGAATTCCCACCTCTGCTTACTTTTCACGGGCCAAAACTGTGTCAAATGGTGACCCTGAGCTGTTGCGGAGGCTGGGGAGAAAAGTATGTAGTTGGTCTCTTGGCTACTTCACTAAATTGGAGTTCTGTTACCATGGAAGAAGCGGGAAATAGGTCTCCCTACATGCAGACAGTTCCCTTTGTCAGCCACGGGGGACAAAGGTAATCCACTTCAAGCTTCTTATTTCCAAGATGTATGCAAAATGAATTTTTCCTTTCCCTGGTGCCCCCAAGGTGGACACTGTAGAACATTGATGAGAATGGGAGTCCAGGCTTGCTAAGAACCACCTCAGCACTGAGCATGGAGATTTGCCAGCAGAGGGATGTGTTTTCTTGCCAGCTGAGACTCACCCAGAAGATGTAATTGAATTTCAAAAGAGGCCATCACCATCTAGAGGCATGGCCACCTCATGTCCTCCTTGAGCCCATGTGGGACTCCTGTGAAAAAGCCCATTCATAGGCTTGGTCATTCAAGGAGACCACCCCAATGTATCATGTGCAGTCATATGAGAGGGCAATGAATATTTGCCTCTCCCTCCGTTAAAAAAATTTTTTTTTAAATGTTCATTCATTTTTTGAGAGAGAGAGAGAGAGAGAGAGAGAGAGAGAGATACATAGAGCATGAACAGCAGAGAGGCAGAGAGAGAGGAAACACAGAATCCAAAGCAGGCTCCAGGCTCTGAACTGTCAGTACAGAGCCTGATGCGGGGCTTGAACTCATGAACCATGAGATCATGACCTGAGCTGAAGTCAGACACTTAACTGACTGAGCCACCCAGGCACCACCATTAAAAAAAAAAAAAAAAAAAAAGTATTTATTTTTGAGAGAGAGTGAGGGTGAGAGGGGGAGGGGCAGAGAGAGAGAGGGAGACAGAGAATCCCAAGCAGGATCCATGCTATCAGTGCAGAGCCCGACATGGGGCTTGAACACGTGAACCGTGAGATCATGATCTGAGCTGAAACCAAGAGCTGGATGCCCAACTCACTGAGCCACTCAGGTGCCCCTCCCTCCATAAAAAAAAAGTTTATTTATTTGAGAGAGAGAGAGAGTGAGAGAGAGAATGAGGGGGGAAGGGCAGAGAGAGAGAGAGAGAGAGAGGAAGAGAGAGAACCCCAAGCAGGCTCTGCTCTGTCAGCTCAGAGCCTGAGACCGGACTAGAACTCACCAATCATGAGATCGTGACCTGTGCTGAAATCAAGAGTCAGATGCTTAACTGACGGAGCCACCAGGCGCTGCACCTCTCCCTCCATTTTAACCGAATACCAGAGGAGTAAGTTCTGGGAAAAGGAGAGGGTGTGAGAGAAAGCAGACTGTGCAAGCTGCGGAACAGACTGAGTTGGGGTGGGAGAGTGAGCTTAGATGACATGCAACTACATGAACTGGACTGGACCTTACAAACCTGAATGGAACTGGATTGATGAATGTGAGTGCCTGGTGACAGGGGAATCGAACGTTGCAGGGAGCTGCCATCCAGTAAGAAAGGAGGATTTGATGATTTACGGTAACAGCAGCGGTGTGGGTTGAATTGTCTCCCCCCAAATATCTGTTGAAATCTTAACCCCCAGTACCTGTGAATGGGGCCCTATTTGGAAACAGGATCTTTGCAGATGTAATCAAGTTAAAATGAAGTCTTAATAGAATTAAGGTGGACCCTAATCCAATATGACTGGGGTCTTTATAAGAAGAGGAAAAATTGGACACAGAGACACAGGAAGAAAGCGGGTGAAGACAGAGGCACAGATTGGAGAGATTCCGCCACAAGCACAGGAAAAGCCAAGGACTGACAACGACCATCACAAGCTAGAAGGGGCAAGGAAGGTCTCTATCCAGTCTCAGAGGCAGCATAGCCCTGCTGATTTTGGACTTCAAATCAGTTTTGAACCCCGGCTGATTTTGGACCTTGATTTTGGACTTCAAGCCTCCAGAACTAGGAGAGAGCACGTTTCTATTGTTTCAAGCCACCCATTTTGTGGGATTTTGTGATAGCAGCCTTCAAAAATGAACACAGCGGTCAATAAGAGAGAAATTTTTTATATGTATACCACTAATAATGTGAGAAGGTTCATAAAACCAGCAAGACACGTTGGTACAGAATGACACCTTTGTCACTATAGTATTTTTAAAATACTGCACCTCTCTCTCCATTTTAACCGAATACCTTACCTGTCTTCCTTACCTGGGCTAAATAGAGAACATTCTTCAGTTGCCTTGAAGTTTTTCCTAAAGCAGAAACTAGCTTAGTTTCTTAGTTCTAGCTTAGAGAGGGCATGATGCTTTTGCGATAGTTATTAAGCATTTTTAATTAGGACCACAGAACTTACTAAAGAGAAGGCATTAATTGCTTCCCCCTTTTAATATTATCTGAGGAAGGGTATCTTTAACTCTTTCTTCTAGATCTTTCTCCCTCTTGCTTGTTTCTCTATATCCCTTTTTGCAAAAGAACTTTTTATTTTCATGGGCTTGAAACCCTTGTGTCCTTTTATTCTTATTGTGGAACTGTACATGAGGCAAAATGAAGAAGCTCCAACCGTTCTGGTTGCCCATGGTGGGCTTATTCCAGAACTCTTGGCTACCGTGGCAACGAGGCTTGGCCTTCAGCTGTTGTCCTCTCCAGCTAACTAGTAAATGTATTTGCATACCTGGATGGGTAGGGAGAGGTAGGTGAGAAGCTAATGTTTACAGGGAGTTTAGGGTATTCACAGAGTAGCTGTGCTACATGCTTTATTTTATTTGGAGTTTCTTGGTTAACCTCTTTCAGTATTTTGCAACTTGACTTCCACTTCTTACAGAACTTAAACTTTTTTTCCTAAACATTTAAAATCATATTTTAACACAATAGAACTTGGCGTTTTTAAGTTTACTATGATTTCCTCACATCTTTTTTTACTTTAGAGAATACTAAATGAAATTTTAGCAAATCTCATTTTGAGCTCCCTGTCAAATGCTAGTTTTTTTAAATGAAAGTGACATGACAAATTCTTATAGAATGACACCCCAAAGTTTTGGATTAATTTTTTTTTTTAATTTGGACATTCGATTTGTTTAAAAGTAGAATACCCATGTAATTATGGCACACTAATTCTATTGGGATATTTCTTCATGTTCTAAAGTCTATGTCATGGAAATATATTTGTCATTTTGAGGATGTTTGAGATACTTGTTACTATAGACACATTTTTAATTGGCCAGTATAAATACTTCTTGTTAAAACTTTTAATTCTTACAAAATTCAAGTTAATATTTAACACATGAAACAAAGTAAGAAATAAACCCTTAATGCCAAAATTCCACCATTAAGAAGTGCTTTTAAGTTTTCTGAACTTCATTTGAACCTTTATTTTCATTTAGGTGCCATTAAGGACTCTGAAAGGGGACTGACAGAAACATTGTCTGAAATTTGCCTCTAAAATGACTTTAACCTTTGAATGCATATTCCAGAGTAGCATTAGCAAGCAATAAAATGGGGAGAGAATTAGGAGAGAGAATGATTTCTGGAGCTCCTGTTCATGTCTGGTGTTTCTCTTCTGGCTGTATGAGTAATTGAGGTGTACAAAAACCTTGGGGACAGGATGAGTGGTGAGGTCAGTCACCAAGATGAAGAATACAAAGAAGGAAAATGTAAACTTTCTGCCCCACTTGCTTTTCCCTTTTCTCATTTTCCTCTGGGCTATTAATTCTGCCACTTTCGTGAATGACTTTCGTGATACTTCCTTTTCTCCATCTCTACTCTTAGCAGTATCCGAGTCTGATGTTTCCTCCCTTGTCCTTTCTCCTCTATGACTTGGAATCCTTCACAAGGATAATTACAACAGGTTCCTCGCTGACGTTCCCCCCCAGCCCCTGCCAGACTTCTCTCCAATACGAATTTCATGCGGATATTAGAGATATCTCTCAAAACCACAAACATGACCATGTTACTTACATGCTTAAAAAACTTTAAAGGCTTTTCGATGCCTTTAGGATAAATCTTAATTCCTAGAGCTGGTCCTTATCTTCTGACCAAGCCTTATCTTTCACTGTGGGCCCCTTAAACTTTTACTCCTATCCAGGGTCACTGCATCTGGAGTGGTCGCTGGTATAACTTTAAGGGGGGTGCTGTTCACAGGGAGTCTGTGTTACTGACATTCCCTCTGCCTGAAGTGTCATTCTCTGCCTTGTCCTTCTTTTAAGATACATTTTTCCTGGATATCTCTAAGTATTTCCCTTCCCTGAGAACAGAGCCCTTCTTCCTCTTTGGCCTCCCTCTACCCTGTATGTATTTCATATTTCTTTCACATTCCCTATAACTCTTCAATATTAAGTGTCCATATCTTCTTCTTTTTTTTTTTAATTTTTTTAAACGTTTTTTTTTATTCTTATTTTTGAGACAGAGACAGAGCATGTCTGAGGGTCAGAGAGAGAGGGAGACACAGAATCTGAAACAGGCTCCAGGCTCTGAGCTGTCAGCACAGAGCCCGACGCGGGGCTCGAACTCACAGACCGTGAGAACATGACCTGAGCCGAAGTCACCCGCTTAACCGACTGAGCCACCCAGGTGCCCCAAGTGTCCATATCTTCTACCTCCTTCTCGTCTACACCCCTGAGTAAGGAGTAAGCCTTTTGAAGACAGAATTTCTTTTATTTGTTTTTATATCCTTAGCACTAAGCACTTTGCCTAGCATATGGAGGTGCTTAATATCTGGAATAAGGGTACGAGTGAATGAACAAGTGAATAAATGCAACGCAATTAACTTTGGGTTGTTATGGGCAACACTGGGTTATCTCTTTACATTCTTTCTATGTGCATTTGGAGTGTGTTTCTTTCTGTATTTGTTTTGGTCCCATCCTAACAGTACCTGTCCCTCCTGATCGTTTTCTAGTTGCTTTCCCTAAAGCTTCTGTCTCTCACAGGATTTGGCTTTCTCCTGGAGCAAGTATTATCTGCCGTCACATGCTATCTGCTCCTTTGGATCATATTTTCCTTCCTTTGTGGGGACGACCGAAGGTTTACCGTGGCTGCGCTGCAATTGGCAGCTGTCAGAATCAAAACTCATTAATAAAAAAAAGGATAATGCTTCAAAGTACATTACATTACTCCTTCAAAGTCCTTTGTGAACATTATCTTATTAATCATCACAATAGCTCAGGGGAAGATAAACATTGTTGGTTATCTTACCTAGATCATATTTGGAAGGAACTTTTTTTTCTTGTTATTGTTTGATTATGCTATGAAATGTGGATGGTAATTTTCATATTGGCTATTTGGATATAATTTGATATGCTGATGTAAAAATTTCCCTGGATCGGTAACGTGGTTTTTATTTTTATTTTAGCTGTCTCACCCAGACTCTTGTCAAATTCTTTCCAGGGAGCTGAGCAAAGAATAACAAGCGAAAGCCTCAGATATTTCTGCTCAAGGACTGGGATTTTCGGGATAGTGTGAGACTCATTAATCCATCCTTGGTTCATGCTCTAGAAATTGAAAGCTGAATTATCTGCGCACATAGTAGGTGCTCAAGTGATTGTCGAATGACTGAATGATGCACTCATTTACAATCTGGATGTTTAGATGAAAGGTTTATGTAGGAAATTAGTATGCCCGTCAGGAACTTCACTAGTAACTGGTATCGAATAGCTAAAAGAGTATTCTTTTAGGAAAGGAATTTTATTTAGAAAACTGGTTTAAAAAAATTCACTCAATAGTTCTGTCCCCATCTCACCTCTAGTTTCCTGTATTTCCTTTTCTCATAACACTTTTCACACATTTGATAATATATTTGTTTACAACTTTCATTTCCCTTCTATGGCAGGGACCATATCTCCCTGTGTACCTGATTTATATGGCCAGTTGAGTTGACCTTTGAATTGAAAAAAGTTAAGTAGAGAAACCCTCTCTGTAAAACGATTGAAAGGAGGAAAGGTTGAATTTCAAACTTCTAGGAAGGGATTGCCTAACAGTTGGGCACTGTATTCAAATTGGGCATCAGTTACGCTCAGTGCTCTTTGGTGACGAGTTTGAAATCTTTGAATAATTTGACAAATTGCACAGTCACTGGAAGATTTTTTTCCTTTAAGAAATGAGCAATGTCACAGATGATTTTGGCACTTTCTGCTTTCTAAGATGGAGTCTTATTTTGTACGAGTGTCGGGTGGGGGGGGAATCGCCATCGGTGCAACCATACCCCTGTTACCTTTGGTGCTGCGAAAGTGTGTTGGGGTGAGACTTCATGAAATTTACCTCAAATTTCTTTCTAGTTCAGGAAAACATTTCTGACTTCATAGATTCTGTCAGCTGTGCCCACCCCATCAACATAGACTTAAAACACCAGGCTAACATCAGGCTACCGTGCTAATCTGCCTTTTCTCCACACAACAGTTTTATGGCAATGGGTGTGGAGATGAGTGCAAGGGTGGAACATTTCTCTTGTCTTGTAGTTCTGTAGTTTTATTTATTTATTTTTTAGTAATGTCTACACCCAACATGGGGCTTGAACTCATGATATCAAGAGTCACAACCTCCTCTGAGCCAGTCAGCCACCCCCTTCTTAGTGGTACTACAGGTAGTGCTGGCCTCCAGGACAAAGAAGGGAGCTTTCTGAAAACCCCCTCAGTGTGAATATGCTCTAGAAAACTTTCTCCAACTCCCAGGGCATTGTGACCCATTTTTGAGAAATGCCCGAATAGAACATGCAGGCTTCTATATATACCACTTTTTAAGATTGGAAGGTAAAACATCTTTATATCTTTCTAAAATCTTGTTCATTCTTGCCTTTTTGTCTTTCAGTAAGAAAGTTGGTACTGACATCCCATTGAGGAAGCATAGCAAAGAAGATTAAAAGTGATTTTAGACTCCAGTTAATAATGTGTACCCTCCACAGCTCTGTGTTGTAGAGGAAAGAATCTTAGTCAATAGCCTCCCAGAAAAATAATACTTTAAAAGCAAAATTCAAATTATTAGAAAAAAAATTCTTGGTGCACCTAAGTGGCTCAGTTGGATGAGCATCTGGCTCTTGATTTCGGCTCAGGTCGTGATTCCAGGGCTATGGGGTGAGTCCATGCTAAGAGCATGGAGCCTGCTTTAAGATTCTCTCTCTCCCTCTCCCTCTGCCCTTCCCCCACTCATGCTCTCTTTCTCCCTAAAATTAAAAAAAAAAATTCTTCATAAATCCAGATTCCTCAGTTTCAGCTCTTAAGCTTTGCACTTAGTAGAGCTCATACTAGAATCGATTTCCTTGTTTTAACAAAGTACTATTGTTTTGATGAAATGCCAGTGCCTCAATTGTCCATGTTTTGCACAGCATTTTTTTTTATTTTTTATTATTTATTTATTTATTTATTTATTTTTTTTGTGTGTGTGTGTTTGTTTTTGAGAGAGAGACAGAGTGCGAGCCAGGGAGGGGCAGAGAGAGAGGGAGACACAGAATCCGAAGCAGGCTTCGGGTTCTGAGTCGTCAGCACAGAGCCCAACAATGGGCTCGAACTCACGACCCATGAGATCATGACCTGAGCTGAAGTCGGACACTTAACTGACTGAGCCACCCAGGCGCCCCTGCACAGCAATTTTAAAGTGGGTATTCAAAGCAAGTGTGACCATGATTGCTATCTTGAGCAGTCTGCTAAATCCTCAATGCTGAAACTTCTCTCAGGAAGCTTATTGCAGCTTTTGGGAGCTACAGGATTCTTCATGTAACTTAATATTCCACAGACTTTTTTCTAAAAGAGTGGAACCTATTCTGAAGGTAAACCTTATAGCTAGGTCATGGTTTGGGTGGAGGAGCCCAAGAAGTTGACAATAAGCAAGTGGGCCAACCAGCCCCCAACTTCTTTTCAAGCATGTTGACTCCCCTGGTGATTTAGCTTTTCTTGGTCCTGAGCTCTGTCATCTGGTGATCAGGAAATCAAATGTTTTCTAGAACTCTTGAATCTCTTCCTTGCAAACCAAGCAGTCACAGTTTGAAAGCTACTACAGCAAAGTTCTAGCTAGAACTTTGCAGTTGGAAGACTGAGAAGAATTTCCAAACTGTTTACCTTTCTGTTCCTTCTAAAAGTTACAAATACCCTCTAAACTAGAGGAATAATTGGACGGCGAAGCTTGGAAGATTGATATTAGAGTTGGCAAGTTTGAGGTTGTAATATCCATGACTTATTTTGGAGAAGGAAAGCTTATAACTGGATGGCCATTCTGTTCCAGTCTTCAAGATAAATTTAATTTGATCTATAGGAGTCAATCCCTAACCTTTTGAGTTGCCAAATGGAAGCAGGGGAAATTGATGGGGTTCATTTTTTTCAAGCATCAACTATAAGACCCAATTGAAAGACTAACAGACATCTCTTTCATGTTTTGGTTTCCTCCTCCCTGCCCCTACTGCCATTTTCCTCTCCCACACCAATAGTTCCAGCTCTGATATAGATAGAGCAGTTACTTACCTTCTTAGAGTTCAATATTCTATTCTGTAACATAAGCAGACATTGCCTAAAATGATCAATATGGCCTCTTTAGTTGCTAACAATTGATAATTACGTGGGGTCTGGTCCCCCATGACCACACAGCCATGTCAGCAGTGCCCTACACAAGTACACAGGTACTTGGATTCCCATGTACCTGACCCTGGAGTTGTGCAACACAGTGGTCCCATGTGGGGTGGTTTGAAAGGTGTGACCAAGTTTCACCTCAGCCTTAAAAAATCCTTTCTTTCCAGATGCTTTGAAATGTTGCCACTGGAGACCCAAGTTTAAATATTATTCTCTCCAGTATGATTCTTGGACAGATAACACATTAAATCATTAACAAGTTATGTGAATTGTTTTTATTTCCTCCATCACAGGAAGACCCTAGAGAAGTTTGAGAACTCTGGGTAGATGGGACGGGGGTTGGGGGGAAAACTTCCTTTTACCTCTTATGTTCCATGGCCAGGTCTAAGCATTGGGCTGACATAAAACAGATTAACAGGGGGAAAATATACACATTTTATTTAATATTTTTGTGTACACATAAGAGTCTCCGAAGGAAAATGAAGACCCAAAGAAGCCATTAGGCCCTGAAGCTTATATACCTTTTTGAGCAAAGAACGATAAACCGTGGGGATGTGACAAGACAAAGGGGTTTGGCCTCAGGTCAATAGATTGTGGGATAGAGACTAGGAAACATACAGGGGAAACTAATGGATGATAGGGGTTATTTCAGTAGGTCTGTTTGTACGAGGCCTCGTTGGCATGGACTCCTTGCCTTCAGTGATAAGAACGTTCTTCTTTTCCTGGCACAGGAAGGGCACCTTTCCCATGGGAAATCTGCTTACCTGCTCTTAAGTAGGAAGGGAAAGTTCAGAAAGCCCTTCCCTCATTTGCTGTTTCTCAAGTACCTTCAGCTCAAACGAATTAGTATGTCAAAGTGGCATTTTGCAGAGGCGCGCTCTGAACCCCTTCACGGGAGAGATGGTAATGGTGAGGAAGGGGGGAGGTAAATGAAGGTTTTTGAGCCAGAAGTAACTAAATTCAAATCTTGGATCCATTGATAAGTTGTGGGACCATGGGTCATTAATTAATTAATTAGGGCATTGTAAGCCTCAGTTTCCAAATCTGCAAGACTGTGCTATATTCCCTTGGAGAATTGTTGTGTAGACTCACCTGTATACTGCATGAACCTTATATAGTTGGCGCTCACTACATAGGGCGATTACTTATTACTTCGCAGTTTCCCCTGAAGCGAGATCTGCTTTTCGACATTTCGATCATCCAGCGGAAAACAAAAGTCAAACAGAAGTCTTGATTTTCAAGGGAAAAACAGGCACACCTTCCCACTTGCGGAACAACTTTTTTATTTCATAATCCTCTGTGCCTGTGGCACAGTCGGACCGGGATGCCAAGAAGTACTTGTTCTCTGATTTTCCTCACGCATCCTCCAGTACCTCTGAGTTGTTTGGCACGTGTTTTGAAATGCGAAAATGGGATGGTGCTCTCTAAACGGTAAAATCATTATGTTAAAAGCTCATTTTATTTTCTTCCATTTGAATATCAACTATAATGCTGGAGATATTTTTTTTTTTTTTTTAGACAGTGGGTTTTTTCTCTCTCTTTTTTTATCTGTCTTCCATTAGAGAAGTAGTTTTTGATTGCTTATACCATTTGTTTTGTGGAAATAAGAGTCTATTGTTCTATCAGAAAAAAAAAATACACTGTAATAATCATTTAGAATGAGAAGGAAGGGAAGTATTTTGGAAAAAAATAATTCCTTTCCCATATTTCTCTTAAGTTGTATATCTTGGAACTAGTTTTCCGTTGTAAGGACGTTCTCTCTTGTTTACGGAAAAAAAAAATCTCTAAGAAGACAAAACCCATAGGATTTGTCCATTTTCCTAACTAATTTTCAGGCACAATGCAAAGCTGCCATTAAGAATCTCTGTTCTTTGTCCAGTCCAATTTAAAAATATTTCTTTAGAGATTACAAAAGATTTCAAAAACATGTTAAAGGACTCTTCTTAAAAAGTTGACTCCCCTTGGGAACTTGGAAATCAGAATTTTAAACTGTTCTTCCTAGCCGCCTCTGAAATTTAATCTTGAATAGCATTACATTACCTTCCTCACAGTGGTTGCCCTGATCTCGCTTTCAGACAGCGCGAGCACGGAGATGGGAGGCGGCCAAGCGGTGTACCCCACTTGGAGGTTCTATTCCCATTTTCTTCTTTAAATCTCAGTTCACCCTGTAGATTGTACAAGTAGAGTCTTTTTATGGACATTAGTTCCTTTTCTCTATCTAGAAATATTTGCACCAAGGCATGTTTGTTAACAATTTTTCTTTGCCTATCTTAGGTGTGTTAGTGTTTTCCCTTAGCAAACAGATCGTAAATTCCGTGAAGCTAGGGGACCCTGTATAATTCTGGAATTCCCTACGGTGCTTAGTTCAGTTCCGTGTAGCTGGCCCATAAATACTGTACTTATCCATTTATTGGTTGATTATCTGTTGGTCAATCTGTAATCCAGTAGAAAATTAGAAAGAGGCTTGGGGCTCTCTCTTTACGTTCAATTCGGCCAACGGGAAAGAATTTCGAGAGCAAAATACCCACTTATTTCTCTGGCCTCATGACACACCCCTTCCCTCCTGATTCGGTTTGAGCTGTAAAAGACAAACCAAGACAGCAGCGCTCAGTTCAGCCTTATGCTTTGAATGATGGAGAGATGGGGCAAGTTCTCAGAACGTTTTGTGTTAGATCTGCCAGGTGTAGTTCGTGACACCCTCAGAGGGTAAGGCAGACAAACACAGCTTTTGGATGACTTACAGAGATACTTCCTCCGCTCAGGAGAGATAATGAAGAATTGGCTGCACTTCTATTTCACAATGTTTTGTGGGACTCTTCTTGAAGGAGCGATGTGATCACACAGACTTATCAGCGTTAGTTTGTGGGAGAGCGTTAGCCTTCGTCCGCTTCAGCTATTCCATCTTATTCCAGAGAGGCTCAGAGAGGCTCTCTGAGCGGCCAGAGGCATCACCAGGATGAGATTCTTTATCTAGTTCCCCTTCTACCTTGCTTCACCACTTCTCTTTGATAAATAAAGGGATTATCCCAGGTTCAGAGACAAGCTTAATCTTTTTCTTTTCTGATCTACCTTGCTTACTAATAAAATGGAGATACCACAGTAATGAAAATGTTTGCAATTTCCACCTGTAACTCATGGACGTTAATGTTGAGAGTTAGATCAAAATGTGAGGCACTGGGGGCGCCTGGGCGGCTCAGTTGGTTAAAGTGTCCAACTTTGGCTCAGGTCATGATCTCACGGTTCATGGGTTCGAGCCCTGCTTCTGTCTCTGTGCTGACAGCTCAGAGCCTGGAGCCTGCTTCGGATTCTGTGTCTCCCTCTCTCTCTGCCCCTCCCCCACTCGCACTCTGTCTCTTTCTCAAAAATAAATAAGCATTAAAAAAACAATTTAAAAAACGTGAGGCACTGTAAGCTACTTAGAAATTTACCATATAAGGTGTAGTTTTGAAGTTAAATTAAAAAAAAAAAAAAAAGGATAATCGTGGAGCAAGGCCAAAGAGTAAATATCTACCATTGTTTTTCCAGTCACTTCATGCTAATACATTTAAGTTTGTATAACAATGAATGCAGGATTTTTAGAAGATGTATAAAAAGTAGCTCTTAGGCATCTTGGTGGCTCAGTCGGTTGAGCGTCTGACTCTTGATTAGGCTCAGGTTGCGATCTCACAGTGTGTGAGTTTGAGCCCCAGCGCAGAGCCTCCTTCCATTCTTTGTCTCTCTCTCTCTCTCTCTCTCTGCCCCTCCTGCATGTGCTCGCTCTCTCTCTCTATCTCAAAATAAATGGATAAACTTCCAAAAAAAAAAAAAAAAGTAGTTCTGCTGGAACCAAATAGCACAGGCTTGTTATTGTTCCCATCACCACAGTTTAAAAGGTGTGGCAGGAGAAAGCTAACAGAGAATCTCAGATAAAACACAATATTGATATTTGGCATGCTCAGATGAATTTCCACCCAAAGATACCAACCCCCTTTACCCACACTAATTATGCCTCCTCACTAGGCCAGCCTGTGGCACAGCCGGGAAGTTGGCAGAGGTTGACTTTGGCTCGTTCTCCTGCCGTATGTACCCCCTTTCTTTTTTTTGTGTGTGCTGCTCTCCCTGTCCCTTAAAGGTGGGTCCTCAAAAGGCTTAACAACCACCTGCAATAGTGCACTTGCCATCAATCGTTAAGAAAATAGATTTCATAGGGGCGCTTAGGTGGCTCAGTCGGTTGGGCATCCGACTTCAGCTCAGGTCGCGATCTCGAGGTCCTTGAGTTCGATCCCCGCGTCGGGCTGATGGCTCAGACCCTGGAGCCTGCTTCCGATTCTGTGTCTCCCTCTTTCTCTCTGCCCCTCCCCCCTTCATGTTCTGTCTCTCTCTGTCTCAAAAATAAATAAACGTTAAAAAAAATTAAAAAAAAAAAAAGAAAATAGATTTCATAGGCTTTGGCTGATCTACTGAGTCAGAGTATCTGTGAGTGGAGTCCAGGGATCTGCATTTTTGACCACACCCCCCAACACCACCCCCAGGATCTTCTGCACACTGAACTCTGACAACTACTGAGCTAATAACCTCTCCAGACTCCCAGAGGTTTATGTTGCTTTGCTGACAAACCTGCTCTTCTGAACTGTAGGTCACAGGTGTGATTTAATGGGAGTGCTCACCAAGGATACTGCAAATGCTTTTCTTTGTTTTAGGACAGAGGGAAACCGATCTCCTTGTGGAATACTGGGCATTTGGAGTTGAGTGAGGGAAGCGATTTTTAAAAACTTTAAATCTTTAAAATTTTAATTTATTTTTAATATTTCGTCCTTTATTTTTATCTTGCACAGAGATGTTTATTGCTAAGGATGCTAGGTCAGTAGAATAGGCTTGGTGTTAGAAATCAGAGAGTCTTGGGTTTAAATCTTGACTCCATCACTTATTAACTGGGTGATCTAACCAATTTACCTAACTGTTCTTAACTTCACTTTCCTCATTTGTAGATTGGAGATAATAATTATACACACATGCACATATATATATACATATATATATATATGTATTTATATATGTATATATCTATCTATATGTATCTCGTATATATAGATAGATAGATACTATTCTAGGAAGTAAGTGAGAGGGGCATCTGGGGTGGCTCAGTCAGTTGAGCATCTGACTTTGGCTCTGGTCATGATCTCATGCTTCATGAGTGTGAGCCCTGCATCGGGCTCTCTGCTGTCAGCATGGAGTCCACTTCGGATCCTCTGTCTCCCTCTCTCTGCCCCTCCCCCCCTCAAAAATAAATAAACACTAAAAACAAAAAAAAAAAAGAAGAAGAAGTAAATGAAATGGCTGTGTTTAGAGGCTTGCCTAGGATACATTAGATGCCCCAAACATATTCTATGCCTTATACTAATTGGTTGTGATGGGAGGTAAAGTGGTAATAAAGACACAACTTCTTTCTACCAAAGAGCGTAAGTGAAATCAAGGAGAAAGATCCATAAATTGTTTCTATAGGATGTAAGTGTTAAAGCAACATTCATTCATTTGACAAGTATTAAGTTTTTACTACATGTATTTACAGGTGTCTTCCAAGTTAGGCATAGACAGTGTAGTTAGGCATAAATACGTCAAAGAAGCTTCCTCATGGAGCCTATGTGAGGGGTGGAGGACAGAATATAAACTAGTGCACAAATAATTAAATGGATGACTTCAAATATTGAGAAGTGCTATGAGAGGAGAAGAGCAGGGTCATGTTAGAGAGATGTATTGGTTTTGTAGGGTCGCTGTAACAAATTATCACAAACTGGGAGGCTTAAAAGCAGCACAAATGTATTCTCTCACAGTTTTAGGGGCCAGAAATCGAAAATCAAGGTTTCCGGGAGGTTCTGAGGGACATTTTGATTCATGCTTTTCTTCTAGCTTCTGCTAGTTGCTGGCAATCCTTGGTATTCTTTGGCTTATAGGAGCATAACTACCTTTTCTGCCCCCATTTTCCCATTGCCTTTTTCTCTCTGTGTCTGTGTGTCTTCTCTTCTTATCAGTACACCTGCCATTGGATTTAGGGACCACTCTAAATCTAAGATGATCTCATCTCAGGATCCTTAACTTAATTACATTTGCAAACACTTTTTTTTCCGAAATAAGGTCAACTTCACAGACTTGGACATAATTTGGGGGGTACAATGATTCACTCCACTGCAAGAGGGGGTGTGGCTGGATAAGAGGTGGGTGGGCTACCTTAGGTAGGATGGTTGGAGAAAGCCTTTCTGAGGAGGAGATACTGAGCTGAGCCTTGGATCATGGGAAGGAATCAGCCATTCAAAGAGTTCCAGTAAGAGGGAATAACATGTGTGAAGGTCCTGTGGTAGAAATGAATGTGGCAGGCTCAAGGAAAGAAAGGAAGGCCAGTGTGGATGGAGTAATCAGAGTGAAGGGGAGACAGGTAAAGATATGGGATGAGATAAGAGAGGTAAGAGAGGGGCAGATCAGACAGGGTCTTATAGTCAATAATTTTGTGCTTGGTTTTATTATTATTGCACTAGAAAGGCAAAGGAGAAGCTTTATTGGAGAGATACAGTAGGGGGACATACAATTCAAGTGCTCAGGGGAGAAGTCTAGACCAGATATATGCTTGCTAGTCATCCAAATATAGACGGTATTTTATGCAGTGGAACAGGATGTGGTCACTTAAGGAAAGAATGGCAAAAAAGAGGGACAGAGTTTTGGGTCACTTTAGTATTTACAGTTCAGGAAGAGGATTGAGCAAAAGAGAGTAGGAAGGAGTGGGCCGTGGATGAGAGGTAAAAAAGAATTCTCTGGTGGTGAGGAGGCCAACCGAAGACAAGTTTTGAGAGAGAAACTGGTCAACTGTGTTGAATAGTGGAGAGAGGTGAGTAAAGTGACAATACAACACCAACCTGGCAGAATGCACATCAGTGATGTCTTGCAAACAGTGGCTTTAGTGGAGTGATGGAGTTGAAAGTTCAACTGATGTGCGTGAAGAGAAAAGTGGGACATGGGGAAATGGAGACAGTAAGTTTAAGGTAGAATCTTTTAAGACTTTTTTAAAAAATTTTTTTTTAACATTTATTTATTTTTGAGACAGAGAGAGACAGAGCATGAACGGGGGAGGGTCAGAGAGAGGGAGACACAGAATCTGAAACAGGCTCCAGGCTCTGAGCTGTCAGCACAGAGCCCGACGTGGGGCTCGAACCCACGGACCGTGAGAAGTCGGACCTGAGCCGAAGTTGGCTGCTTAACCGACTGAGCCACCCAGGCGCCCCAAGACTTTTTTTTTTAAGAATAGGAATATTTGGGGGCACCTGAGTGGCTCTGTGGGTGAAGTGTCTGACTTCGATTCAGGTATGATCTCGTGGTCTGTGAGTTCAAGCCCTGCATCCGGCTCTGTGCTGACAGCTGGAGCCTGGAGCCGGCTTCGGATTCTGTCTCCCCCTCTCTCTGCCCCTCCCCTGCTCACCCTCTGTCTCTGTCTCTCAATAATGAATAAACGTTTAAAAAAAATAAAGAATAGGAAGATTTGACAGATTCCCTTTTTAAAAAAGTTTTTATTTATTTATTTTGAGAGAGAGAGAGAGAGAGAGAGAGTGCATGTGCACAAGTGTGCGAGTGGGAGAGGGGCAGAGAGAAAGGGAGAGAATCCCAGGCAGGCTCCACACTTCGCGTCACACTAAGCCCTGACGCAGGGCTCAAACTCAGGAACCTGAGCTGAAATCAAGAGTCAGACACTGAACTGACTGAACCACCCAGGTGCCCCTTAAGATTTTTGTTACAAAAAGTAAACGTGTAATTTGCCATCCAAACCTGGACAGTTTTGAGACTGAAGTGCAGTGTTGGGGGGGGTGGTATGTTAAGAATAAATCAAATTATGTAATGAAAAACAATCAGATTGTCAAAGCGTAATTTATATACTGTATAATTTATTCTTTCAGGCACACAGTTTGATGAATGAAATTACATAACTTTTGAAATAATTACTTGGTAGCAAATTGGCTTTAGCAAACCTGGTGGATTTGTAAAAGTTTCTTTCAAGAGCCATTAAAAGAAAATTCTCTCGGGGCGTCTGGGTGGCTCAGTCGGTTAAGCATCCGACTTCGGCTCAGGTCATGATCTCGCGGTCCGTGAGTTCGAGCCCCGCGTCAGGCTCTGTGCTGACAGCTCAGAGCCTGGAGCCTGTTTCAGATTCTGTGTCTCCCTCTCTCTCTGACCCTCCCCCGTTCATGCTCTGTCTCTCTCTATCTCAAAAATAAATAAACGTTAAAAAAAAAAATTTAAAAAAAATTCTCTCTAAAAATAAATATGTGTAACAAAAAATTTTATCCTCACTATATTGATTTTCTGAACAATAAAAACAACATAAGCAAGATAATTATTCTTGGCATATGTTCACAAAATTGGAAGGAGGCCTTTACTGTATTTCTCTCCATTATTTTTCTAAAGAACGTGCTTTTTCCAATGTATTCTTACTGTCTGGAGTTTTTTCATAAAACTGCCTGCAATCTTTTTCAGTGTTGAATTTTATGATTTAAAATTTGAAATTGTGACACTTTATTCTTCTTTCTAAAACAGAATATTTAAAATGAAGACTATTCTCTCTCCTCTAACACTGGGATATCTGGTAAGCTTAGAGCAGATCCTGTTAATTGAGGACAGCCTCACTTCTCATTTGTTCTTTTTGAGAAGGGAGAGTAGACTGCTTAAATATTTGAGCTTATTTTTTTTTTACACTTATTGTCTTTTTTCCTCCACGCAAATTATCTTTCTTCTCTACTATTTTTGTAAGACAAAGCCCTCTCATACACTCATCTTCATTTATGCTTATTTTGATTATTATACAGATGTTGATGCCATAAAATTATAGTCTCTCTCAATTTCTTTTTACTTCTGTATAAAACATGAATTTTTTTCAATAACAAAAAAGAGCTCTATCAAAATATTCTCCCCACAAGTGAAGAAATTCTAAAACACAATTGCAGATTCATGCAATCAAGTCTTGGATGAAGACTGAGCTCTTATCACTGAATATATTCAGTTCCTGTTTGCTGTTGTAAGGGTCAGTTTCAGTGCCTTCATATCTGTAAGCTTTGGTTCCAATCGCTGCAATTTGTGAAAGCTCAAAATTTGAAGGTTTTTTTTTAATGCCCCATGTATTGACTGCTTTGATTAAAGACTTCCAGCTGATGCTAAACAAAATACAACCCAAATTCTGAAGCCTTGTTTACAGAAAGCACATTACCATTGCAGGACACTTTGGTTGATTTGCAAAGTAGAATTTCAAAAGACACGCTTGGGGCACCTGGGTGGCTCAGTCTTCTAAGCATGCAACTCTTGATTTTGGCTCAGATCATAATCTCATGGTTCATGGGATTGAGTCCTGCATCGGGCTCTGGGCTGACTGCATGGAACCTGCTTGGGATTCTCTCTCCCTGTCTCTCTGCCCCTCCCTCACTCATGCTCTCTGTCCCTCTCTTGAAATAAACATTAAAAAAAAGAGACACTTATGAACTCCAATTGTTGTCAGGCATTAAAGTGAAGAAGAATTTACTGCTCTGCTGAAATAATTTGTATATTCAATATTTAGTAGTTAGTTCAGTTACTTGGTGTAAATATAAAAATAATATTTCTATTATGATCAGCAGATGACCACAGGCTTTTGCATGCAGTTTTGAAGGATGGGAGCACCAGAATCAATTCCTAGAACATATCTGCTCCAAAGTTATCCAAATTAATTATCCCCATCTGCTGCTGTCTGAGCATCTTTGTTTTACCAGCCCACGTTGCCCCTGAAGCAAGGTGGTAGTTACATTGTATCACAAAAGGGTCAGGGCAAAGGGGATGATTTACCAGGCTGTCTTTGAGATTTAACCAAGTGTTAAAGTGAAATTGTCAGCTGTGCCTGTGGTTCACATACAATAACTGTAACCAAGGCAGATATTTAAAGTATGAAGCGAGGGCTCTCTCACACCCCTTCCAACGTATTTTGAAGCAACTATTAGTAATATTGCCTCATTTTAAAAAATGAAAAAGTCTGGAACAAATGGTAAACCGGACAGTATACCAGGACAGCAGGTGTAAAATAGATGTGTTCTGGGGAAACTGGTACAAATGGTCACCTTATTTATGATACAGAACAGAGAAATGAGGCTATAGTTGGAGGGAGATACGAGGTCAAAAGAGTGTGTTTGTTGCTTGTTTTTAAGATGGGAGAGACTAAGAAATGCTCTCAGTGTTACAGCATTTGGGGTAAAGGCGCATGATGCAGACTAGAACCATCAAAAAGAACTTTTCTTTTTGGTTAGGAGACCATCCTTGGAGTAGTTTTGACTAGAATAATATCAAGGAAGGGTTGGGGATGGGTCATCACAACGGAGGCACCTGCATAGTAAAGACAGGTTAAATGAAGCGAAACCCAAAAATAGAAGCAAATTTCTTAGGAGAATGTATATATATAGGAGCAGAGAAATGGATCAAGAGAAGAATCCTAAAAAAAGGTGAAAAAAAGAGTCAGCTAGACAGAGGTCAGAAGAGCACAAGGTCATGAAGCCAAAAGAGGAATTTTGGTTTTTTTTTGTTTTTTTTTAATTTTTTTAAATGCTTATTTTATTTATTTTTGAGACAGAGAGAGACAGAGCATGAATGGAGGAGGGTCAGAGAGAGAGGGAGACACAGAATCTGAAACAGGCTCCGGGCTCTGAACTGTCAGCACAGAGCCCCACGCGGGGCTTGAACTCCCAGACTGTGAGATCATGACCTGAGCCGAAGTCGGACGCTCAACCGACTGAGCCACCCAGGCGCCCCCCAAAAGAGGAATTTCGAATGTGAAGGAATGACCCGCAGAATCAAGTGCAACGGAAGCCCCGGAATGTTAGAGGTGATCATTGAGAGGTCACCTGGCAACTTCCAGGGCAGTGTGGTGGGGGTGAGAGCAGCAGTGATGGAGGTCACTGTGAGGCTGGCTGGCTTCACCCTTGCCTGCAGTGAGCAGAACACTATCTAAAAGTACAAAAGTGCAGGCTTCAAGCTTTCCATCAGAACGGGCATGTGATTCCCTGGATGGTGCCATTGGTCCGCGTTTATGTTGATGGAAGGGATTAAGTAGAATTGGACAGGTTTGAGAAAAAGGAGATGAGATGTCAATAGAGGATACCCCCAGGGAACCCCATCTGGATTTTGTCAACCAGAAAGGATGACAAGGGCAGATGAGGAGGGGCTCTTTTTGGACTTGATGAACAAATTACATTCTGCAGTGATAAGTTTATTTAATTGTTTACTTACCTATTGTCCCTGTCACCAATTAGAGAAAAAAAATCCATGAGGACAGGCACTATTGCTTTCTTTTTTTCTTTTCTTTTTAAAAATTTTATTTGAGAGAGAGAGAGAGAGAGAGAGCGAGCGCTTGAGCCAAGTAGAAGGGCAGAGGGAGAAAGATAGAAAATCCATGCTGGGAGTGGAGCCTGATGCAGGGCTCAATCCCATGACCCTGGGATCATGACCTGAATAATCAAGAGTAAATGCTCAACCAACTGAGCCACCCAGGAGCCCCAGGACAGGTACTGTTTCAGCAGCTTGCCTGTGACAATCACACAGCTGGTTTGTAGTAGTGATCTGGTCTGAACCCAGCTTGGTCGGCTTCCAAAGTCCATGTTTACGTTCTTACATAGGTGCTCTGTGGATTCATGGTTTTCAGTTATGTCTGGACATTCTTTTTTTTTTTTTTTTTTTTTTACATTTATTTATTTATTTATTTATTTATTTATTTATTTTCTTTTTTTTCTTTTCTTTTATTTTTATTTTTTAATATATGAAATTTACTGTCAAATTGGTTTCCATACAACACCCAGTGCTCATCCCAAAAGGTGCCCTCCTCAATACCCATCACCCACCCTGCCCTCCCTCCCACCCCCCATCAACCCTCAGTTTGTTCTCAGTTTTTAACAGTCTCTTATGCTTTGGCTCTCTCTTCCACTCTAACCTCTTTTTTTTTCTTTTGTTTTCCTTCCCCTCCCCCATGGGTTTCTGTTAAGTTTCTCAGGATCCACATAAGAGTGAAACCATATGGTATCTGTCTTTCTCTGTATGGCTTATTTCACTTAGCATCACACTCTCCAGTTCCATCCATGTTGCTACAAAAGGCCATATTTCATTTTTTCTCATTGCCACATAGTATTCCATTGTGTATATAAACCACAATTTCTTTATCCATTCATCAGTTGATGGACATTTAGGCTCTTTCCATAATTTGGCTATTGTTGAGAGTGCTGCTATAAACATTGGGGTACACGTGCCCCTATGCATCAGTACTCCTGTATCCCTTGGATAAATTCCTAGCAGTGCTATTGCTGGGTCATAGGGTAGGTCTATTTTTAATTTTCTGAGGAACCTCCACACTGCTTTCCAGAGCGGCTGCACCAATTTGCATTCCCACCAACAGTGCAAGAGGGTTCCTGTTTCTCCACATCCTCTCCAGCATCTATAGTCTCCTGATTTCTTCATTTTGGCCACTCTGACTGGCGTGAGGTGGTATCTGAGTGTGGTTTTGATTTGTATTTCCCTGATAAGGAGCGACGTTGAACATCTTTTCATGTGCCTGTTGGCCATCCGGATGTCTTCTTTAGAGAAGTGTCTATTCATGTTTTCTGCCCATTTCTTCACTGGGTTATTTGTTTTTCGGGTGTGGAGTTTGATGAGCTCTTTATAGATTTTGGATACTAGCCCTTTGTCCGATGTGTCATTTGCAAATATCTTTTCCCATTCCGTTGGTTGCCTTTTAGTTTTGTTGGTTGTTTCCTTTGCTGTGCAGAAGCTTTTTATCTTCATAAGGTCCCAGTAATTCACTTTTGCTTTTAATTCCCTTGCCTTTGGGGATGTGCCGAGTAAGAGATTGCTACGGCTGAGGTCAGAGAGGTCTTTTCCTGCTTTCTCCTCTAAGGTTTTGATGGTTTCCTGTCTCACATTCAGGTCCTTTATCCATTTTGAGTTTATTTTTGTAAATGGTGTGAGAAAGTGGTCTAGTTTCAACCTTCTGCATGTTGCTGTCCAGTTCTCCCAGCACCATTTGTTAAAGAGACTGTCTTTTTTCCATTGGATGTTCTTTCCTGCTTTGTCAAAGATGAGTTGGCCATACGTTTGTGGGTCTAGTTCTGGGGTTTCTATTCTATTCCATTGGTCTATGTGTCTGTTTTTATGCCAATACCATGCTGTCTTGATGATGACAGCTTTGTAGTAGAGGCTAAAGTCTGGGATTGTGATGCCTCCTGCTTTGGTCTTCTTCTTCAAAATTACTTTGGCTATTCGGGGCCTTTTGTGGTTCCATATGAATTTTAGGATTGCTTGTTCTAGTTTCGAGAAGAATGCTGGTGCAATTTTGATTGGGATTGCATTGAATGTGTAGATAGCTTTGGGTAGTATTGACATTTTGACAATATTTATTCTTCCAGTCCATGAGCAGGGAATGTCTTTCCATTTCTTTATATCTTCTTCAATTACCTGCATAAGCTTTCTATAGTTTTCAGCATACAGATCTTTTACATCTTTGGTTAGATTTATTCCTAGGTATTTTATGCTTCTTGGTGCAATTGTGAATGGGATCAGTTTCTTCATTTGTCTTTCTGTTGCTTCATTGTTAGTGTATAAGAATGCAACTGATTTCTGCACATTGATTTTGTATCCTGCAACTTTGCTGAATTCATGTATCAGTTCTAGCAGACTTTTGGTGGAGTCTATCGGATTTTCCATGTATAATATCATGTCATCTGCAAAAAGCGAAAGCTTGACTTCATCTTTGCCAATTTTGATGCCTTTGATTTCCTTTTGTTGTCTGATTGCTGATGCTAGAACTTCCAGCACTATATTAAACAACAGCGGTGACAGTGGGCATCCCTGTCGTGTTCCTGATCTCAGGGAAAAAGCTCTCAGTTTTTCCCCGTTGAGGATGATGTTAGCTGTGGGCTTTTCATAAATGGCCTTTATGATCTTTAAGTATGTTCCTTCTATCCCGACTTTCTCAAGGGTTTTTATTAAGAAAGGGTGCTGGATTTTGTCAAAGGCCTTTTCTGCATCGATTGACAGGATCATATGGTTCTTCTCTTTTTTTTTGTTAATGTGATGTATCACGTTGATCGATTTGCGAATGTTGAACCAGCCCTGCATCCCAGGAATGAATCCCACTTGATCATGGTGAATAATTCTTTTTATATGCTGTTGAATTCGATTTGCTAGTATGTTATTGAGAATTTTTGCATCCATATTCATCAGAGATATTGGCCTGTAGTTCTCTTTTTTTACTGGGTCTCTGTCTGGTTTAGGAATCAAAGTAATACTGGCTTCATAGAATGAGTCTGGAAGTTTTCCTTCCCTTTCTATTTCTTGGAATAGCTTGAGAAGGATAGGTATTATCTCTGCTTTAAACGTCTGGTAGAACTCCCCTGGGAAGCCATCTGGTCCTGGACTCTTATTTGTTGGGAGATTTTTGATAACCGATTCAATTTCTTCGCTGGTTATGGGTCTGTTCAAGCTTTCTATTTCCTCCTGATTGAGTTTTGGAAGAGTGTGGGTGTTTAGAAATTTGTCCATTTCTTCCAGGTTGTCCAATTTGTTGGCATATAATTTTTCATAGTATTCCCTGATAATTGTTTGTATCTCTGAGGGATTGGTTGTAATAATTCCATTTTCATTCATGATTTTATCTATTTGGGTCATCTCCCTTTTCTTTTTGAGAAGCCTGGCTAGAGGTTTGTCAATTTTGTTTATTTTTTCAAAAAACCAACTCTTGGTTTCGTTGATCTGCTCTACCGTTTTTTTAGATTCTATATTGTTTATTTCTGCTCTGATCTTTATTATTTCTCTTCTTCTGCTGGGTTTAGGCTGCCTTTGCTGTTCTGCTTCTATTTCCTTTAGGTGTGCTGTTAGATTTTGTATTTGGGATTTTTCTTGTTTCTTGAGATAGGCCTGGATTGCAATGTATTTTCCTCTCAGGACTGCCTTCGCTGCGTCCCAAAGCGTGTGGATTGTTGTATTTTCATTTTCGTTTGTTTCCATATATTTTTTAATTTCTTCTCTAATTGCCTGGTTGACCCACTCATTCGTTAGTAGGGTGTTCTTTAACCTCCATGCTTTTGGAGGTTTTCCAGACTTTTTCCTGTGGTTGATTTCAAGCTTCATAGCATTGTGGTCTGAAAGTATGCATGGTATAATTTCAATTCTTGTAAACTTATGAAGGGCTGTTTTGTGACCCAGTATATGATCTATCTTGGAGAATGTTCCATGTGCACTCGAGAAGAAAGTATATTCTGTTGCTTTGGGATGCAGAGTTCTAAATATATCTGTCAAGTCCGTCTGATCCAATGTATCATTCAGGGCCCTTGTTTCTTTATTGACTGTGTGTCTAGATGATCTATCCATTTCTGTAAGTGGGGTGTTAAAGTCCCCTGCAATGACCACATTCTTATCAATAAGGTTGCTTATGTTTATGAGTAATTGTTTTATATATCTGGGGGCTCGGGTATTTGGCGCATAGACATTTATAATAGTTAGCTCTTCCTGATGGATAGACCCTGTGATTATTATATAATGCCCTTCTTCATCTCTTGTTACAGCCTTTAATTTAAAGTCTAGTTTGTCTGATATAAGTATGGCTACTCCAGCTTTCTTTTGGCTTCCAGGAGCATGATAGATAGTTCTCCATCCCCTCACTCTCAATCTAAAGGTGTCCTCAGATCTAAAATGAGTCTCTTGTAGACAGCAAATAGATGGGTCTTGTTTTTTTATCCATTCTGATACCCTATGTCTTTTAGTTGGCGCATTTAATCCATTTACATTCAGTGTTATTATAGAAAGATATGGGTTTAGAGTCATTGTGATGTCTGTATGTTTTATGCTTGTAGTGATGTCTCTGGTACTTTGTCTCACAGGATCCCCCTTAGGATCTCTTGTAGGGCTGGTTTCGTGGTGACAAATTCCTTCAGTTTTTGTTTGTTTGGGAAGACCTTTATCTCTCCTTCTATTCTAAATGACAGACTTGCTGGATAAAGGATTCTCGGCTGCATATTTTTTCTGTTTAGCACACTGTAGATATCGTGCCAAGCCTTTCTGGCCTGCCAAGTTTCAAAGGAGAGATCAGTCACGAGTCTTATAGGTCTCCCTTTATATGTGAGGGCACGTTTATCCCTTGCTGCTTTCAGAATTTTCTCTTTATCCTTGTATTTTGCCAGTCTCACTATGATGTGTCGTGCAGAAGATCGATTCAAGTTACGTCTGAAGGGAGTTCTCTGTGCCTCTTGGATTTCAATGCCTTTTTCCTTCCCCAGTTCAGGGAAGTTCTCAGCTATAATTTCTTCAAGTACCCCTTCAGCACCTTTCCCTCTCTCTTCCTCCTCTGGGATACCAATTATGCATATATTATTTCTTTTTAGTGTATCACTTAGTTCTCTAATTTTCCCCTCATACTCCTGGATTTTTTTATCTCTCTTTCTTTCAGCTTCCTCTTTCTCCATAACTTTATCTTCTAGTTCACCTATTCTCTCCTCTGCCTCTTCAAGCCGAGCCGTCGTGGTTTCCATTTTGTTTTGCATTTCGTTTAAAGCGTTTTTCAGCTCCTCGTGACTGTTCCTTAGTCCCTTGATCTCTGTGGCAAGAGATTCTCTGCTGTCCTGTATACTGTTTTCAAGCCCAGCGATTAATTTTATGACTATTATTCTAAATTCACTTTCTGTTATATTATTTAAATCCTTTTTGATCAGTTCATTAGCTGTTGTTATTTCCTGGAGATTCTTCTGAGGGGAATTCTTCCGTTTGGTCATTTTGGAGAGTCCCTGGAGTGGTGAGGACCTGCAGGGCACTTCCCCTGTGCTGTGGTGTATAACTGGAGTTAGTGGGCGGGGCCGCAGTCCAACCCGATGTCTGCCCCCAGCCCACCGCTGGGGCCACAGTCAGACTGGTGTGTGCCTTCTCTTCCCCTCTCCTAGGGGTGGGATTCACTGTGGGGTGGTGTGGCCCGTCTGGGCTACTTGCACACTGCCAGGCTTGTGTTGCTGGGGATCTGGCGTATTAGCTGGGGTGGGTAGGCAAGGTGCACGAGGGCTGGAGGGGCAGGCTTAGCTCGCTTCTCCTTCGGTGATCCACTTCAGGAGGGGCCCTGTGGCAGCGGGAGGGAGTCAGATCCGCTGCCGGAGGTTTGGATCCGCAGAAGCACAGAGTTGGGTGTTTGCGCGGAGCGAGCAAGTTCCCTGGCAGGAACTGGTTCCCTTTGGGATTTTGGCTGGGGGATGGGCGGGGGAGATGGCGCTGGCGAGCGCCTTTGTTCCCCGCCAAGCTGAGCTCTGCCGTCCGGGGGCTCAGCAGCTCTCCCTCCCTTTGTCCTCCAGCCTTCCCGCTTTCCGAGCAGAGCTGTTAACTTATGACCTCCCAGACGCTAAGTCGCGCTTGCTGTCAGAACACAGTCCGTCCGGCCCCTCCGCTTTTGCCAGCCAGACTCGGGGGCTCTGCTTGGCCGGCGAGCCGCCCCTCCGCCCCGGCTCCTTCCCGCCAGTCCGTGGAGCGCCCACCGCCTCGCCGCCCTTCCTACCCTCTTCCGTGGGCCTCTCGTCTGCGCTTGGCTCCGGAGACTCCGTTCTGCTAATCCTCTGGCGGTTTTCTGGGTTCTTTAGGCAGGTGTAGGTGGAATCTAAGTGATCGGCAGGACGCGCGGTGAGCCAAGCGTCCTCCTACGCCGCCATCTTCCGGAACCCCTTCCATGTCTGGACATTCTGATGTTTCTTCCTCTCTCTTTTTTTAATTTCAAAAAGTATTTTTTATTTATTTTTAGAGAGAAAGAGAGAGCGTGTGAGTAGGAGCTGGGGAGGGGCAGAGAAAGAGGGAAAGAGAGAATCCCAAGCAGGCTCTGCACTGTCAGTGTGGAGCCCGATGTAGGCTTGAACCCACGAACCGTGAGACTATGACCTGGTCTGAAATCAAGAGTCGGCCGCTTAACCGACTGAGCCATGCTGGTGCCCCTGATGTTTCTTTCGATTGTCACTTTGAAGTGCTTTTTGCGTGACTGACATTGGCGGCAATGCCCAATAGAATGTGAACTCCAAGAGGGTAGGCAGTTACTTTTTATTCCCTGCAATGTTTTGCTCCCTGCAATGTTTTCCTAGCACCTGGGTCATGGTATGTGCTTAGCAACTATTTGTCGAATTGATGGAAGAATAAAAAAATACTTCCAGGAGTGCTTTTTTTCTGGTAGGTCTTTGAGGTCTGTGAACATCCACGCTTCTCGGCGGGGTGGGGAGAGTACCAGTTTCAGCTCTTGCCGCCAACTGAATAAATGATGGATATCAGGGGAGGTGGAAGAGAACGATTTGGGGAGAGGGCCTGAGGAAGCCAGTACACGGATGGGGATGATTTGGTGGAGTTTACCGGCTCTGCAGTTTGGCTGAGGCTTGACGCAGACACCTGTCTGTGGTTTGTCGATAACCCTGCCACTGAGCTTGAAGCTAAGGGTGTTTGAAAATGGTTGGCTGGTCCTGATCTCTTATTCAACGTATGAGAACAGAAATCTTTCCCTAAAGTTACCTAACTGGCTTCGAGTGGTGAGGATTATGAGCAAAACAATATTTCAAGTGATGGCGATAAGTATGTGGAAACCTACTATGTATTTAGATCAGCACAAGACAATTTAATATTTACAATGATTCTTTTATTCATTCAATAAATATGTATTTGACACCTCCTCTGGGCCAAACATTAACAAACATTATGTTACTGTATATAGGTTATAGAGAATGCGAGAGCCACTGCTGACTTTCAAACATACTAACTAGGAACTAATCACTGTTAGTATGTGCAGATTATTTAAAGCTAGTCTGAATTAATTTTGAATGCAATCCATATTTGCTATCCTTGTTCCCTGCCTGACAGACTATTATATTAGCGCATGGACCCACTTGGGCCCCTAGAGTTGATATAAAGATTATTTTATTTCAAGATTTTAAGTAATCTCTATACCCCATGTGGGGCTCAAACTCACAACCCAAGATCAAGAGTCTCACCCTTTACCGAATGAGTCTGCCAGGCACCCTGGCATAAAGATGATTTTAATGTGAAAATATTTGATCTACAGAAGCTGCAAATAGAAATCTTACCAGAACTTTCCCTGATCTAACTGAAGCAGAGCCTCCTGAAAGCACACCTGTCATTAACCTCCCTCAGAGGAGTTTCCTGAAAATTCAGTGTCATGGAAACAAACTGACCATTCCCATAAGCAGCAAAAACCCCAGTAGGACTTTCCATACTCTCTTACTTAAAGCCCTAAAATGGCCCCCTTTCATTAACGTGATATAGATAAACCTTACTCATTGCTAACAACTCCCATGTGCAAGTGTAAACAAACCTTATCTTTTCTCCTTTTATTCTGTCAGTTAATTTGCAGGTCCCCAATCACTAGACCCGTTGGTAGAGAGAGAATTTTCCCTCCCAACATTAGCATATTATTGCCTAGCAATTCACAGTTTAACAGTAGGATTTTTAACGATGCAGTACAGTAAATCCAAGTTATGCTTAACATTTATTACTTTCACCAGTGCTTATAGACAAAAACACATCCGGGGACATAGTGTTTAACACTGTGTGTATTTGAATACTGACTGCTCCGTTGCTAGCTGTGTGACCTTGAACAAACAAATTATTCTCTCTGTGCCTCAGTTTTCTTATCCATAAAATGGGAGTAAAAATAGTACCTCAAGGGGTGGCTTTGAGGATAAAGTGCACTAACAAATGTAAAGCTCTTAAAATAGGGAAGGTGTATAGTTAGGGCTCAATTAGATAGTTTTATTCCAAGGTCTCCACAGGGGTGGTGGGGGTCTCGGCCACATCTCTTGCTGATATTCTCAACAGCAGCTATCCACTGTTTCCTTACTTTGTTTCTTGACCTAAGGGAGTATTTTTTTTTTTTAATTTTTTTAACGTTTATTTATTTTTGAGACAGAGAGAGACAGAGCATGAACGGGGGAGGGGCAGAGAGAGAGGGAGACACAGAATCGGAAACAGGCTCCAGACTCTGAGCCATCAGCCCAGAGCCTGACGCGGGGCTCGAACTCACAGACCGCGAGATTGTGACCTGAGCCGAAGTCGGACGCTTAACCGACTGAGCCACCCAGGCGCCCCCTAAGGGAGTATTTTTGAATTAATGTCAGTGTTGACATAGAATGTTCTTTTTTTTTTTTTCCAGAACACTAGTGTTTACTTTTCTATAATGTTTTTAATGAAAAATTTTGTTTAATTAATTAATTAATTCATTCATTCATTTATTTTGAGAGAGAGAGAGAGAGAACACAGGTGGGGAAGGGACAGAGAAAGGGAGGGAGAGAGAATCTCCATCAGGCTCCACACTGTCAGCGAGGAGACCAACGCAGGGCTCAAACTCACAAACCTGATCAAGACCTGAGCCGAAGTTGGACACTCAACTGACTGAGCCACCCACATGTCCCTATATAATGTTTTTTTTGTTTTTTGTTTTTTTTTTAAACTAGCTTATGGTTTCTGAATATCTTGGGCTCATTACAGAAACTTGCAAAGTTTTGAGCCTTCAAAACCAATGGAAATGTCAGTATATATTTTTTTTTTTTAATTTTTTTTTTTAACCTTTATTTATTTTTGAGACAGAGAGAGACAGAGCATGAACGGGGGAGAGGCAGAGAGAGAGGGAGACACAGAACCGGAAGCAGGCTCCAGGCTCTGAGCCATCAGCCCAGAGCTCGACGTGGGGCTCGAACTCACGAACCACGAGATCGTGACCTGAGCTGAAGTCAGACGCTTAACCGACTGAGCCACCCAGGCGCCCCTAGTATACTTTGAAAGGTCTATTAGGAATGCAAACGTGAAGCCACCAGTACTGTAAATAATTACAATAAAGAAAGTAATTACACCCACTAACTGGTACTTTGCAGGCCATTCGGGTTTCCAGAACTTGGCTGTGATGAGTTAGAAACAAAAGGAGAGGAAGAATAATCTGTTTCTAAGTGTATAGAATTTTGCTAATCTTGTTTATCTGAAGTCAGGGTCAATACTCCTACAGTTTAAATAGCAGTAATAATGATTATCATTTATTGACACTTACCAAATGTCAGGTTCCCGGCTAATCTTTTCATAAACATTATCTCATATGACCTTTAATGAAATCCAGTATGATAGGTATTATTATTTCTGATCAATAAATGAGGACACTGAGGATTGTAAGGTTTAAATAACATGTCTAAATTCACACGTGTAAGAAGTGGTGGGTGTTCTGGGGCGCCTGGGTGGCTCAGTCGGTTAAGCGTCCGACTTCGGCTCAGGTCACAATCTCGCGGTCTGTGAGTTCGAGCCCCGCGTCAGGCTCTGGGCTGATGGCTCAGAGTCTGGAGCCTGTTTCCGATTCTGTGTCTCCCTCTCTCTCTGCCCCTCCCCCGTTCATGCTCTGTCTCTCTCTGTCTCAAAAATAAATAAACGTTAAAAAAATTTTTTTTTAAAAAAAAGAAGTGGTGGGTGTTCTATTTGAAGCCACTTAGGAGTATCTAATTCTATACCCAGATTACTTTTTTTTTAAAGATTATTTATTTATTTTGGGAGAGAGAGGGAGAGGGAGAATCTGAAGCAGGCTCTGCCCTGTGAGTGCAGAGCCTGATGCAGGGCTCGAACTCATGAACCGTGAGATAGTGACCTGAGCCGAAATCAAGAGTCAGATGCTTAGCCAACTGAGCCACCCAGGAGCCCCAGTAAAGCCAGACTTCTTGGGGCGCCTGAGTGGCTCAGTCGGTTAAGCATCTGACTCTCGATTTCGGCTCAGGTCACGATCTCACGGTTCATGAGTTTGAGCCTCACGTGGGGCTCTGCATTGACAGTGTGGAACCTGCTTCGGATTCTCTCTCTCCTTCTCTCTCTGCCCATCCCCTGTGTGGGCTCTTTCTTTCTCTCTCTCTTTCAAAAGTAAATAAATGAACATTGAACAAAAACTGAAAAACTTAAAAGCCAGACTTCTTAACCACCTCACTGAACAGCTCACATGGTCTTGGTATTCGTTCCACCCTTGGACAGCTTCTGTAGTTTGCGGAGGAACTACACGTGGGAGTCATATTTTATGCAACACAAATCTCAGAAGTGGGCATAAGTGCATATCCATGTATGCAATGTAAACATACATTAACAACACAAAGAGTTTTACTAAAAAATACTTCTGTGAATGCAAAAGACATTAATTTCTCTTCCTTGTTCTCATTTCCTTCCTCCTCTTTACCCTTCCTCTTCCAGCTCCTCCTCTTCCTTCTGCACAAAAGACTAGAGGCACATGAAGACAGAATATGACCCTGGTTGCAGAGGTTGACCTGATCATACGGAAAGGATTAACTTCTGACCCCGGAGATGCTTTCAGTTGCCCTCATGTTCTCATGCTTTGCTTTATTAACCTTTATACTTACCATGCCTCTTTCCTCTAAAGATCTCAAAGGCTCTGAAACTCATGTTATTTTCACAGAGATGTGACTCAAATATATGCAGATTTAAATTGAAATCTTAAAGAAGCATGAGTAATTTAGGGGAAGCCTTGCTTACTTGGTGCCGACTTGCTTCTTTTCCCTGTGGTGAGCATGAATTTTCTGAATCAGCTAGTGTACTCTCTGAAGTAGAATGGTGACCTGGCACCTCTTTTTGTTGAATCAGAGGGTACTGTGTGCTCACGTTTCCTTTGGGTTGAGTGTCTACATGAAGCTCTTTCACGAGTACTTTTTATTCGTGGAACGCATCAGATAACAAGCAGCGGCAAAGGCTAACTCCGAGGGATGCCAGCAGGACTACTCACTCAGAGGAAATAGTTGGTGGTAAAGAATCATCTGCAGCTAAAGGCTTTTATTTCCCCTTCCCAGCTTGTTTCATGTTTAAATATTGCTTATACGGGGGAAAAAAAAAAGCCAGTGATATTTTGAGTGTGTGTGCATTATTTTTTAAGTCGAGGTGATTCTAATATGATCAGCAGAAATCGTGAATGACTAATTTGGGTTCTGCTTGTTACAAAAACATCTGTGTGATTTCTTTTTCTGATAAGTACATTTGATTGAGGGTATTCCAGAAAATTCTGCTTTTTACATTTAAATACTCTCGGGAAATATTTATTTATGCTTATTGTGTACAAAGCTCTGTACTAGACACTGGGGAGGGAGGTTATCGGAAGGAAAGAGGAAAGAGACGTCAAGAAAACTACAACTCTCGCAAGTGCTTAGTATCTGGAAGAGAAGGCATCACATATACCCGCTGGAAGGAGGGGAGAGTGGTTGGTCTCTTATATCGACTATGTGTGATATGAAATCTCCAGTTTCCAAACAGGGACCTTGAGGTTGGAATTATCGCTGCTAACACATCTGGTTCTAGCAACACCCTTTCAGGTCTTCTGATTCCAAATATTCCTGCAACCATCACACGTCATTAATCAGCCCATGCTAGATGGATATTAGCCAAGTGAACTGAAAGTAATAGAAAATACGAAGAAGAGGGGAAAACATCTTCCAAACAATGTAAAGCTCTTTTGTTTTCTAGTTTTAGTGCTAACTTCGTGCGCTTTCTGTTCTGAGCAACAGTGTCCTAACTCTTGTCTCCCCTGTTCACCTCTACCCCAACATACAGCTACCAAGTAGCTATTTAAAAATAATCATTACTCAGGGGAAGAAATAATGAAAGAATCGTGTTAAAGTCTTTTTGCTGTGAAGGAAAAGGGAGAAGGGAAGAATTTTCTAGGGGAAAGAGAAATACATTTTTGTAGAATCTTAGACTCAAGGTGAATCTTAGCGATTGAGTTGGATATTCCTCCAGGAGAAAATTCCTACTCTCTGATCCCTGACGGTTGCTCAAGTAGTTCCAAAGGCTTCAATGCTTCACATGACTTCTGGGTGACTCCTTTTGTGTGTCCCACTCTCAAGGATTAGTCAGGTTTTTCTCAGTTGCAGGTGACAGAAAGCTGATTCACTATGGCATAAGCAAAAATAGGAATCTATTGCTCTATGTAAGTGGGTAGATGGTGAACCCAGGAATTTGTAGACTATCTTTAATAATCTTGTCTCCTCTTTTCTCTGCGTGGGTTCAATATCAGGATCCTCTTCCCATGTTGGGGCAATAATAGTTACCAGGAATGATAGATTTATATTATCTTTGCACCTAGGAATTATAGTGAGGACCCAAGCTTCTTTCATAAAAGAGCTCCAGGGAGGGGTGCCTGGGTGGCTCAGTCGGTTGAGCGTCGACTTCAGCTCAGATCATGATCTCGCAGTTCATGAGTTCCAAATGATCTCGCAGCCCACGTCGGGCTCTGTGCTGACAGCTCAGAGCCTGGAGCCTGCTTCAGATTCTGTGTCTCTCTGTCTCCCTCTCTCTGTGCATGCTCTGTCTCTCTCTGTCTTTCAAAAATGAATAAACATAAAAAAATAAAAATAAAAAAAAAGAGCTCGTGGCAAAAAAAAAAAAAAAAATCCCAAGAAGGGCTCTGAAGCTGAGGGGTGTGGTCCTCTCACTTAAGTGTGTGGATTTGAGAGGGGGCAGGGTAATTTCCGGAGAATTATTAGGTGGCTAAATACATATATGTCTACTATATACGTATAATTCAGCATGTTCAAAACATAAGTCTCCACGTCTCATTAAATCAGCTCTTCCCTCTTTATTTTCTTCTCAGAGAATGATTGTGCTGAACCAGAACACTTAGAAGCATCCTTTTCTAACACTAGGTGTTACAGTAAGTGATGAATCACTAAATTCTACTCCCGAAATCATTAGCAGTTAACACCGCATGTTAACTAACTTGGATTTAAGTAACATAAAAATTAAAAAAAAAAAAAAGAGATATCCCTTTCTTTTAACCTCCATAACCAATCATGAAGTCTTTTCAGTTTGGTTTTAATATTTCTCAAATCTGTCCAATTCTATTCAATCTGATTATACAATCTTTATTCGGGTTCACCATTATCTCTGGATTTCCGTGAGCCTCCTAACAGGTTCTCCCTGCCTTCCGTCTAAAGGAGTACTGTGCAATCTAAACCCATCTCTCACTGACAAACAGAGTGACCTTATAAAGCAAAATTCTGATTATTTTACAGCCCAGTTTAAATTACCGCAATAGCTTTCATTGCCCTCAGGATAAACACAAAACTCTTTGCATGATTGAAAAGGTCTGTCATGATTTGATCATTGTGTATACGAGTGCCAAAGAATAAAAACGTATTTTGCTTGTCCATTTTGCTTGGTGGTCATTTAAAACTTTATTTTTATAATAATAGATTTAGCATGAAGCAGAATGCAAATTTTGAATAATTTTAAGAGAAAATAATTAGGGTAGATGTGCAGCACTCACTGAGATCTGGCTCTCCTCTCTTTCTGGGCACATGGATGGATTATCCTTCTTGGCCCTAAGGTTGGATGCCTAGTTCTAGCTAATGACTTGTGAGCAGATCATTTCATTGCTGATGGGAGGCCTTCCAGAGTTCTCTTTCCTTTTGACAAAGTAATTTGCAACATTTCAGATGGCTTCTTCATCAGCTTGTAATTTTTTTTTTTTTAAGAAAGTGAGAGAGCGAGAGAGAGTGTACATACGTGGGGGAGAGGGGCAGAGGGAGAAAGAGAAAATCTTTTTATTAAAATTTTTTTTATTTTTTTATTTTTAGAGACAGAGTGAGTGGGGAAGGGGCAGAGGGAGAGGGAGAGAGAATCTGAAGCAGACTCCACACTCAGTGCAGAGCCTGACACGGAGCTCAATCCCACACCCCTGGGATCATGACCTGAGCTGAAATCAAGAGTCACCCAGGCGCCCCCCATCAGCTTGTATCTTTATGTGGGAATGACGCTAAGCAGATTCTCTAGTCAGCTTGTTAGGAACATGAAGTGAGAGCCAGAAGCAAACCTTTCTGCTTTAAGCAAATGTTGGGGGTATTTGTCACTACAGCACAATCCAGCCTATCCTGCCTGAAGGAGTAAATCTTACCCTCCCCAATTCCAAGGGGGTAATTTTTCTTATTCTTCTGCTGTTAGAAATTCAGGTGCGGTTTGAAACGTACTGCTTTATGGCATCTAGCTTAGCACCATGTGTATAATAGATGCTTAATTAGTATTTAGCTAAATCTCGAATGGTTTAAATGTGATCTTTTCTGAAGTTAGGGAAATATATTTTTTGGCTTTTCTATATAATGATCATAGAGAATTAATTATTGAAATGATTTGTGACACATTTTATTTCTACCCTTTCTTGCACAAATGGTGAACACTTTTTTTGGGAAACATATAGTCATAATTCCAACACGCACCCTAGTACTATTTAGAAGTCATATACCACAGCCTTTTCCCAAGTTTATTTAATAAATACCCGAGGAGTTTTCAGTATAATTAAATGTGTTTCCTTCGCCATGATAAAAATGTGATACTTTTCAGCTCTGTGAGAAACAGGCAAATGTGACTATCTGTGGATGTGTGCGTTACCCATATATTACAATGTCTGTGTTTGAAGTTAATCTTTTCCTGAACAGGCTTAAGAGAGGTCTCAGTGAATGCTTGTAAATTTGAGTCAGTGTTGGAGAGCAGTAAAAAATAAGGAATGAGCGGATTTCGACAAGATAGCCGTTTATTGCTATAAAAGTACACTGTGCTACCCCACCCTAAAAGTCATGGCAATAGGCAGCTATGGGGACTCATAAAGAGCTAACAACACTTACATTGAACTACAGCAAATCCTGTGATGAACAATGCTGAGACAGGCCATAAGATTTCCCAGGGCTGGCCAAATTCTCCTTTGATCAAGGGAAGATTGTCTCGTTTAGGTACAAATGTTTGGCCCCTGAATGTTGCACATTCTCTACGGATTTTGCTTGAATTGAGCACAAATTCAAGTTTTTAAAGAAAAATATTTCCACATATCTAAGTATGGTAAGACTTTCTAACCTGGGATAAAGTGTAAATAAACTCTGTTAGGATATTCGTGTATATATTTTCCATACTTTTTAAATAGCCACATTTTTATAAATGCTTTTCGAAAGAATGTGCAGTTATAAAAATAAATTATAGGGAATGTAAAGATAAATTTGTAGGGAAATGTATTTTGCTTTACCTTCAAATTCAACCCTTATATACAATTTTGATAACAAGTTGGTAACAAACAATTTTGATAACAGTTGTTATGGGGCACTAGTATTTATTTCATAGCATGATTAGAAATTTGATTCAGGAGAAAATGTCTATTTTTATATATTTGCAGTGTTGATTCAACGATTCAACTGCCACTTTCTTCAAGAAGCTTTTTCTGTTTCATGATATCCATACAGAGATTAATCAGAGCTGACTAGGTGGCTTAGTCAGTTGAGCACCTGACTCTTGATTTTGGCTCAGGTCATGATTTCACAGTTGTGGGATTGAGCCCTGTGTCGGGCCCCATGCTGAGCAGGGAGCCTGCTTAAGATTCTCTCTCTCTCCCTCTGCCACACCTCCCTGCTCTCTCTCTCTCTCTCTCTCTCAAAAAAGAAAAAAAAAAACAACAAAAAAAACAAAAAACAGAGCAATTTTGTGTAGAAACTATCTTTTTTCCTCTTTCCCTTTCCTTCCACATATATACACATCTAGTCCGTGTTATGGAAATGGAAATGATTTAAACCTAACTGTATTAGTAGTAAATTACGTATGCATTAAGAGATTTTCATACAGATGTCTTTTCAGAAAACTTTCAATTTTCTAAAACGTTTAAATCTTCTATTTTTTGTGGTATACTAAGCTTATATATAATAAGTATCTCTTTCATCAAAAAGGTATAATAAAGCCCCCTACAGACTGGGACTATATGCTTTTCAACTTACACATTTCATAGACTTTAATATAGAAATTTCAAACTTTTTCATAAATATATTTTTCATTAAATAGATTAGAATACTTCACTTTTTTTTCCCTCATGAGGCTCATTTAGGTGACATAATTCACTAATTTTAAAATTAAGCTGCATGTGCATTACATCTCAATAAAACTGGGATAAAAACAAAATTAAACTTTTATTATCTTAAGTCCCGTAACATCTATATTTTCATTGACATTTGTCATCATTATTATAGAGAATCCGAGGGGCTGCTCGTAGTGCGTAGAATTCAATCGGTGTGCGCGTGGGAGTGGGTGGGTGGAGGTGGTTCACCTTGAGCACAGGCAATGGGCGGTTGCAATGTCCGTGGAGAACTTAAAAACAACTTAAAGGCAACTAAACATCAGTGTGCTTTCATTATGACCACAGGTCAGCATCACTAAACAATGTCAGAGATCACCGATTCCTCCCAGAGTGGACCGCTTCAAACCCTTCCTCTCACCTAGTCTTGGTATGCCAATGCTTTGGACCACAATTTAAAAAAAATTTTTTTTTAATGATTATTTATTTTTGAGAGAGGGAGGGAGACAAAGTGCGAGCTGGGAGGGGCAGACAGAGGGAGACACAGAATCTGAAGCAGGCTCCAGGCTCTGAGCTGTCAGCACAGAGCCGGATGCGGGGCTGGAACCTACGAACTGCGAGATCATGGTCAGGTCTATGATCATGGCCTGTGCCAAAATCAGACACTTAACCTACTGAGCCACCCAGGCATCCCCGGACCCCGGTGTTTTAAGCTAAATTGCTCATTATTTCACAGAAGTTAGATATTTCAAAGCTTTAACATTTTATAAAAAGAATTTTGCAGACTTTTGAATGATCTTTAGTTTCAAAGAATTTGGCCATCTCAAGGCAGAGAGCAGTTTTGTCTTCATTTAGTGATGATAAAGGACACTCATTGACTAGGATTCTGGGCTCAAAAAGTTGAGAGTTCTTTTGGCAGAGGCGGTGGGGGTGGGTGGCCTTTCGAAACCTAACTCTGCCCTAAGTGTTCAAAAAGAACTTTTCAATGTCTTTCATATTCTCTGATCTTCTCTTTTATCTGCCTTACTGTAAATGTGGGCAACTATACTTGGCCATTAAAGATAAGCAAAGGGAGCTGGCTAGAATTGAGAAACTGGCCACAAAGAATACATGCTTGAGTAATTAAGATATCAATACATCATTTTTATAGTTCTCATAATGTGTTTGCTGAGGACATCACCACAAACAACTCACAGCATGTGATTTCACTTCATTGAAAACACTAAGGGAACAATCATAATAATGCTTTTCTCTTGTGATTCCTTGATTATTTATTATAACTTTTAATAGTCGAACAACTATGTATGAAAACTTAAAGCAACAAGGTGATTGGAATACATTTATACTGAGAAAGGTAGTGTTTTTCGGTAAAAATAAAACTGACTCTAGATCCACCATTTACTAATTGTGTGGTAACTTTCAGCAAGCCAGTTAGCACCTTACAGCCCACATTTCCTGGTCTAAAAAGGGGGAATGATAGTAGCTAAAGTAACCCTCCTCTGGGGTTATTGTGGAAAGCAAGGCAAACAGTGTATGTGAAATGACTTTGAAAACTCTAAAGCAGAGTTGGCAAACTCAAGTCTACGGAAGCCAGCAGGCAACACAAATGTGTGAATCAGACTTAGTGTAACAATAGGGACACTCGGGTATATGGCTGGGCTGGAGAGTCTGACCCATGATTAAAGCCATTCAAATGTAATTATTTGGTTTGTCAAATGTACCAGTCAGACAAAGCAGTCTGAGTTTCACTGGTTCTAACTCTAATTCAAAAAGTTAATACAAATGGGACTTTGTATCTATGGGGATGTGTATCATACCTGTATCTGCAATAAAAGCAAAAAAATTAGCCATTGAATGTGCTTGTCTAACAGCAGAAAGGATTTAGATGGAATAATAGGGAAAACTTTCCAAAAACTTCAAAATTATATTCTCCACATATCAGCTTGGAATACAACTATGGTTATAAACAACCACATGTCTGTGTTGGCACAAAGTCCTGTATCTTCCTCCTGAGTCCTCTCCTGCCCCTCCTCAACTGTCAAAGATCCCAGAGAAGGGACCTTAGGTGGGTCAGGGGATAGGACACAGAGTCAACAGGGGCCACTGTCCTGGCTCTTTGTTATGTTTCGGCTGCTGTCCCACATTACTGCTGAACACATGTCCTGCACAGTCAGGTCACCGGTATCCATTGGCTGTTCTGCTCTGTGCTGGCTGGCTTCAGGCCCTCCAAACTCATGGTAATGTCTCATTCTTGGTGGGCAGGTTATAGCTGCTTTGATTTTTACTGATAAGCTCGCCTAATTTTCTTCCCATGTACAATTTTGTGTCAGGTGTGAAGAGTCAACTGCCTGAAACAAACAAACAAACAAATTAATAAACAAACAATGAATGAGAGTGAACAAGTCATGTGTAGGATAAGGTAGAACACACTTGGAGAGGAAAAGGACAGATGAAATAATGGCAGAAAATATGATTAATATTTAACTTAAATACTAGTTACTTTGGGGGAGATTAGAATAATTAGATAAAAAACTATTAATTAAAGATATAATAAAGAAAAGCTTTTTCAGCTAAAAATAAATGAGTATAGACATTGAAAACTTTTGCAGTATTCTACACAAATTATTGAAAAGAGCTGAATACCTAAAAACTCTTGCAACATTTAAAATAATCATTTATTTTTTATATAAGTAAAATAGTCACATAATCAAAATTGAAAATGTACAGAATTGTTAGTGAAGGGAAATCTTTACCCTATCTCTATCTCTTGTCTTTTTATACAAATGGTGGCATTCTATACATATTTTATTCTATGACTTTATTTGTTTCTTTTTTTTTAAATTATTACTAGTATTATTAAAGACTGTTTCGTATCTTCCAATCAATGAGCTTTTTCCTTCTTTTTCTTCTGTTTTCCAATTACTATATGATGGGCTTTTATCTTTTTTGAAAAACAGCACAGCCAGCTCAAAGTCATTAAACCATATCCATATGCTCAGAACTTTTAAAAAGGCTTTTAGTCCCTCTTAACCATGAGCGGACAATCAAGGGTTACTACATATTGGAAAAACACTTCTGACATGACAGAAAGAGGCCACACAAATAGAGCAATGGAAAAAAAGACAACTTTGAAAAAAATGGGGGTTATTCATGAAGAAGAAAACTTAAAAAAATATATAGCATTTATAACCTTAGCAAGATAAAGGAAGCAAATGTATCCATGAAATAATAAGTGCATGATATAGAAATGGAACATTCAGGGAACAAAAGGGGTTATTGGATGTTAAAAGTATGTTAATAGAAATGAAAACCTCTCTAAGTATTGGAAAAATCAGCTTGAGCTAATAGTCTAGAAATTAGAACAAAAGACAATGATTTGGAACATACAAGAGCACAGATAAGAAAAAAATCATAGCACCATATCAGAAGAACCAATACCTCAAAAGCACAAGTTACAGAAATAGAAAACTTTAGAAAAAGCAGAAAAGATGAAATCAATGATATGATTCAAGAAAATTTCCTATAACTCTGAGTTTCCCAATCAAGAGTTTCTATTAGTGGATGAAACTAGATCCGTAACAAGATTTTTAGGGGCTTTGCCTAAATGATGAACCAACGAGAAATAAGGCAACAAAGAAAAGGTAGAGTGCCAAAATTATGTTTATTACTGAAAAGGTCTAAACCGGAGAACATAACTGTGCTAGTTTCCTAAGGCTGCTGTAACATAGTACCACAAATTGAGTGGCTTAAAATAACAGAAATTTATTATCGCATAGTTCTGGAAGCTGGGAGTCTGAAATCAAGCAGGGCCTCACTACTTCTGAAACCTGTATGGAAGAATCCTTCCTCACTTCTTCTAGTTTCTGGTGTTTGTTGATAATCTTTGGTGTTCCTTAGCTTATATGCCTCACTCCAATCTCTGTGTCCATTGGCACACAGCTATCTCTCCCTGTGTGTCTCTCTTCCTCTAGGGTCACCAGTTATCTTAGATTCAGGACCCTCCTAATGACCTCAACTTTGTTACATCTGCAAGGACCCTACTTCCAAACGAGGCTACATTCATCGATCCTGAGGGTTAGGACTTCAAAATATCTTTTGGGGACACAAAATTCATGCCATAATAATAAATTAGGGTGAGAGCCAAATGGACCAACTACTGAAACTCAGAATATGGCCGACTTACCTTTATAGTCATGGTGCTCTACTTTGGGGTGGGACTCTCCATATCAAGTAAAACTTATGGCATGGAGAGCAGAGAGGAGCTGTTATTCCCTGCAGTAAGTTAACTCTCAAGAAGGAAAAGCTTGGAGCAGAGCTAAGCATGCTCAGGTTTGTTTTTTTTTTTTTTTCCCTACTGATTTTATTTTATTTTATTTATTTATTTACTTATTTATTTTTTTATTATATGAAATTTATTGTGAAATTAGTTTCCATACAATACCCAGTGCTCATCCCAGAAGAGGCCCTCTTCAATGCCCATCACCTACCCTCCCATCCCTCCCACCCCCCATCAACCCTCAGTTTGTTCTCAGTTTTTAACAGTCTCTTATGCTTTGGCTCTCTCTTCCACTCTAACCTCTTTTTTTTCTTTTGTTTTCCTTCCCCTCCCCCATGGGTTTCTGTTAAGTTTCTCAGGATCCACATAAGAGTAAAAACATATGGTATCTGTCTTTCTCTGTATGGCTTATTTCACTTAGCATCACACTCTCCAGTTCCATCCATGTTGCTACAAAGGGCCATGTTTCATTCTTTCTCATTGCCACGTAGTACTCCATTGTGTATATAAACCACAATTTCTTTATCCATTCATCAGTTGATGGACATTTAGGCTTTTTCCACAATTTGGCTATTGTTGAGAGTGCTGCTATAAACATTGGGGTACAAGTGCCCTATGCATCGGTACTCCTGTATCCCTTGGGTAAATTCCTAACAGTGCTATTGCTGGGTCATAGGGTAGGTCTATTTTTAATTTTTTGAGGAACCTCCACACTGTTTCCAGAGTGAGCATGCTCAGTTTTTTGCAACAGATTAGCTTAAGCCACTTCTTCTCCAGGGAGATGTGAGTAAAGAGTGCAAAGTGACAGGAGAGTTTCCATGTAAGGAAACATCAGGAGTGAGGGAAAAGCTTTCTTCAACACAAATATCAAAAACCAATTTGGAAAAAAAGTCCATAAAATGTAAAAAAAAAAAAATTCATGACAATGTAACTTTGAAACTCCAAATTATATTAGAAAGACTAGGAAGTCAGGGATAAATTTCTCATCTTATATAGGTAAACCCAAAGTTAACATAATTCTTGGTTAAAATTAACAACACAAGAATCAACAGGTGTTGGCAAGGATGCAGAGAAAGGGGAACTCTCTTACACTGTTGGTGGAAATGCAAATTGGTGCGGCCACTCTGGAAAATAGTCTGGAATTTCCTCAAAAAGTTAAAAATAGAACTACCCTATGACCCAACAATTGCCCTACTATGTATTTATCCAAAGGATATAAAAATCTGATTCAAAGGGAAACATGAATCCCGATGTTTACAGCAGCACTATCGATAACAGCCAAATTATGGAAAGAGCCCAAATGTCCATTAATTGATGAATGGATAAAGAAGATGTGGTGTATATATATATACATAATGGAATATTCCTCAGCCATAAAAAAGAATGAAATGTTGCCATTTGCAATGACGTGGATGGAGCTAGAGTGTATTGGGCTAAACAAAATAAGTCAGAGAAAGACAAATACATTATCTTTTCACTTGCATTTGGAATTTAAGAAACAAAACAGATGCACATGGGGAAGGGAAAAAGAAAAATAGAGGGAGACAAACCATAACAAATTTAACTATAGAGAATAAACTGAGGATTGCTGGAGGGGAGGTGGGCAGGGGGTGGGCTAAATGGGTGATAGGTACTTAGGAAAGCATTTGTTGGGATGAGCACTGGATGTTATATGTAAGTGATGAACCACTAAATTCTGCTCCTGAAACCAATGTTGCACTGTATGTTAACTAGAATTTAAATAACTACTCAAAAAAAGTTAACATCATTCTTGACTTTGAAGATCAGGAAACATATATTGTAAAATATATGTTTTTTAAAAAACTGAAATGTCATCATTATAAGCATTAGAACATTGGCTATATACTTTCTAAAAAAGCTCTAGAGAGCATAAAAATAAAGTGCAGTTCATAGATTATAGAATAAAAAGAAAACATCCAAGATGAAACAAGGAAGCATAGAAAGTATTTGCATATAAGACTTTAAAAGATTAAACATACCTGTTCTAACAGTAATATAAACAATATAAAGACTCCATTAGGTGTCCCAGATACTCAGTTAATTAAATCACAAAATAATAATGGTCAAAAGCTGATCAACAAGTATAACAAAAAAAGGAAACAAGGATAACAATATTGTATACAAAAAAATCACTAATAAAATGAAATTTATAGTGCTGAACAACAACAGAGAAAGATATATGAAAGGAAACTTTGCAGGGGTGCCTGGCTGGCTCAGTTGGAGGAGCGTGCAACTCTTGATCTCAGGGTCATGAGTTTGAACTTCATGTTAAGTATAGAGTTACTTAAATAAATACAAACTTAAAAAAAAAAAAAAGGAAACTTTACAAATAAGAGGAGAAATTGACAGAAACAATGACCATTTCTCAATCTCTCCAGAACTTCCTTCCTGCCTCTTGTCTTAGATAAGGGCATACAGAATCTGAACAATGAATTAATGAAAATGAATTGATAAGTATATAGTACATAAACAAAATTATAATTCCTTTCAAGTGTTTATGGAATATTTCCAAAATTTGATCAGATATTTGTTCATACTCATACACTAAGTCATACACTAAGAAATGAACCACGTTCTCTGACTGCAAGATAAAAAAACAAAAATAAACAGTAAAATTTAAGACAAAATTCAAATTTTTTCAAATGTTAAAATTATTTCTCAAATCACCACTCATTCAAATTATTATAGTCTGAGTTTAAAAAATGCATATAAATCTTTTGGGGGAAAATTGGATGGTACCAAATTCCTATTCTGAAGCAAATCCATAGTCCTACATTATATGACAAGAATAAAAGGAAATATATTAAGTATTCAACTCAAGGTGGGAGAAAAAAAACTCTGAAACAACACTAAAGAAACAAAGTCAAAATACTCTGGAGAAGATTGTTATTTTGACACTGAACCCGTCTAGTTCTAAAAATAAATATGTCTAAAACTCAGTGGGATTGACAAACAATTTTATTTACGATTCCTCTTAATTCTGCTCCTATAAGATGCTGTTGTGTGAACTGTAGAAGTATGTTCACCTAATTACAAGATGGGTTCCAGAACAACTGAAAGAAGATGGCTAATTGGAGAAAAGGCAAACGAGGAAATATATAAAGTAGTAAATGTGGGAAGGCCAATGCAAATTCTGGATCAGAAAATTGTTTTGTTTAGGTTTTGCTGATGTTTTCAAAAAAAGTATTTGCAAATGACAAACCCTAGACATTAACAAAAACAAGGTAACTCCTTTCAGGAGTAGACGGAGCCATTTGTTGGGTAGATACCATTTCTGGTAGTTAATCTATTCATTACCCATGGTAGGGTATCTGATATAGGAATCTATTGCATTGCTGAAAGGTTTGCTTCCCACCTGTCCCCAGCTTTATTAAGGTATAATTGACAAGTAAAATTGTATACGTTTAAAGTTTACACCATGATGATTTGCTATATATATACATTGAGAAATTATCAATGTATTATCAAATTAACCATTATCAAATGAACACATCCATCATCTCATATTGTTACTTATCTTTTTTTGTTGTTGTTGTGAGAATGCTTAGGATTTACTCTCTTAGCAATTCCAAGTATACAATACAGTATTATTCACTAGGTTGCAATGCTGTACATTAGATCCTTAGAACTTACTCATCTTATAACTGAAACTTTGATTTAATCAACATCTCCCCATCCTCCCGCCCTTAGTCCCTGGCAACCACCGTTTTATTCTGTTTCTAGTAGTTCAATTTTTTTTTTTTTTTTTTTTTTTTAGATTCCACATATAAGCGATACCATGCAGAATCTGTCTTTCTGTGTGTTTGGCTTATTTCACTGAGAATAATGCCCTCCAAGTTCATGTATGTTGTCACAAATGGCAGTATTTCTTTTTTTTAAGTGACTGAAAAATACCCTAGCATATGTGCATACTGTAGTTTCTGTATTAATTCATCTGTTGATGGACACTTAGGTTGTTTCCATATCTTGGCTATTATAAATTCTGCAATGAACTTGGGAGTGCAGATTACCTCTTTGAGATACTGATCTTGTTTCCTTCCATTATATGCCCAGAAGTGGAATGAGTGGATCACATGGTAGTTCTATTTTTAATTTTTTGAGGAACTTCCATAAGGAACCACTGTTCCATGGTGGCTGCACCAATTTACATTCCCGCCTACAGTGCACAAGAGTTTCCTTTTCTCCACATCCTCCTTGCCAGCATTTGTTGTCTCTTGTCTTTTTGATAGTAGCCACTCTAACAGATGTGAGGCGGTATCTTATTGTGGTTTTGATTTGCATTTCCTTGATGATTGGTGATGATGAGCACCTTGAAAAAGTATGCTTTAAATATTGAAAATACTTTGGAACATTTGGAATAAGTATTGGAATTCTAAAATGAAGACTGAGAAAACTTGTAGGCAAGAACAGCTATCATTTTTATATTTATATTGCTAGTGATTAGCAATTTGAATTTGTGCTATAATTAGTTATTGAATGAAGCCTCCTCAGTATGTGTATATTTATTATTCCTCAAAGAAAGGAATAATTGAAAAGTATGGAGAATAGCCAAGCTACGTGATAGAACTGGGAAGAAGTTCTTTGGGAGGGAGCACAAGTGATCTCTCTGAGGCGAGAAAACCTTCCATATCTTGATCTGGCTGGTTGTTACAGAATGTATACAGAGGTAAAAATTGCTTGATCTGCCCACTAAGGGTTGGTACATTTTACTGTGTATGAATTATGCCTCAAAAACTGAAACGTTTAAAACTGAACAGATGAAAAAAGTTGAGTGCAAAAAAGCTTATTCTTTAGAATGTTCGACCAACTTTTGCTACTTGTTTCTTTTCTCCTAGTAAGCAAAAACATTTAAATTTGACTCAGTTTTGGTGTGCAATGCATACAGCACCTTTGTGAAATTTGTTAGTACAGTTTTCTATCTCCAAATATTATATAACTCTTATACTGGCACTTGTGACAATAAGGGCAGGGTAAATATTCAAGATCATGTTCACTTTTCCAACTTACAAATCATCCCCTATACAAGGAGCAATCAAAATATGTGTTGAAAATGGAGGATTTATCTAATCAATTTCCTAGACACTTTAAAAAAATACTTTTATAATTCCCTTAATACTGGCTATCTTCTTGAGTCACAGCTGTGAGCAAAATATAAAGAGCACGAATTAAGACTGTTCAAGTGATTTGAACAAGGTGGTAATTTGTTCTCTAGAGATGGCTACTTTAGTCCCTTTCTCAACTTAAATCCGTTTTCTCTGTGGCTCCTGGCTGGCTCAGTCAGTAGAACATGTGATTTTCAATCTTGGGTTGAGTTCAAGCCCCACACTGGACATGAAGCTTACTTTAAAGAAAAAGAAAAAAAATCCATTTTCTGAAAAGATGTAACAAATTCACAATTACAGATGGCTCATATTTTTCACTTACAGCTAGCATGTGAGGTCCAGTTATCACTTGTTGGCGTTAGTATAATCTCAGAAACGTTTTTCCCATGGTCAAGTTGGGTTTCAAAGATTGCATTTATCAAGTCTTGGAAATTGACAAGCCTTTTGGGTGGGGGATATGTGTTACTGTCTGTGCCCTTGACTCGGCCCTTGGGTGTGGTGTCTTCATTTGGACACATGGGTCAGATTGAATTGTACCAGCACAAATGTCTACTGAGCTTGTTTTTAAACTATGGATCTAATCTTAAGGAAGGTAAGTTTTCTAATTATTTTTAATGTTTATTTATTTTTGAGAGAGAGAGAGATAGAGTGCGAGTGGGGGAAGGGCAGAGAGAAAGACAGACACAGAATCCAAAGCAGGCCTCAGGCTCTGAGCTGTCAGCACAGAACAAACTCAGAAGCTGTGAGATTGTGACCTGAGCTGAAGTCTGATGCTTAACCAACTGAGCCACCCAGATGCTCCTAAGTTTTCTAATTTTTGAATGGGTATGTTGGTTAGAGCAGGAGGACAGGAATACTACAAAATTATTTCTTAAAAATTAAGTAACAAAGACAATCTTTGAATATTTAACCAAATCCTTCCATATTTAGGACTCATTTATCTAGTAAGTATAAAAAGAGAATCTACAAGTTTATTACCTCAAATTGTGAACAAAGTATTTGCTAGGACTGTTAAACACATATGAGTTTAATTGTGGCATTAATGTACAACTTTGTGAGTGTAAAGGATTTTTCTTGCAAGAAATTTAATACACTTCATGCCTTAGGTGATCACCCTTAACCCTTTACTAACTCATTTATTCTACCTTGCTTAAAACTCAGCTATACTTTACTTCTTGTCATATGAATCCATTTGAATAATCTCACTCGATAGTTTTTAAAATTCTCCAAAGAGATTAATTTTAACTAATTCATCTCACTCGATAGTTTTTAAAATTCTCCAAAGAGATTAATTTTAACTAATTCATCATTTTTGTTTTACAGAGCCATTACTGGGCTCAGATTACCTCTCAAAGCAGAAAGTAATCAAACTGTATCTATCAGTATGTTAAGGAAGATATTTCTACATTGGGAAAGCTGTTGGACTAGACCTCCAAGACCCTTCAGACTCTAAGATACTAGGCCTGGATACTATTTAGGGTTAAAGTAACCAACCAGGGCTCTTGCCTGAGTATCTTCCAGGCATTTCACTTCTTTTATCTCTAATCCTCAAAACAATGTGGTAGGGTTGGTCTTCTTTTCCCTGTGCTACAAATGAGGTCATGGACACTCAGAGAGGTGCATTTAACTGGTGAGTTGTTTATCTGAAATGCAGAACTAGGTCAGTCTGATTCCGGAGTTTATATTCTTTTCATTGAACTTGCACTGGGTGCCGGGAGGATTCTGGGAAAGCACAGTGGTGTGGAAGGACATATATTTCCATTATTTTGTTATTCTCTTTAATGACATAGTTTGTCACATGGGGAAAATAAAAAGCAAGACCAGCCTGTGTCTGAGGACTTTCTCTCTTCTCACCCAGAGGCTGCTCCCCTGTGTCCTCTCACGGCCTATGATGTAATGAGGCTACCCTATGTTACGATGGGCATATCTTAGTTTCTAGTGTCATTGGCTTTCTGAGCAGCAGCAAGAGGCAGGACATAGCCAAAGCAGAATGAAATGTCTGCCTGTAAGTGGGTTCCTGAGGAGTACAAAGGGACCATGTGCCTTCAGAGAGGAATCGAGGCAACACCATCCTGCACCTTCTCTAATGGGCTCAACCCATGCATGCCCTCTTTGTCAATATATGTCCAAACATATATTGGGCCTCCTGAGCCTTGCATGTGTATTAGTTGGGATTGCTCTGTTTTCTGTCTCTGGGAGTGATTCCGCCTCAATAGATAACTGATTATCATAACCTACCTTAAAAAAAAAAAAGTTTATTTCTTTTGAGAGAGAGAGGATCCCAAGCAGGCTCCGCACTCTCAGCGCAGAGCCCACTGCGGGGCTTGGTCTTATGACCCGAGCTGAAAATCAAGAGTCGGAAGCTGACTGAGTCACCCAGACACCCCATATGACAACCTAACTTTCAGCTGGAAATGATACTCAGCTTGAGGGTGCCACAGTTCCATGGCTCTGATTCTCTCTCCTTTGTGTTGGCAAACAGATAATGCAGAATGCAAGCAAATAAACCCAAACAATCAACAAACAAGCACACAAACAAAAGAACTCATGGGCCATGGAAACAACCTCCGATTATCTTCACCAAAAAAAAAAAAAAAAAAAAAAAGTATTCATTTTTGAACCATATGCAAAGAATACACAGACTTTTGAGTCAGGTCAGTCTATATTTGAATCCATCTTTTCCATTTATTGTTCTATAATTTTGGGCAAGTCATTTAACCTCTTTGAATCTTTGTGCTTTATCCTGTTAAGTGGGGATAATAATTTTGACCTTATAAGGTTGCTGTGAGGAAAAACGAAATCCGTGCATAAAGCCCCTGACACAAGTGATGGCAGTGCATCCTGGGTATACATGCTGGCTTCTCTTTCTCTCCCTCCCTCCTGAGTCTACTGGCTTCTCTAAGAGAAGGTTGCTTTAGAAGGTGAAAGGACCCTTTCTTCCCATTCATTTAGAGGCATCAAATAAGCTTTGTCTTTTAAGAATCTTGAACTGTTTATTTTGTATGAGTTTTTACAAATAGCTTAGTTAGCAATTCAGGAAACACAATTACAAAAGGATAATCTAGACTCAACAATGACTGTAGTGGAAAAAAGAATGAAATGAAAAACAAAAGAGAAAGAAACAAGGAGAATGCTGTGTACATTATTTACAAACAGGAACACTTTCTACGCACAAACTCCAGGCACCTCATTACTTTGTAAACTATATATTCTTCTCAAGTATGGGGCACTTTAAGTTAATGATGTGATCCATTCATCCTGCCATCTTTTATTTATGTTTTCTTCAACAGTGAAATGAATAGTCAGAAACAATGCCCTGCTTATTCTGTGAACAAGAAGAGGAAAAGGAAGTGTAAGTGTGTGTGTGTGTGTGTGTGTGTGTGTGTGCGCATGCGTGCGTGCATGCTTTTCCCTATGATTTAGGACTCAGGATGATTTTAACCAATACTCGCACAGGTTTATTTTTCAAACCTCTTAATAATGTTTAGAAACAGAGCCTAATACTAAGGACAAAATACTAAGGCAAAAACTCTGTGGACCTCTCTGTTGAAGACCAACCCTGTTCCTCTCCTGCTTCAGTCTGATTACCTCTGGGGAATGTGCTGTTCCTTGGAACGAATCAGCCTGTACAAAATAAGAGAGGTTGAAAAGTTTAGGACGTGGAAAATATGTGGAATTTGCTCTTGAATAATGATTTGTAGTTTTCTTTTGCAATAAATATGACCAATGACCCAGATAGGAGGATGGCAATTACTTAATGAATCAAGCTTCAGAAATGTAAAAACACTTCATAATAAAAATGAAAGCAATAATAGTAGGAAGCCAAGTTAAGTAAACAAGTATAATGCTCCTTGTATCTGTAGATGTACATTTACAAATTCCAAAGCTATGACTGTGGAAGGGATTATTCTAATGATACCAGCAGTGTCCATTTCCAATGCGAGTTGAATTGGTTCTTTTGAATTTGTGGACGGATAATGTTCCATGCTGAATTTCCACACATATCTGGGAGTGAGTTAGCTGGGACGATGTGTCACTCACGTAGGACTGTGATGTAGCAGCCCCACGGCTCTGACAATCATTTACTGGTGTGCAAGTCGCAAAACCCTAACAGGTTCAGGTCTTTCAAAGTAAATCATTTCCAAGTCTGTTACAGCCTGTGTAGAAACTGCTTTTTCGCTCTGTGGTATATTTAAAATCTGCTGTCCGTGTGAAGCTGTCCTTGACTACTGACCATTCCCTTAATTTGTGAAGTGGGATATGTTTCCAAACTTTAGAGGAGAGGAAACTGCCATTATAAAAAGGTGGGGGAGGGAGAGGAGGCAAAGCTGTGAATGAGCAACTTCTGACCAGTGTAGAGCTGTATCTACATGGAGCCATTTTTGCCTTTTAAAAGAAAAGTCGGCAGCTATTTACCTTAAGGTATATGGTACAACTAGGTTGGTGACTTTGGGGAAATCCCAGTCTTTCTTATAAAACAAAGGATTGAATTAGCTGATATTTAAGAGCATTTCCAGCCCCAAGACCCTGGGAGAGCAAAATAACATTTTCAAGGTCAAGAAAATCTTTTAGCAAAATGCAGAAAGCTATTTGGACATTAAACAAACAAACAAACCACACTGTAGCAGCATTACCTTCCTCCCTGTTCTCCGAGTGAATTGTAGTAGGTAGAGTAATCCGAGTTATTTGATGCTGTGTCTCCAGTTGTTGATTTCTCCGTGCCAACGTTTCTCAAGTATTAGCATGTATAAGGATCACCTGAGAAGCTGTTGAAAAGAGATTAGTTCAGTAGCTTGAGGGAGGAGTCCAGGAATCTGCATTTTATTTTATTTTTTAAATTTTTAATGTTTATTTTTGAGGGAGAGAGAGAGAGAACGCAAGTGGGAGAGGGGCAGAGAGAGAGGGAGGAAGAGAATCCCAAGCAGGCTCCGTGCTGTCAGCACAGAGCCTGACGTGGGGCTTGATTTCACGAACCGTGGGATCATGACCTGAGCCAAAATCAAGAGTCGGATGCTTAACAGACTGAGCCACCCAGGTGCCCCAGGAATCTGCATTTTAAGGACATTCCAAGAAATTCTACTGCAGGAATCACTAAAAGTTACAGTATTCTCAAGGGAGAGGGCAAGTTTTCCTGGGAGTTCCTGGGAGTTATCCAGCTAGTGGGAGCAAGGGGAGTACTTCAGGAGGCTACCTCTGCTTAAAGAAACTCAGGTTCCGATGTTGGAGGTAGGGAAGTGTGCAGTGTTCATTATGAGGCTGAATCACTGCCAGAAGCTACTGGTCCCATTCAACCAAAAGCAACAAATAACACACCTACTGAAAAAATACTGTTTGAGAAGAAAACAGTTCTAGTATGCAAGCAATTAGTAGAAAGTAAGGGAATTAATTGAAGAAGCATGAAGATAGGAGAGAATTCTTATCAAATTTCTAAAACATGCCAGGTACTCTCTTTTAATCCCTGCCACAATTTATGAGCCAAGAATTAGTCCTGTTTTGCAAATAAAGAACCCCAGACTGAGAGACCCAGTAACTCTCAATGTGACTGCACATTAGAATCACCTGGGGGGAGAGGGGGAACTTTGAAAAATTATCCATGCCTGGCCCATGCCCCCAAAGATTCCGATATCATTGCCCAGACATCGATATCTTTATAGCCCTGAAAATGTTGATACGCAACTGGGGGTCAGCACCACTGACGTTAGCCTATGTTAATAGGATGAACATGATTCCCAAATGAGCACTCGCAATGGACCTCCTTTGACCTATTCTGGGAACAATTCTTCACTGGAGCCCCAACCCCCAAGGTAAGGAAGGTTGTTGAGTAAAAATCACATTTTATACAAAATGGGAAATTTTGAATAATGTAACTTATGTTATCCGGTTATTACTGTGATCCTGAAAGGTCGATATTATTGTTATGATCCTCCTTATAGGTGAGGAAACTGGGGTCTGTGTTGTTTTTAATTCTCTTACCTGCTCAGGATAAAAAATTGGAATTAAACTCAGGATATTAAATTCTTTGGAGTATACCACTCTTCTTACCTCAGAAGTTATCTTGTCTAGTCGTCATTTTCTAAATAACTAAAGTTTTACTATCCCAGGTAGTTGGGAATTATATTTTAAAAGACTTCTGAAAACAGTGAAATCTTCAATGTATTTATCAAGCCTATCGCGAGGTCATTTAACCTCCTGGAGGTGTTAGCTTTCATGATTGTTAAATAAAAGCAATGACATTAAACATATTTAGAGATGCCATGGTAATAAATAAATATATTGTAAATGCTTTTGGGAAAAAGATTTTATTTTACAAAATGAGGAAAAACAAGTTTTTCCCTCCGTATAGAACACTAATAATATGATAGTAATTCCTTAATATTAATGTTAAAAGAAGTAACAACTTATGGATTTTTCAATAGTTTAAAATTAGGACTATGAAATAACATCAGCACTCATTTAGTAGCATTATACTTTTTTTTCCGTGATTTTCTAGTGTCTTCTTAATGCGTGTAATGCTATTGTAATCGCATCGATTTAAGGAAAGGGTGAGTAAAGTTTTCAGGATGGGGACTAGTGAGATGAGGGCATTCTTTTTTTTTTTTTTTTTAATTTTTAATTTTAGAGAGAGACAGAGAGACAGAGAGAGAGAGACTGATCTGGGGACAGGGGCCGAGGGAGAGAGAGAGGATCTTAAGCAGGTTCCATGCTCAGCGTAGAGCCTGACATAGGGCTCAATCCCATGACCCTCGGATCAAGAGCTGAGGTGAAATCAAGAGTCAGAGGCTCAACTGACTGAGCTGTGGTGGGTGCCCGAGGGCATTCCAAATGGAGGGGCCGATATATGCAAGGAATGGAACAAGTACAGTGTGACTCAGAGATAGGACAAGAAACTAGAAAGGTCAAGAAACTAGAAAGGTAAGCGGGGGAGGATCATAAAGTGCACATATGCCAAAGAAACAATTTTGAACTTTTTCTTCTAAATCTGCACTGTCCCATATGGTATCACCAGTGGCCACATGTGGCTACTGAGCATTGGAAATGCGGTTAGTCCAAATCAAAATAGGCTCTAAGCATAAAATACACTTTCATTTTCAAAGACTTAGTCTGAAAAAAAAAGTAAAATACCCAATGAATAAGTTTTATATTGATTATATATTGAAAATCTTATTGTTGCTATTTTGGATTAAAACATCATTCAAATTAATTACACTTGTTCCTTTTATTCTTTTATTATTATTTTAAATGTTTATTTATTTTTGAGAGAGAGAGGGAGAAAGAGCAAAAGTGGAAGGGCAGAGAGAGAAGGAGACACAGAATCCAAAGCGGGCTCTGGGCTCAGGGCTCCAGGCTCAAGAACCACGAGATCATGACCTGAGCCAAAGCTGGACGCTCAACCGACTGAGCCACCCAGGCACCCCACCCTTGTTCCTTTTAAATGTGGCTACTTGAAAATTTAAAGTTACTTAAGTGGCTTGCATTGTATTTCTACCGGCCAGGACTGCTGTAGATCAGCCTTAGCAAACTATGACCTGTAGGCCAGTGCCCAGTTTTGTAGGGCCGATGAACTAAGAAATTTAAAAGAAATTGCTTTGGAGGCGCCTGGGTGGCTCAGTTGATTAAGCACCCAACTGCGGCTCACATTTGGTGGGGTTCGAGCCCCGCGTAAAGTTGTGTGCTGACAGCTCAGAGCCTGGAGCTGGCTTCACAGTCCCTGTCTCCCTCTCTCTCTGCCCCTCCTCCGCTTGCTCTCTCTCTCTCTCTTTCAAAAATAAATAAACGTTAAAAAGGTTTTTTTAACGTTTATTTATTTCTGAGGAAATGAAAAAAAGTTTTTTCAAGAAATTCCTTTAGAAGAAGGAAGAGGAAAAGGAGGAAGAGAGACAAAAACTGCATGTGGCTTAAAAGCCTCAAATATGTGCTGCTTGGCTCTCTACAAAAAAGGTTTTGCTGGCCTCTGCTCTAGATTCTTACCACTCTGCGTCCTGTGGAACAGGAGCACTGACATCGCCCAGGAGCCTGTCAGAAATGCGGAACCTCAAGCTCTAACCTGGACTTACTGAGTCAGAATCTCCGTGTCAACAAGACCTGCAGGTGATTCATGTGCTTGTTAAAGTGTAAGAGGTACAAGGGTAGATGATAGTCATTGGAGGATATTTAAAAAAGAGAGTGGCGGGTTTATTTTCCCACATAAAACCCCCTTCTTTTACACCTAGAATAAGTCAGTTTGTCCAAGTACTTTGTAATATTTCTGTGGAGAGTATGGATAAACATTTCATTTTCCTGAACTGACATTGTGTCTGAGATGAATTCAACTCTATATTAAAGAAATCAAGGTCATGGGGTTTGGTCTGATTCAATGACTTCCAAAAATTTCTTTGACTATGAATGACAAGGAAAATATTTTTTATTGGGGCACCTGCGTGGCTCAGTCGGGCAAGTGTCTGACTTCAGCTCAGGTCAGGATCTCACAGTTGGTGAGTTCAAGCCCCACGTCGGGCTCTGTGCTGACAGTTCGAAGCCTGGAACCTGCTTCGGATTCTGTGTCTCCCTCTCCCTCTGCCCTCCCCTGCTCATGCTCTGTCTCTCTCAAAAATAAATAAACATGTAAAAAAAAAAACCTTAAAAAATATTTTTTATTTTTACTGGATGTCAAAGTATATATATCTATAAATATATAGAGAGATATATAAACATAGATATATTTAACTGAAATCAAAGTTACACAAAATAGTATTTGCTTTTACTGGAGACACGCTGCCGTATTTTCTATTGTATTCTATTCTTTTCATTCCAATCCATTCCATTCTATAATATTCCATTCCATTCCATTCAAACCAGTGTATTTTTAGTCATGACAGAGTACCTGGCACTGAACTAGCCTTCCCATTAGAAACAACTGTGAAATTGGGTGAAACATATCCAATGCCTGATTTGAGTCAGTCAACTGTTAGGGAAGAAAACTTAAGAGGTATAGCTCGTAATCACCCATTCTGTTAGGGATAATTTCCTTATTGTGTTGCAGAGAGTTGGGGTCTGAGCTGAGCATGGTCATTCCATTGAGTTTTGGAGGAGACAGAGATCAGAGTTTCAAAAAGCTGACACGGCTGGAATCCATGAGTCAGGGCAACAGAAATGAGAGAGCAAAGGGATCCCAGGAGTCCTTCCCGGGGTCACCCAGGAGTCCATGGCTGAGGGCTGAGCTGTTCCTCTTGTGCAGAGAGCAGCTGAGAGCAGGTGCTGTAGAATTGGGAGCAGAATGGGCTAGGATGAAGCAGGCTGGGGGAAGGGTGTGCAGAAAGAGCTTGGAGTTCCGGCCCTGCCAGAAAGGGGAGATCACAGCACCACCCCTGGAGCCCAAAAAAGACAGCACCCAGAGGAAGACCAACTCTGACCTGCCCTAACAAAACCAATAGCCCCAAAGCTCCAGAGGAGACAAATTTTGTAGGGCCAGGTCTAGTTAGCTTTGGCCACACATTGCAGCCCAGTCCCGTCTGGTCAATCTGACGAGCACGCCCTTGGTGGAAGAGTACAGTTGGAACTGACCAAATCAGCTGTTATACCTGAGGTGGAAAGAGAACATCAGAGTGTATATTCTACTGCTACTGTATGTAGCATTTTCATAAATGAAGCCTGTTATTTTAGTTGCCCCCCCAAATATTCATTCATTCATTTATTACTTTGTTATTAAATAATTTCTGAAGAGCGATTATGTGTCTGAGATGCAGCTGGCAGTAGGGATACAGAGATGTAAAAAGACAATTCCAGCTCTCATGATGCACACAGTTAGATAATGTGTGAAAGATAGTGTGAATCTCTATGGAGCTATTCCAGTTGAGAAGTGCAGTGGTGTCCCTTTATATGTGGGGATGTGTTCCAATACCCCTGCAGAACGATGTCTGAAGTTGTGGATGGTACCAACCCCTCTATATATATTTTCCTGTGTGTACATATCTATGATACAGTGCAATTTATAAATTAGGCACAGTAAGAGGTTAGCAATAATAACTAATTGTAAAATAAACAATTGTGACAATACAGTGTAATAAAGTTATGTGGTCTCTTCCTCAAAATATCTTATACTGTATTCATCCTTATGACGATGGTAATGTGAGATAATAAAATGCCTACGTGATGAGATGAAGTGAGGTAAATCACGTAGGCATGTGACGTAGCATTGCAGCTGCTATGGACCTTTTGACTGTATGTCAGAAGAAGGATCATGTGCTTCCAGACTGCAGTTGATCACAGGTAACTGAAAGCATGGATAAGGAGACTACTGTACTTTGACATTTTGTAATTTCCTTGTATTTGCAATTTTTTTTGTGTGTGGTCAACTGATTTTTTTTTTTAATTTTTTTTTTAACGTTTTATTTATTTTTGAGACAGGGAGAGACAGAGCATGAACAGGGGAGGGTCAGAGAGAGGGAGACGCAGAATCTGAAACATGCTCCGGGCTCTGAGCTGTCAGCACAGAGCCCGACGCGGGGCTCGAACTCACGGACTGTGAGATCATGACCTGAGCCGAAGTCAGCCACCCAACCAACTGAGCCACCCAGGCGCCCCTGTATTTGCAATTTTTTAATGTTTATTTATTATTTTGAGAGAGAGAGAGAGAGAGAGAGAGAGAGCAAGTTGGGGAGGGGCAGAGAGAGAGGGAGACAGAATCCGAAGCAGGCTCCAGGCCCTGAGCTGTCAGCACAGAGCCTCATGCGGGTCTCAAACTCACAAGCAGTGAGGTCCTAATCTCAGCTGAAGTCTGACGCTTACCTGACTGAGGCACCCAGGCACCCCAGACCTTATTCTTTTTCTTTTTTCTTTTTTTAAATGTTTATTTAGTTTTGAGAGAGAGGCAGAACATGAGTGGGGGAGAGACAGAGACAGAGGGAGACACAGAATCCAAAGCAGTCTCCAGACTCCGAGCTGTTCAGCACAGAGCTCAACCCAGGGCTTGAACTCAGGAACCATGAGGTCATGACCTAAACTGAAGTCAGATGCTCAACCGATTGAGCCACCCAGATGCCCCTGTAATTTCCTTATATTTCTAAAAAAATTTTCCAGAGTCATATTCTTTTCCTGGTGTTAGAGTAATGTTATTCTCCCATCCCCCCCCATAATTTTAGCAGTTTTACTGAATCAATAATTTATGAAATATCTGTTCCGCTGCTCAAACATTTATTGCTTTATTATTTTGGTAATATCTGAGATAATTATGCAAGTTAGCTTCCAAAATATCCTTGTTAAATGTTTAATCCTTCATTACTATATATTAATTTAGAGAGTTTAGGTTCAACTGGAGTGTAATTCTAATATTTCATTAGAACACAAAAGTTAAGGCAGTTTATGTTATTGTTGTTTTTGATATTGGAGATTTTTTATCAAGGTTTGTTTGTTTTTCTTTTAATCGTGATTCAGTTAAGAAGGATTCATCTTGAAAGTAACTCAAAATAAGGGAGCCTTATTGATGTGGTGGTGATTCTGTGACATATGCCTGCAGACTGCATGGTGGGAAAGCCTGAGTTGATTGTTAATTGTTAAGGCTTCACTGTACACAGAGTGTATTGGGAGTTGTGGTCCACGTAAAAATAACAGGCACAAGCTCGACTCTCTCTGATCTCTTGTTATAAGGTGTATACAAAATAGATAAACATTTATGCTGTAAGAAGTATTGGGAAAGAACTCTTTGGCAATAGTATCACTTATGCATGGTAAATCTTTCAGACAGACTCAGTTTAATCTTAACAATAATTTGTCTTAATGTGCCTGAACTGTGTGAACATCTGCAAGTCAATTCTTGTAAAGAGGCCACATACAAAACTAAAAAAAAAAAAAAAAAAAAAAAAATCTTGCTGAAAAATAATCTCAAATGAAGGCCTCTTCTGTGGCCTCTTTGAATTCTTTCACATTATTAATTTTTTTTTCCTCTCCCCCACGTTCTTATTTTGGCTGGAAGGATAACTTCGAATAAAATGCTGAGAAGGAAGATGGTCACAATTTTAAAAATTCACTGGGGTCGGTTTTTGCCTACTCCTGCCTCAGTATAGAGTGGGATTGTTTGCCACACACAGTCATGGTTATAGAAATAACATGGTGTCCTCAGGTCCTACCACTGTCGGGTGAAAATCTCAAAGGGAATATAAATCACCTAAATGAGGAATCCTAATCCTTTTCACAGCTTTCATACTTATGAAAAGGCGGTCGATTTGTAGCATGTAAGAGAGAAGATGATTTTACTTTGTTGGAATAATTCAAACATCTGCTCCTTACTTTGAATAGATTCTGATTTATGTGCCTGTACAAACTTGATATCTATAAAACCGACTCGCAATGTAATATTTTGAAATTTTATTCTCTCTTTGCTTTAGGGAGCTCCAGAACCTAGGAAGTGACTAATGATATTGCATGAGATAGATTAACTTAATTCTTTCATCATCAATTTTTGTTTGTGACTACATGGTAACAACCATAAAAATAGAGACTAAACGTTCATTGCTTGGAGCGTTCTACTTTCCTGTTGTGCAGCAGGACGATGCAGCTATGTTCCATAATTTAAAGAATGCCTATATACTCCATGAGCATCATGATGATTCAGCAATTCAACTTTATGCAACGAAAGCAAAAAGAAGAAAAGTAGAATATTCAGATTCTGACTTAGTATGGTGCAGCCCAACACTCCCCAACCAAACACACTCAAGCTTTCAACTCAATAGAGCACCTTATAAGGAACTACATAATATTGGAAGTATGTGTTTCAGCACAATCAGGTACTGTGTTATCTCGACAGTTTAAGACTTAAAAGAGAAACTCTTTCTTCTTTCTTCTTGCCTGATTTCCCTTAAACTCTTTCCCCTAGGAAAAGGATATTGTTTATCTTCCCCCATGTTGATGACTCCAATAACCTGTGTTGAAAGTTTGCAGAATTGCATTGCCACTGTAGATCTATTTCTCACGTTACTCTTCAAATCGAGTGTTCTGTAATATCTAAGAGAAACAGTGTTTCCAAGTCGTTGTGGTTGTCGTTAAAAACAAAAAAAAAATGTTTTTAAAAAAAAGTTTTTTAAAAAAACTTTTAATCACTTTAATCACTTTGATCACTTTAATCAAAGTGTTCACTGTTTCTTCCATTCTTTCTCCCATTTATCACTACTTCCTCGTCCTTTGCTTTCTCATTCCAAGGAGCTTTTTATGAATTGTCTTCAGTTAGGGTATAATTTAAGTCTGATTTCATAAGCCGATTACTGTGGAACCAGATGACAGAAGAACCTCCCAGAAGAGCACACTTAATACAGGAAGTGAGGTTAATGATTCAGTGGGTGAAACTCTTATTTCTGACTCATCATGCCACCTAATAAAATGCTATATTCACAAAGGAGATTCAGTAAACGTTTGTTGACTGATTACTACACCGCTGCTAAATCCTGACTATAAGAAAAATGCCATGTAGAAATCATCAATTTCAGTTCTGAAGATTAGGAAACAGAAGCACGGACAAATCAACTGACATGTCTGGTAGAATACGTGGAGGAGTTTGTCTAGAAACATTTCTATTATTGGCTCCGTTTTAGGTCCCTGTATGGTTTCCCTTTGCTCTCTTTCTCATCTCTTGAACAGGTACATTATATCACTATACATACTTACCTTCGAAGGCCTTTGTAGATATTTTTTGGAACAAGGCAGTAAAAAAGCATCACGTCCTAAACAGGTGCCAAGACATTAGATTCAGAAATGGACCTTTGCCATCTGACCAAATTGAGTGTGACACAAATTGGTGTCCAAGTTTCACGTAGTTGATCAGAAACTATGTGGTAATCTGTGACAACCGGTTCAGTCTGTCAAAGATGCAGAATTGAGTCTGCGATTGGGCAGTAGTTTCCAATTACCCTGGCAGCCTTGGAGAAGTAGTCCACTCTTGAAAACATTCTTTCGGAATTACCTTGCCTGGTTTAGTTGGCGGACCTTAAATTTTCAAAAGCTCTAGGCCGTCATGAGAATGCATGTATATACGTACTCACAATAATTTACACGGACTTTCAGCAAACTTAGAAGACCCTGAATCTATCTGAGGACTTTCCATGGTATCATGACCTATAGAATACACATTTTTGGCTTAGAGAGCCAGTGCATGTATCTACTTTTGTTCGTTCATTTGCCAATTTTGGGGGTAGGGGGCTGGGGAATGGGGACCAAATTGTCAATCTTTAAATCTATGTTTATAAAATCAGTGGAAAAATTATTTCCTTTCAAAGCAGAGAGTAAATTTGTAAAAATTTGTTACTGCCATTGTACAGATTTGATTTTTTTGCTAGAATTAGAGATTTTATCTCATGTTGAATGCGATTCCTAAAGTTAAACTTCTACTATCAAAAAGTCATTCTGGTATTAGAGTTCTTTCCAGTTCCAGAAATGAGAATCAAAGCATTCCATGAGGGAGAAAGGATTTATACCAGGAGTCAGCAAACTAAGGCAGGAGGACCAAATGGGTCCTACCATCTTGTTTTTATAAATAAAATTTTATTAGCATAGGGCTGCACCCATTTGTGTTTGCCTGTAGCTGCTTTTGTGATATAGGAGCCGTTGAATAGTTGTAACAGAGATTGTGAAGGCAGCAAAGCCTAAAATATGTGTTATCTGGACCTTTTTAGAAAAGTTTACTCACTGCTGTCCTATACCAGTCTAATTAAAAGCATCATAACCTCAGTGCTATTGATGTTTGAGGCTGGATACTCTTTCTTGTGGGGAGCGGGGCAGGGGCTATCTTGTGCATTATAGGATGTTTAGTTGCATCCCTGGCCTCTTCTATCCACTGGATGCTGGAAGACCCTGAACCCCCTTGCCCCGATAGTGACAATCACAAAGGCCACCAGACATTTCCAAATGTCCCGATTGAGACCCAGTCTTTAGCTAGCTAAAGTCTCTCTTCTTGGCTACAGGAGAGAGGAGTCCATACCTTCTCCATGACTTAAGGATCTCTTCCACTGTGAAGTTTTTCATTAGAGCATTCTTTCTTTCAAAGAAGAGATCTATTCTGCTATTACATCAGTTTATCTCTCTTTTAGTTTTTCAAAGAGGTAGAATACTAGTAATTTCTGCCTCTTAATTAAAAATACCTTAAAAAACCTTGAACTTGCTAAGAAGTCACCCCTTTCCTCATTATTATATTAGTTCTTCTTTCATCTTTTATTTGAAGCATAGTTAACACACAATGTTATGTTAGTTTCAGGCACACAACACAGTAATTTGACAACTCTGTATGTTATACCCTCATTAATATTATTACTATTAAGTGCTATCATCACTTCAAGCCCAAATAAATTAAATAATTTTGATTTTCCTACTATAGGAAAAGAAGTAGTTATGTAAATCCAAGATATTATTACTACTCCTAGTTTTATTATTGGTTTCTTCTCTGATGCAGCTTGACCCCATTGTGTAGAACTGTCTCCATTGAGAAATTTCGTGAATGAGAAAGATTTATAACGAGTATCCCAGTCAGAGCATCACTCTCTGAGAATGTGAACCTGCTTCCTTTTCTAAACACTTCAGTTAACTGATTTCTACCCTTCTATTTTTAAAAAAAATATTTATTTATTTATTTTTGAGACAGAGGGAGAGAAAGAGAGTGGAGAAAGAGTTTAGAGAGGGGGAGAGAGAGAATCCCAAGCAGGCTCTGCGCTGTCAGCACAGGGCCTGACATGGGGTTCGATCCCACCAACCGTGAGATCTTGACCTGAGCCTAAATCAAGAGTCGGACACTTAACCGACTGAGCCACCCAGACACCCTTGATTCTACTCTTCTTTAAGTATTGCCTTAAGAATTATAATTATATTAGACGTATTTTTTTTTAAGATTTTAAGCAATCTCTACACCAAACTTACAACCCTGAGATCAAGAGTTGCAGATTGTACTCACTGAGCCAGCCAGGTGCCCCTATAAGTATTTTTCTTTTCCCATCTTCATTTAATGACAAAGCCTTACACATATATATGAAATCCTGAATGTTTCTTCCATCTTTTCGTTAAAAGAGTTGCTTAAAAGAGAAACGTTCTTTAAGAATTTTCTCTTAGGCTGTCATCTAAAAATAAATCTTTCTCTTCATTTTTAGATAGATAAACAGGGTTATAACTTCAGCCATTTAAATCATATTGTTGAACCTGATGGTCTGTGTACTTTCTGATCTAAGTAGATTTTATCTTTTAATATTTATCTTGAGTGGATATGGGTGAATTGGTTTTGTGAAAAACTCTTGTAGAAATCAGGCAAGAAATATTTATTTCCTCCAGAGTCTAATCTAAGGTCGATGACATTTACACACAGAGAAAATGAAGCTATTTCATCACTTCAGAATGAACTGAAGTGATCTATCACTGCAAATATAGTTTTTAAAAAACCGCCACACACAGATTACTGAGAAAACGTAATTTAGTGGTCAGAACAAAATTAAATATTTAGAGGAGTGGGAAGTGAGTTAAAAATAAATTCATTTACTCCCATGCTAGAATGACCTGCCGTCATCCCTTCTGACTTTTACCTGATGAGGTAAATATGACCTAAGGTTCAGGAGGTTTGTTCCATACGTGTGACGACTGTGACATTGCCATGGTTCCGAGCAAAATATTGTTTCTTTGGCACTGCTCACATTGTCATTACCATTATGCAACCTTAATTTTCATGTAGCTTAAATTATAGAACCATCAGAGTTTAGTCAAGTTACCATAAAACAATCCAACAGATTGTTTGCCTCTGTATTAATAATTCTTTTCAGGGGAGATACGTTCCTTTCTTATTTGGATATAAGAAATAACTTTTAAAGTATCAGGAAAACAACAGACATTAACAATGTTTTCTCTAACACGAGTGCCAAAGTGATCAAAATTCCTAACGACATGCAAGTTGGAAACATGTAATGTTTTCTTTATTTTGTCTTCAGTGATACAAGGTGGTCTCTTTTTTTTCTTTTGTTCAACAATTGAATTTCCAGAGCCGGAAAACTGTTACCCTTTCATACTTGGGTTGATAGTCACTCTGACCTTCTTACACAAAGAGTGAAAAAAAAAATCTCTCCAAAACCCACAAACCAATGTTTTTATTTTGAAGAAAAACCAACTTTTTTTTTCCATGAAAGGGACAAAAAAAGAAAGAAAGAAAGAAAGAAACCATAGCAAACAAATGTTTTGTGATTCACAATTGCACGCTATTCACAGTTGTGGTGGTTATTATCCAATTATATGTGGTTTGTCCTGTATCATCTTGTCTGTGTATTTTACGGGTGTCATTTTGTTTATTTTTGCTCTGATTATTTTAGAATTAGTACAACATATAGTGTGTCTGAGTGCATCAGTTCACTTCAGGCCCAATCTTGTAAATCTCCACACCCATTTTGCATAAAAGCTCCCACAGATCAGATAAGTCATGTGTTGACGACCTGCATGTGGATATGGTCCTAACGCTCCTCTTTCCCCATTTTCTTCCAGTTGTTTCATTTATGTACATTATGTTTCATTTACTCATTCATGCACTCAAAAATCATTTAGATCCTCATGACATGCCGGAGGTGGTACTTTCACATTTTCTCATTCATTCTTAGGTTGATTCTGTGGTCTCAGCGTATTTATTTTCATTTTACAGATCAGGAAATCAAGGTTTCGGGGAGGTGGATTTATCCAAGATTACATAGGTAGTATGCAGGGCTCTAGGATTTGTTACTTTTCTGCAAACTGTATTTGCGTGGTTGGATTTGTATGTTTATGTGATGAGAAAAAAGAGTTTAATAAATGGACTGTAGTGTTCCTAACTGAATCACTGTGAGGGGAAAAGATAAGGTGAAATAATTTATGTCTCAGAGCAACAGCATAAATTTCTTAATTATTAGGTTGTATATTCAAGAGAATGCAACAATTGTCTGGAAAGTGAAATGTTTGGTCAATCAAAAAATGTTTTTCCTGTGTGACATTGCTGTGGTTTTGACTGATCTGAGATGTTTCGGCCCTTTGGAGTTCATGGCATAGGTTTGCCTATCTCGACCAGTGGGGTTCTCCAGCCTACCTTCTTTGTGTCCTTTTTCTGTGCAACAGAGGAAGAGATTAGCAGGTATGTGACATTTTGCTTAGTTTTAAATAAGTTGTATTGCATTTCTTAAAATCGTAAAAGCCATTTAATTTTTTGATTGTATAAAACATACGTAACATAAAATTTACCACCTCAGCTATTTTTTTAAATGTTTATTTATTTTTGAGGCGGTGGGGAAGGGCAGAGAGAGGTGGGGACAGAGGACCTGCGGAGGGCTCTGTGCTGACCGCAGAGAGCCTGCTGCAGGGCTTGAACTCACAAACCGGGAGATCATGACGTGAGCCAAAGTTGGAGGCTTAACCGACCGAGCCACCCAGGCACTCCCCACTTCAACCATTTTTAAGTGTGCAACTCAGTGGCACTGTTGTGCAATCCTCAACCACTATTCAGTTCCAGAACCTTTTTTCTTCTCAGAAACTCTGTATCCATTACAGAGTAACTTCCCGTTCCTCTCTCTCCCCAATATCTGACAACCTGTAATCTATTTTCTATCTCTATGAATTTGATTATTGTAGGTACCTCATATAAGCAGAGTCATGCAATATTTGTCTTTTTTGAGGCTGGCTTATTTCACTTAGCATGTTTTCGTGATTCATCCATGTGGTGCGTGTACCAGATTTCTATTACTTTTTAAGGCTGAATAATATTTCATTGTGTATAGATGCCATATTTTGTTTATTCATCCCCTTATTGAGGAACATTTGGGTTATTTCCACCTTTTGGTCATAGTTCATGAGTAATGCTGCCATGAAGATTAGTGTGCATCTGAGTTCCTGCTTTCAATTCTTTTCAGTATATACCCAGAAGTGGAATGGCTGGGTCCTGTGGTAGTTCTATATTTAACTTTTTGAGGAGTCTCCAAACTGTTTTCCATAGCAGCTGCACCATTTTACATTCCTGCCAACAATGGGCAAGTGTTCTAATTTCTCCACATCCTCGCCAATGCTTCTTTTCTTTCTTTCTTTCTTTTCTTCTTTCTTTCTTTTTTAATAATAGCTCTCTGAATGAGTGTATCTTTAAATTTTTAATAAAACGTTTTCCATGATTATAATTAAAATATGCCCGTAGATTTTTAGACTTATTTGTTTTAAATAATGGACTCTCCCAATTTGCATCTTTTATTTCTGAGTATATGCTAAGGGCTTATTGTTGGGAGAATTTTCTGTGGTGGGGGTGGGGGGAGGATGTCCATGTTTTGAAGCACTAAGCCTGTCCAATAGGATTCCTAATCAAGTAGAACTCTGAACCCCCTGAAATTAATTTATACAGTTTATACAATCTAATCTTTGTCTGAATATTAGGCATAAACTCTGCACACTATTAGAACGCGTTCTGAGGGGGCGCCTGGGTGGCTCAGTCGGTTGAGCGTCCGACTTCAGCTCAGGTCATGATCTCACACTCCGTGAGTTCAAGCCCCACATCGGACTCTGTGCTGACAGCTCAGAGCCTGGAGCCTGCTTCAGATTCTGTGTCTCCCCCTCTCTCTGCCCCTCCCCTGTGCATGCTCTGCCTCTCTCTGTCTCAAAACCAAAACAAAACAAAACAAAAAACATTAAAGAACACATTCTGGGAATCAAGAGAGCAGTAGCTTTTGCAGTGTAAAATTCTGGGGTAAACGAAAGACACGTACACTGTTGATTCTTCTAGGTGAACCAGATCTTCCTGATAAAAACAAAGCAAATACGGAAGATCCTGAAAACAATTAGCAACAGCCTTTATAATTATGCAAAAACGTAATGAGAAGAATGTCATCCATCACCAAGGGGCAAGCATGAGACCAGATACATGCTTAAGGAATTGCTATGCTGTCCCTCAAAACCCCCCACCCCACCACCCATGTAAACTGTGAATGAGGAAAAGAAAACAAGGCTTTTGGTAAAATGTCCAAAGAAAACCTAATGAATAACACTTCTTTCTCATTACACCTAGGTTTCTGGAAATTGTGGTAAGAAAAATGTTCTGAGGCCTAACTACAATGACATTGTTTCCATCATGCCATATGTTTTGAGAAAATGGAGTTTTTCGCAAAGATGCTTATGACCTTTTATCTTATTCATCTAAACAGAGTTGAACATACTTCTTTAAAAGCATCAAAAAGTTGGAATGAAAATAAGTTCTTGTTTGACTTACTTGTAAGAAGATACTAAAGCCAAGACTTGGAGTTCGCTTGAATTCTTAAGTAGATGGCCACATGTTAATGGATGTTGGGCCAAGGTGGCTTTATTTTGGGAAATTTCTAATCTTTTATGACTTGTTATGGTTCTGAAACTTCTGAAATACTGTTTTTGTCACCTTAGCAAGAAATCAACAATTGAGATAGAACTTTATTTATTAAAAACAATTTTTTTAAATGTTTATTTATTTTTGAGAGAGAGAGAGAGTGAGCAGGGGAGGGGCAGAGAAAGAGGGATACAGAATCTGAAGTAGGCTCTAGGCTCTGAGCTGTCACCACAGAGCCTGATGGAGGGCTTGAACCCACGAACCATGAGATCATGACCTGAGCCGAAGTCAGGTGCTCAACCGACTGAGCCACCCAGGTGCCCCTAAAGATAGAACTTTAAATTGTAAGATACACATTTGCTTCCTCCAGTAATTGAAATTTACGTATTGATTTATCAGGACATTGTGCATATACATCATGTAAGTCTTTACTAGGATTTTTTATCATAATCCCAGCTAATGCAGAGCCTGGCACATGGTAATAGTGGATGTGGGAGGGAGAAACTTTTTTTTTTTTTTAATTTTTAATGTTTATTCATTTTTGAGAGACAGAGAGTGAGGAGGAGAGGGGCAGAGAGAGAGAGGAAGACACAGAATCCAGAGCAGGCTCCAGGCTCTGAGCTGTCAGCACAGAGCCCGATGCGGGGCTCGAACTCACAAGCCGTGAGACCATGACCTGAACTGAAGTCAGACACTTAACTAACTGAGCCACCCAGGTGCCTCAAGAAGCTTCTTAATCTAGACCTGGAAGTTTAGGAAGTGAAAACAGTATTTTACAGGCTGTAATGATAGGTGGAAGGCCGTATTTGAGGAGCTTCTGGAAATGGGAAGTGATTCCTCAGAGACTAGGCAGGAGGGAGGGCATTAAAAGGAGCAATTTGTGGGTCAGGATTGGAGTTGATAGCTTCCGCGTGACTCTTAGCTCATGAGTTTTCTTCTGACCCATCCCACTACCCAAGTTTCCTCTAGTCTGATGTATGTGCTCCTCCCCTTTGCTTATCTGTCATACCTGTATGTTCTCTGTGACAACACTCAGCCTACTGTCCTCTGGATGAAAGTCCTGGCAGAGAAAAAATAACCTCTTGGAGTAGTGATGTCTCTCTTCCAGAGCACTCCACGACACCACTTCTCAGCTACCACTGCTCAGTGGCTAAAGTGATTGATTTTGAGGTGGGTAGATATGTTAAATACATCTAAGAATAGATTAGTCATTAGGCACCTGAGATGTTGAAGACTGTGGCTAGCCATAGGCATTTCATCAGCCACCCTGAACCCATTTCCTTTGGTTGGTGTGGAATATTTTTAAAAAGCAGAGCACATTTCTAAAGAGACGGAAAATGGGCAGATAAAAGCTTAGGGAGCCACACGTGAGAATGCATGTTTTTCAAATTGCAATTTAGTATTTACTTCAGTGACAGGGTTTATTGGTAGGTGGAAGGTTTGATTCTTAAAAAATCTTTGAAAACGTCAGGCATTTTGAGTTCCCTCTCTATTCGTGTATATATTTTACTTGTATATATATTTGTATACTTGTATGTATATTCGTATACTTGTATGTATGTGTGTATATGTGTACACACACACATATATATTTATAATCAGTCTCCATTCCCCGCCCTCCTGACTTCTTGCTCCCAGCAGGGTCAGGAGCGGGCCGAATTGCTGTGTTTAATCTTTAAGAGGGGTTCTCTGCCACAGTGCTGCAGCTCCCTCTGTCCCCCCACCTCTCACACAAAGTCTTGGGCTGGTCCTTCTGGAGAAGTGTGTGTGTTGGTGATGAGGGTGGGAAAGAAGTGCTCTGGCATTGAGATACTTTCTCTAGGGGGGGAAGGAAGGAATTTTTCTTGGATCACTATTGCCTCTATAGTTTGTTAGCTTGATCATCTGCATTTCTTCATATATAGTTCACTCGTGCTGAAATTTTAATTTGGAATACTTTGCTGTTTTGTACTGTATCTATCAAGGGTTCCAGACAAGATGCATTTTATTTCCCATGTTCTTGTGCTTGTGTGAATTTCCCAGCTGACCCTCACAGTGGTGAGCCAGGGGCAGTCTCAGCAGAAGGATGCTGAATTGGGGACAGCAGGTGTCAAATAACAGTCTTCCCCTCATACTATCACCTTCTAGACCAGGTTACACTAAGGAATTTTACCCCATCATAATGAAGAATTTTTAGAGAAAGAATATTGTGAAAAACATCATGCTATTTGAACACATAGGGCTTCAAGTATATCCGTGTGGCCATTTTAATCAAACATAGTCAGGGATACTAGGCATGTGTCACATAGAATATGAGAGACACAGCTAATCAGATCTGACCCATTTCTGTGGTACTTATCATGTGACCATCTGCCAGGTCCAGACCGCTTTACAAGATGATTCTGATGAAATTGTTAATAAAAATGGCAGACATGTATTGTGTTCACCATATTACACATGATGCTAAAGGATCTACGTGTCTGTGTCAGGTGGTTGTCCGATACTTTATGCAAGAGGAACTATTATTATCCTCATTTTACAGATAGGGAAACTGAGGTATAGTACAGTTAAGGAGTGTGTCCGTGGTGAAGCATCTAGTAGGCAGCCAAGCTAGTCATTGAACCTTAACTCCCAGACATGCCCCATGTGATACTGTGTCTCCAGGCACAGCTAGGCGGTGGCCTCCTTTATCCCACCTGCCTTCATGCTGTGTTCACCTTAACCTATGAACTGAGCTAAATGTGGTCTTGTTTATATCAAACAACCTAGAAACTCTCTTGCCCATGAAGCCCCCATGCTTACAAGTGGCAGCATTTCCTCTGGAAGGAAGGTGAAACGTTTGCCAAAGTGAATGTGTATAAACTTGTAAAATAAGTTCATTAAGTGAAAGGCTCTGTCTTTTTTTTCTTCTTCAATTTTCAATATTTAAAGCTTATTAGAGTTTTTACAAAAGACTTAATCATGTATTTTTTTTAAATGAATAATATGTTTTTAACCTAATAAAAAGTTAACGAAGCAGCCTCGCAATACTTTGTTTGGAAGGAAATAGAGTTTAAATAGTGACCTATTTTTCCAGCCAAGAGTTGATGTAAACCAAGCTGTCATGTTAACTATTTCCATTAGAATAGAATCATGTTAATTACAAATTCATTTTGGCTTAAAAGTATAGTTGTCAGGGGCGCCTGGGTGGCTCAGTCAGTTAAGCATCCAGCTCTTGATTTCAGCGCAGGTCCTGACCTCACAGTTGAGACTGAGTGACATGTAGGGGGATGGAGCCTCATGTCAGGCTCTGCGCTAAGGAAGGAAAGTGCTCGTGAGTCAGGTGTACAGGATATAGTGAAGAGACAGCCTTTTCCTCACGGCTCTTTGTCATAGATGAATTGACCATACAAACAAGGGTTTATTTCTGGGCTCTCTGTTCTGTTCTGTTGATCCATGTGTCTTATTTTTGTGCCAACACCATAATCTTTCGATTACTGCAGTTTTGTAGTGTATCTTGAAATTGGGGATTGTGATACCTCCAGCTGAGTTCTTTCTCAAGATTGCCTTAGCAATTCAGGGTCTTTTGTGGTTCCATACCAATTTTAATATTATTTTGTTCTAGTTCTATGAAAAATGTTGTGGATATTTTATAGATTTTGCATGCCTTATTTTAAAAATTGTTTTCAAATTCTTAAATGTATTTTTTGTTTCCTTTCGGTTTACTAATTCTTTGAAACTCAGTGTGACATTTGCTTTACGGTCGAATTACACGGTCAGTTTTTAGAAATACTCCATATGTATTTGAAGATCATGTTTTGCCAAGTTGGTGGACACAAAGATCTTTACAAGTCCATTAAAATCAAACTTAAGTACACAACTGAGTACTAACCAGGAAATGACTCTTGGCTGGGGAAAGAACCACCTGAGAGGATTAGAGGTGACAGTGTGTGGGGCTTCCATGCGACTGTGAGTAGTGCCTATTCCCACTAGCCAGACTGGAAAAACCTCATGATTCATGCAGGATTAGGCAGAGGACACGGAAAGACCTTCCATCATACTGGGGAACAATTAGCCCTAGCTTGAGCACTGCTTCAAGCCCACATAACAAATCTTAAAAGAAAATCTGATAGGAGCAAACTGTGTCCCGGAAAAAAAGATTGAGAATAATTTTGGGAAAACGAAAATATCAAAGGAGGTATAACTCACAATATCTACCAGCAATAACAGAAAGCTCTCCAGAAAACACTCAGATATTTGGAAACTAAATAACATGCTTGTAAATATGGGTCAAAGGAGAAATCAAAAAGGAAATTAGAAGTTGCTTGAGCTGAGTGAAAATGCAAACACAGCATGTCAGAATTCATGGGGTGACATAAAAGCAGTATTTAGGGGGAAATTATAGCACTAAATGTCTCTTTGAGATGAGAAGATAGCTCTTAAATCAGTGACCTCAGCTTCCACCTTAAGAACCTAGAAAAACAAGAGCAAATTACATATTAAGTAAGAAGAAGAAAAGAAATACTAAAGATCAGAGTGGAAATAAATGATCTAGAAAACAGAAAAACAAGAGAGAAAATCAATTACACCCAAACCTGTTTTTTTGAGATTAAAAAAAAAAATTGATAAATCTCTAGCTATGCTGATCAGAGATGGCATAAATTACCAATATCAAGAATGAGAAAGGTAACATCAGTAGAGAGTTTACAGATATTAGTAGAAATATAATAACTTTATGCCAATAAATTTGCTATTTAGATGAAATATTCTCATTCTTTGAAAGGCACAAACTAACAAAACTCAAGAAGAAATAGTTACCCTGAATAACTTTATGTCAACTTAAATAATTGAATTTGTAGTTAAAAATCTCCCTATAAAGAAAATTACAGGTCCAGACAGCTTCATTGGTGTTTTCCACTAAATATTTAAGAAAGAATACCAATTCAAAACAAATTTTTCAGAAAATTGCAGAGGAGTGAATATTTTCCAATTCATTTTATGAGTCCAGGTTATTCTATTTCTAAAAACCACACGTTATATAAAAAGAAAACTATAGACCACAATCTCTCATGAAAATAGATGCAAAAATCCTAAACAAAATTTTAGTAATTTTAAATCTAACAATGTATAAAAAATATAATACATCATAACCAAATGAGGTTTATCCCAGGAATGCAAGGTTGGCTTCAACATTAAAAAAATCAGTGTAATTCACCATATCAATAAACCAAAAAGAAAGAGCATATGATTGTCAAAATATATGAAGAAAAAGCATTTGGCAAAATCCAACACCCATTCATGACAAACTCTTAACAAATTAAAAATAGGAGGTGTCTGAATGGCTCAATTAGTTGAGCATCCAACCCTTGATTTCCACTCAAATCATGATCCTAGGGTCATGGGACTGAGCCCCGTGTCAGGCTTCGCCCTGAGCACTGACATGGAGCCTGCTTAGGATTCTCTCTCTCTTTCCCTCTGCCCTTCTCTGCTACTCTCACTCTCAATGTCTCTAAAATAAAAAATTAAAAATAAAAAAAGAGGATTTTCTCAATCTACAAAAACCCTATAGCAAACATCATATTTAATAGTATAAGACTGAATACTTTCCTCCTATGATTGGGAGCAAGACATAAAGATGTCTGCCCTTATGATTTCTAATAAAATTGTATTGGAGATTCAATTGGCGATTCAATAAAGTTAAGAAAAAAGTAATAAAAGGCATTCTGATTAGAAAGGAAGAAGTAATGCTGTTTTTATTCACAGAAAATATGATTGTCTATGTAGAATATCCAGTGGATCCACAAATAAGCTACCAGAACTGAATGAGTTTAGCAAAGTTAAAAGATACCAGATCGACACATAAATATGTGTTTTATTTCTGTATAATAGCAACAAGCAATCAGAAATTGAAATGAAAAGGATACTATTTAAAACAGTGCAATGGGGCGCCTGGGTGGCTCAGTCAGTTGAGCATCTGACTGTTGATTTTGGCTCAGATCATGATCTTGTGGTTCCTGAGATCGAGCCCCACATCAAATTCTGTGCTGTCAGTGCAAAGCCTGCTTGAGATTTTCTCTTTCTGTCTCTCTCTGCCCCTCCCCACTCAAAATAAATAAATAAACATTTAAAACTGAAAAAAAATTAAAACTGTGCAATGGACTTAATGTTTGTGTTCCCCCCAAAATTCACATGTTGAAACCCTAATCCCAATGTGATGATATTTGTAGGTGGGGGTCTTGGGAGATAATTAGGTCACGAGGGTGGAGGAATGAGATCAGCGCCCTTATAAGAAGAGGACAGAGTACTAGATAGCTTTTTTTCCCACCATGTGAGGACACATCAAGAAGATGAAGATAAGCCAGAAAAAGTCCAGTCACCAAGAGCTAAATTCTGATGTAAGCCTGGAGAGCTGATACACCTTAGAGACAGGGCAGTAAAAGTATATTGTTGGCCTTGGAGCTGAAGCTGGGGGTAAACTGCTGTTGGTGGTCTTTATTAATAGGAATTGGGAAAAAAGAGCGTATCTGCATACCAGTGACCAGAAAATGTGTTAACTTACTGAAGCAGTGAAACCATACCTGGTACAGTAGCTACAACTGGAGTCGCTGCCTGGTTAAGTTTATGATAATCCGCCATCATTCTCCAATAGCCTTCTGTCTTCTGCACAGGCCACGCAGGTGAGTTGAATGGGTGTGGGATAGAAACCACCACTTCTGCATCCTTCACGTCCTTGAGGGTATTACTGACCTCTACAATCTCTCCAGAAAGGCAGTATTGTGTTTGGCGTACTATTTTCCTAGGCAGAGAGAGCTGTATTGGCCTCCATTTGGTCTTTTCCACCCTAATAACCCTCACTCCACAGAACAGGGAACGAGTGCGGGGATTCTGCCAGTTAATAAGTGTATCTATTACAATTATGCATTCTGGAACTGGTGAAAGAACCGCAGGATGGGTTTAGAGACTCACCAGGTCCGCTATGAGATAAGCCTCCTTTGATTTTTCTCCACAAGCCCCTTCTATGATGGTAGGCCATAGTGATGTTTTGAGTCTCAGCATTAGTGTTGATTCAGAGCCAGTGTCCAGTACTCCCCATCAAACAGTTACCTTGGTAAAAGGCCCGAGATCCCTTCAGGGAAGGCTAGGAGAAAAATGAACAGTATAAGTTTTTGGCAGTGCAGATCAAGGATCAATTCCAACAGATCAATTCCTTATACAGATCAAGGAAGAATTTAGTACACTTCTTGTCTATTTCACTTCTAGAAATACTGCGATCAAATAGCCAGTGCCATAGTGATGTACAGGTCAGACTATCCTGATTGCTGCTTTTACTCTGCTGTCTCTTACAGTTGCCACGCCCACCTTGCGCCTGGAGGCTGAATGCTGCCACTTGGCCCTGCCAGCCCGGGGTTCCAATTACTTCCATTGCATCTAGGTTTCCCAAGTCAGTGACTTAGTCCCTACTAAGGTCTGGCCTACAGAAAAGAGTGAGTGATCACAGAGCTTTTCAAGGATGCTGGGGCTCTCCTCACAAATTTCGTTTCCAGAGTTGTGTTAAAAAGTATGCTTTCTAGGCTCTCTGATGTGGGAGAGTAGGCCTTAAATGACAAATTCACTCTAACGTTCCACTCTCCCCACATCTCTGAATCCCTTCCTTTACATTAAGCCAAGGCAGATCTGTCATTTCTAAATCACTCACTGTGGGCCACCTCTCGGTCTATGTTTTAGTCAACCAATGAAACTGTTAGAACTCTTCTTAACTCCCTGAGCTGCAACATTAATTGCAGAATCTAAGTTTAGTGAGTCTGTATCAATGAATTTGGCTCAATTTCCACTGTTACCCCACACCCTCAACATCTGTTCCTACATAGGTCCCTCATTTAGAAATCTGTATAAAGTCAAAAACTCAAATACTTCTGGAGTAGAGCGGACCTCCTCATGGGTCACACTTTTTACCTCACCTCTAGGGACCTGCTGTGACTTCAGTTCAGTTAGAGGTCTAGAAACAAAAAGGAGTGGTAGGGGTGGGTTCTGAGGAGAATCAGGATTGTCTTTTATAGCACCTCCATCAGAGGATACCATATCAGTTTCCTCAGGCAATGCAGGGTTAATTCCCTCAGACTGGGTTAATTTCCTCAAAGAAGACTTTTCGGAATTTAGGGACTCAACGTTTCCAGCTTTATCAGGGTTCGACTCACACATCGCCATTCCAACTTACAGGATCCCATCCAATACCGTCACTAAACAGTAGGCACTTTATGAGGCTGGGAGTTGGGCTTGCATTGTAATTCAGCTAGTCACAGGATACGATCCTACACTAGATTTTCAGCAATCTTGACCCTGTGGCTACAGAAGATACAGTTCTCTCTAGGGCACACATAGAAGATCTCGGGTAATGTATGCAGCACTTGAGCTAGGAATTCTAATCCCTGAGCTCATCCTTTTATTTCACGACTTTGTCCAGTGACATTAGGAGCAACAAGGTAATCTCATTAAACTTGTTAGTTTTCCAAAACTGTTGAAAAGTTTCATATACATGGTGACCCAGCTCCTTGCTTCTTATACTAGTTGATTAGAAGTGTCCAGTGGAGATATTTAGTGTCTTGCTATTACCAGATCAATCCATGGACTATCAGTGCCTTCTCTACTACTAGAAATAGAGTAATTAGCATCTTTAAATCTAATCAGATTAGAGGGTCCATTCCAGAAACCCCAGAAACAATTCAGAAAACTCATTCTTAAAATTCTATTCCTGGAGAACCAATCTTAGTATCAAAGTCTGTACTAGTTGGGTTCTCCGGAGAAACAGAATCTAAAAGGGTTTCTGTGTGTGTGTGTGTGTGTGTGTGTGTGTACGTGCGCGTGCAGGGGTGGGAGGGAAGAGGGAGAGAGAGAGAGATTTATTATAAATAATTGGATTGTGGAGACTGAGATGCCTCAAGTTCTACAGTTGGCAAATTGGAGACCTGGGGAAGCTGATGGTGATGTTCCAGTTCCAGTCTGAAGGCCTGCGAACCAGGATAGCTAAGAGTGTAAGTTCCAGTCTGAGTCTGAGTCTGAAGGCAGGAGAAGACTGATGTCCCTGAGTGAAGACTGTCAGGTAGAGAGCAATTTGTTCTCATTTGGGTCAGCCTTTTTGTTCTATTCAGGCCTTTAGTGATTGGGTGAGAGCCACTCACAAAAGGGACAGCTCTCTGGTTTATCAGTCTACTGATGTAAATGTTAACCTTTTTCAACACCCCCCCCCCCCCACACACACACATACTCAAAACAATGTTTGACCAAATATCTGGGTACCTTATGGCACAGTCAAGTTGGTACATAAAAATTAACCATCGCAGATGGTAAGGGTTAAAGTTGCCATCGAACAAGAGATGGAAGCTGGCTGATAAAGTTGGCAAAGCCGGTAGATGAAAAATTCTGTGTTCTCAGGACTCTGGAGTACCCATGCTTACCTGCCCTGGAAGCTTCCATGGAGGCTCCTACATGAGGAAACTAAATAAATTTACAGCTTGTTTAAACCACTCTTATTTTGGTTTTTGTTATAGCCTTTAAAACCAATATCAAAATTATATTTTGCCTTTTGGGTTCTTGAATATATTTGGCTCTGGAGGAATTCAGAGTGAAGGAAAAATATTAAGTTCTTTTGGAAATGTTGTGGATTTTCTCCCCTATATGTGTGTCAATATCAGGATTGAAGATGTAGATAAAAAAAAAAAATAAAGGGGCACTTGGGTGGCTCAGTCGGTTAAGTGTCTGACTTCTGCTCAGGTCATGATCTCGCAGATCGTGGGTTTGAGATCCTCGTCGGGCTCTGTGCTGACAACTCAGAGCCTGGAGCCTGCTTCAGATTCTGTGTCTCCTGCTATCTCTGCCCCTCCTCCGCTCTGTGTCTCTCTGTCCCCAAAATAAATATAAACATTAAAAAAATTTTTTTAAATAAAATATATTTGTAACAAAAAGGGTCTTTTTTTTTTTTAATGGCCTTAAGATAGTCTACAAAGGTATTTTGCCAAATATATAACAGGATGTGATGTGGGGGTGAAATTCTATCTGTAATTCCTAGTTCTTTCTTTCTTAAACTGGTGAAAAGGCAGCTAGGGGGACACCATGTTGCGGTCCTTGAGCAAATTCTAGCTTTGACTTGGAGATGAAATATTTGTCTGGCTAATCTTACCTAGCAGTGTTGAGGTTTACATGAGGGCTTGCTTTTTATTAGGCATGTACTGATCTGACTTGTTTGAGTTTTATTGGCACTTACAACCATGAGAAGATCACTGATTCATAACAGCAGAATTTTAGGTGATTCATTCAATTCATTAATCAAAATGATTATTTCAGCAATGATTTACATTTGAGAATCAGTAACTAACTTATCTTTTCTGATTTAAAGGTACTTGAATTATTTGGTATCAAAAGACTGAAATATTTGTATTTGTTGAAGTATAATTTATATAAAATAGAATGCACATATCGTGGGTGTTTCAATGCCCTGTAACCTCTGTCTACATCATGGAGATATTTCAGAAGTAATCACATCAGGCTTTTATGAATGGGTATTGATGGTGAAGGAGAAAATAACTCAAAGATTTCTTCCAGATTTCTTGTTTAATCAACTGGCCATATGTAAATACTATTTCCTGAGATTGTGAGTACTCAGAAGATTATATGTTAATATGAATGTGAGTGTGAGTGTACCCATGCGTGTGTTTGGTGGAGAGAAGCATAGATGGAAATGTTGGTGTCAATTTTTGACATACAGATTTTTTCAGTGCTTCCAGAACAAGTGGTGATGCTTATTAGACACTTGTCTGGAGTTCAAGAGACAAAGAACTCAACTAGAGATATAAATTTGCTCATAATCAGCAAATAAATGGTTATTGAATGATGGGTAAAGTTGCCTACAAAGAAGTATATAGCTCTTGGAGGTAACTAATAGATTGTTTCCTAATATGGCTTCCATGGTGGACTAGTTCTGTTAGATACTTTCATAAAATTACTTTGTGATCAAATAAGTTTAGAAAATGCAACCAAGAGTACCCCTCTCTTGAAAATGTACAAGATACGTTATTGGATTAAAGACCAGGGAGTCCACTGTATCAAAATATGTTTCACATTTCATAATGCTGTGTTTCCCAAACGCCCCCCACTGTCATACTAAGGAAGAAGGAAACCAAATCCTACCAGTCTTCTGCCTTGTGGTTTTACCTTGTGGATGACCCACACCCAAGCAACTTGGCCCTGGGCAAGTGGAATTCGGATTCACTTTCCAATAACAGTAGGATAGACAGGTCTTTGAGCTTAGAGTTGCAATGCAATCAAGTATTTTTATTTGTTTCTGTTTGCCAAATGTTTAACATCATATTTAAAGCAAATTATAGGTTCTATGTCCTACATATATACTCATTTTATTTTTTTAACTCAATTTAAAATTTGATATTGGTGTTAATGTTTAAATACTAAGATAACCATAACTTTGCTTTATTGTAGTACTATAGCAGAAGATGTTAAATCACTTAAAGATGTTTTTGAATATAATTAATATCCTAATTTCTTTGTTTCTTACCTAATATGTTTATGGCTTTGAATAGGCTGTAGCAGTGGGGTGGTTGCTTAATCTTTCCAATGGGGCAAGGAACCCAGGCTGTAAGGATATGTAGTGCCTATTCAATTAAACAGGATTATTTTATAGTTTAACAAGGAAAAAGGCATCTGGGTATGATATTCTAAAGTAAAATTGACTGGAATACTCTTATGCACTTCGTAGGTTCATCCAGTGCCTCTTTGCTGCTGACCTTCAGAGGTCATCAAGCTGTCTCAGCCATATTCCACTCTACCTGGATGTCCATAGGCACCTCAAGCCTGAGGTACCCCAGACAGAGCTTGTTATCTTATTCTCACCGAAAGGAGATGTGGGAAAGCTTTGATTGTTTCTGTTATAGTTACTTTTCCTCTTGGTTTTCTATTTTGCCTCAAGACATTCATTGGTTGATTTTGCGCAGCTCAGAAATTCAGTCAAGTATCCTCCCCTCTCTTTTTCGAATCCAGTCAGTCACCAATTCAGTTGGTCTGAAAGGCTTTTGCACCTCTGGACTCCACCCTGCCCTTGGATGATAGATTGTCTTGAGTCTGATCATCATCTCTCATCTGGGTTGTTGCAATAGCCCTTATCTGGTTTCTCTGCCTCTACTCTCTCAGGATTTCAGCCCCTCTCCTGTCTCCACCCTTCTGCTAGAGTTATCTGTCTAAAACACAGATCTGATCAAGTACTTCTGCTTTTACAATCTTTAATGACCATCTACAGGGAGACAATCTTTGAGTGGATTAGAAATCCTAATCTGATTTCAGGTACTTTCTTAATCTCATCTCCCACTTCTTTCTCCACTTCTACTTACACAACTTCTCCCAGACACAATATGGGTTTGTTATTCTCTGTCCCTATGGTGTGGTTCCATTCTCTGTGTCCTTGCCTTTTCATCCCTCTCCGTTGCCTTCTTTCTCCTTAAATTCTGACTTCTACAGGTAGAAGGAATTTCCCACTCTTCTTATACCTCTGTCACAGCACTAAATGTGTTCTGAAAACTAAGTGTATATGTGTAACCCTATCCCACGATAGATGGTGAGCTTCTCAAGCAAGGGTTGGCAAATTTTTTCTGTAGAAGACTGCAGGCCACAGTTGTCTCTGTGTTAACTACTCAATTCAGCCATCTTAGTGTGAAAGCATTCACAGATAAATTATAGAGGAAATGAGTGTGGCTGAATTTCTATAAAATTTTACTTACAAACAGAAATTTGAATTTCATGTAATTTTTACATGTCACAAATATTTTTCTTCTTTTGCCACCCCACCCGCCACCAACCATTAAAAAAATCTGACAACTATTCTTAGTTCTTGGCCCACACAAACACAAGATTGGACTGCGGACTGTAGTTTGCTAAGCGTGTTCTAAATGGTAGGGCTATTTCATATTTATTTTCAGTAGATAACAAAATACCTGGCACTGAACGAATGTTTGCTAAAATGAATCATATAGAGACAAATGGTTTTCATTTTATGTTCTATTCCATTACAAACTGTGGTGGTGTGACAGAGTAAAAATTTTTTAATTAACTGAAGATGAAGTAGAAAACCATTTTTAAATTTCAACCTTTGTTTGAAAATCTTTCTGAGGTATGTTTTTCCAATTTTCTGCCCTAGTAAGTACAGTTTAGTTAATGCATTTAATGATTATCTTGCAGTGCCCCCAGGTCATGATTACAGATAAGAATCTCTTTGTGCAGCCAACTAAATGTAGATTATAGAAGGTATAGCTGATTGAACCCCAAATGCATATAGCCTGGGATTTACTTCAGATACTGCTTTCTTGATGCAGAGGTTCAAGCTGTGCTATGCACTTCTTTTCTAGTGATCTTTTTTCCTCTGTAAAGTGGGGCATAGGAACCCAGACTCAACCAAACGAAACTAATTACCGAAAGGTTCTCATTCTTTGGGTTCCAGTTCTATTGCTCCCTATATAGGGAAGGAACGCTGAGCATTGGTGTCATTGATTGCTTCTGTCTTTCTTCTTAGCCCCTCACCCAAGGGAGTTAAAAGTGCAGTGTTGTTAAAGAGAAAACATTGAAAACAAGCAAGTTTGTAACACTGACCTAAGGAAAAAAAGTCACAGGTATCTACAGCATGGACCCTCATTTTAATGATCCAGTTGAAGTTTTCTTTTAAATTAGAGTGCCAAAATGGAAATTCAGAATAATATAATACTGGAACCACCTAGGAGTCCCTTCAGGTGGTGAAAGCACAAAGGCTCGTGATTTTTTCCACCCAGAGTTTACCTGAGCACTTTTCTCTCTTCTACTCGTTGTAGATTGTCTACCTTGTTTTTCAGCATGGAACAGTGGTAAAGGTACTCATCTGGATCACAAGGACTTGAGTCCCTATTTACTCATTTGAGTAAATGCAGTCAATGTGGGATCCTGGAATAGATCCTGGAATAGAAAAAGGACATTGGGAGAAAACTGCAGAAAGTTGAATTACATTTATAATTTAGTTAATGGTTCTGTATCAGTATTATATAATGTTAATTTCCTGGTATAAACATCACATAGCTGTTATATAAATTGTAAACATTCGGGGAAGCTGAGTGAAGGATATTTGGGAACGATATTTTTGGGGCAACATTTCTGTAAATCTTAAATTATTTCAAAACAAAAAGAGAAAGAAGAACAAGACCAAAAGGAAATAAAGAAATCTTGTTGGACCTTCCTTCAAAATATATGTAGAATCTGGTCACTTCCTATAACCTCTGTTAAAACCACTTTGACTCAATTCATCACTATCTCTCACTTGGATTATTATAATAACTTCCTAATTGGTCTTTTTGCTTCTATTCTTGGTCCCTCAGAGTCAATTTTCAGTGCAGTAGCCAGAATAATTATAAGCAAAAAATTAAAACTCTACAGTATACTGCCATTAGTCTTAGGGTGAAGCCCCAAGTTCTTACATTGGTGAAGAACAGCCACCATCTGGCCCACAGCCCCCCGTGGTCCCCCCTTGCACACTTTCCCACTTCTCACTTCCTCCAGCCATGTTGACCTCCTTGCTGTTCCCTGAGCATATCAGGAACATTCCCATTGTAGAACCTGTGCACTGGCTATTTCTTCTGCTAGGAACAGTCTTTCTCCAGATACCATTATGTTCTCGTGTTTGAATATCATTTCAATGAGGCTGACTTACACTCTTTAACAATTTTACCCCCCACTGCCTGATGCTCATCTGAACTGGAACTTGCATTCCTCTTAGCGCTGTTCTACCTAAAAGAAATTTCCATTGCACTTCTCATCTTCTAAGACACTGTTTAAGTTTATGTATTTATCATCATGGTCATTGTCATCATCATTATCATTATTAATGGGCTAGTCTCCCCAGACTCAAATGTAAACTCCAGGAGAGCAGGAATCTTTTCCTATTTTGTTTCCTGGTATATCTCAAGAGCCTAGAAAAATTCCTGGCATAGGGGCACCTGGGTGGCTCAGTCGGTTGAGTTTGACTCTTGATTTTGGCTTGGGTCATGATCTCATGGTCGTGGGATCCAGCCCCATGTCGGGCTCCATGCTGAGCATGGAGCCTGCTTGGGATTCTCTCTCTCTCTCTCTCTCTCTCTCTCTCATAAAAAAAGAAATAAAAAGAAAAAAAAAATTCCTGGCACAAAGTAGGCACTCCATAAATACTTGTTAATGAATTGAATTAATGAATTGAATAAAAGGATAGACAGAAATTGAAAACTACTTTGTTGGTAAAGGAAAAAATAGTGTGTAGTACAACTTTATGGCTATTGATTTGGGTCATGGGAAGGAAAAATGCCCCACTAATCAATACAGAAAAAATATATATATATAATTTTCAACTTGTTTTATTTTGTATTTTTAAAAAAATGTACATCTAAATTAGCATATAGTGCAACAATGATTTCAGGAGTAGATTCCTTAGTGCCCCTTACCCATTTAGCTCATCCCTCCCTCCCATAACTCCTCCAGTAACCCTCAGTTTGTTCTCCATATCTATGAGTCTCTTCTGTTTTGTCCCCCTCCCTGTTTTTATATTATGTTTGTTTCCCTTCCCTTATGTTCATCTGTTTTGTCTCTTAAAGTCCTCATATGAGTGAAGTCATATGATTTTTGTCTTTCTCTGACTAATTTCACTTAGCATAACACCCTCCAGTTCATCCATGTAGTTGCAAATGGCGAGATTTCATTCTTTTTGATTGCCGAGTAATACTCCATTGCATATATATACCACATCTTCTTTATCCATCATCCATCGATGGACATTTGGGCTCTTTCCATACTTTGGCTATTGTTGATAGTGCTTCTATAAACATGGGACTGCACGTGTCCCTTCGAAACAGCACACCTGTATCCCGTGGATAAATGCCTAGTAGTGCAATTGCTGGGTCGTAGGGTAGTTCTATTTTTAGTTTTTTGAGGAACCTCCATACTATTTCCCAGAGTGGCTGCACCAGCTTGCATTCCCACAGAAAACTATATTTCTAAAGGAAGGTATTTGTTGGATATACCAGTGAAAATGTCCAATAAACTGTTGAACACGTAGCTCTGCAACTCAGGGTAAAGGTCTGGGGTGAAGAGAGAAATTAGGAAGCTTCTACTTATAATTGTAGGCATGAGAAGAATGAGAAAAATAAGGTCTCTTGCAGTTTCGAATATATTTGTTTATCATATCTGCATCCTAAGATGAGGAAGCCTGAGTGGCATGGAGCTCTGGAGGGCTGGGGGTGGCTGGGGATGGAGAAGAGCTCACGAATGAATGTGATAGGGTGCCAGAAGCACGTTTTACCTACTTCACAATCTGGCATAGAGCTAAAGCATTTATGGTTGAGGAAGGTGAAGGATTAGAGGATGCAACCAGGCAGCTCCTTGTCATTTAAAGTGAGACAACCAAAGGATGATGGGGCAGAGCTTCTAATGTCCTACCTAAAAATGAATCAAATCAAATCAGTTTTAACATACATGCAGGGTTGTTTTCTTTTGTTTTGTTTTGTTTACTACAACTGGGCTGGAATTGGGGCAGGGTAGGGGTCAGAAATGGGGCGTGGAGGGAGGATCATGGCCTAGCTCTTACTTTTCTAAACTCTAATAGTCGAATACTCAGTGGTATTTCTTCAGTCTTTTAGACCATCACCTTGTCCCTTCTTTGGAGAATAATTTTGTCATTGAAGCTTTCACTTTGGCAAGAATCCGATTCATCAAGGAAGACAGAACTCCGTGTTTGCCTGCTTCAAGGCAGAGTTAAAGTCTACTTTGGCAAGCTTTACAAGGAAAAGAGAGAAAAGAAAATAAGAGCCATAAATCATCGGAGGCCAGAATACAGGATTAAAGATACTCAATCCATTTCAGAGAGGACTTTTGCTAGCATGTTCACCTAATGACCCTGTTTTCTCCCATCAGCCTTTAGATCCTCCCACTCCGTGTAAGCTACGGGAGTGACATCTTTGTTAGAGGCAGCTACGGGGAACGATGAGATTCTGCAAGACTGGCATAAGGCTTACTTCTTAGTGACACTTCTAAGGGTCGTTGTTCTTAGGCAGGGTCCATTTTGAGAATTTCATGTTCGTGTTTATGTAACAGTACATCTTCAGAAATAATAAGCAGTTGTAACTCAACCCCTGTTGGTCTGTGGTAAACAGAGGAGAATGGCAGGGTTCCCACCTTGTAACTAATCCGCTCCCCTTCACATGACTAATTTAAGTTGTGCATTCACAAACTCTTGGTGAGAATCAGATTTTAAGGGAACATATACTTCGTGAAATTGGGCAATTTTTAAAAGCCCAGGCCTCCAGATTTGTGTTCTGTACACTTGAACTTTAATGAACTTTTCTTCCTTTTCAGATAGGCTAAGAACACCTCTACACCTCATCATGAGTCACCTAGGTAATTATTACCTGTTGATTTTATAATAAAATGCTACTTATCAAATCTATCATGTCACTCTTTACATTATTAAGAAAAAACAACTTATATGGGCCAAATTACACCTGGAGACTGAGGAGAAAAAAAAATTGTTATGATTTGTTTTTCAATTTAACGACATTCTGTGTCAAGAAATCCTGCAAGGAACCTTCAGAGAGTACAAGGAGCTTTACTTCTCACGTACAGGAGGCCGTCCTGCCGTAACTCTGGTTATCAGTATCCACTTGGAAATGAGGTAATTTGAACAAGGAATCAACACTTTGGAGCCTCCCCTAAGCCTTCATGTTATAGCTTGAATTCAGTTAAAGGCAGTCCTCAAAGGATCGCCTGTCAGTTCATTGTTTTCAATCAGAATGTATTTACCCTGAGAGAAGAAAGAAGGAAACTGGCATTTATTTAGCCAGGCTTTCCTGCTGTAGTGTGTTTCCAGTGTAATGATGCATGTACCCAAGAACCTAGTATACTGTGAATAAATATTTGTTGAATGAATAAATAAGTAATTAGCCAATGACAAAGTGTTCTCTTTGATTCCAGGGACAAGGGGAGCCTTTCAAGCGCAGTCATCTATTGTTTCCTGGAGCTGAGGTAATATTAATAGAGGAAGTACTCATGGACCTTCCATTGGTGGCTTCTGTGCCTCAGAATTAGCACTAGAAAAGTGCCCTCAATTTTCCTGCATGCTGAAGTGAACTAATCCTCGTTGAGCCGGGAATAGAAGGTCAAGGGTCATAACTGTCATCTTTCTGGGACACTCAACTTCCTGTGGGGGTCCCTGGGCCACACCCAGAGATACTCAACAACTTCACAGGGGACTCTCGGGTTCCTCCTCTCCCTCCCCTAAACGTTCACTAATCATTTGGAAGTTTGATTTGGGAGTTGTGCTTTAAAGCATCTGGCTTAGTTTTGAAATACAGCAATCACTGTTTCATATTACCCCACCCCCACCCCTCCCCCCCCCCCCCCCCCCCCCTCTTTTTTTTTTTTTTTTTTTTTTGCAGCATATGTGATGAGAACAGCCTTGGTCAGAACCATGCAGCCGCCGAATAGTCTTTGTGTCACAGGAGTGGAACGCTTGGATTTTAGTCACCTTCTTTACTTGGATAAGCCACAGAAACAAAAGCTAAACCTGGTGCGTAGCCATGGTTCAGTTCACCCATGATAGGCCCTGAGAAGTTAGCCTTGGTTTCAGATATGTGTAAGTAAGCCATGGTGATTTGAAATTGGGGAGAATGAGATGTGGTTGATGACATTTCCTGAGGATCTGTTGAGTAAGCGGGAGACTCATGTTTCTAAGGAGCATTCGGTTACTTCAGGTCAAAGAGATTTGCATGAGAAATTTGTGCACCTGGAAATATAAATTGCACGCTTAATAATTGCATGTGCAGTAAGGGAAGTTTTATTAAGGCCTTGAGGAAGATTGGACTCACTGGCCATATGTGCTAACAGCAGTGAGGAGAAAACACGGGTCTAGTTGAAAGGGATTACAATCTGGGTTTAGAGCAGGTGGGCGCTAGGATTCGGAACATTCTGACGATGAGACCAGGAGGTAGAGCTGGGAAGGGCGTCTGGGCTAAATGAGCAGCAGCAGAAATCCAGTGCTTTTCCTTTTTATGTGAAACACTCAAGTTTTGTGGGGAAGATTAAGCCTGAGAAATCTAAGAACAGTTTGACTAGTTACACTCTGGAAATCTGGCAAGAGGAAAGGTGAGTGATTAAGGTGGTTTCGGTCTAGCCCATAGTGCTCAGCACTCTTTGGCACTGCTTGGTTTGGCAAAATTGTTAACACCCTTCTGGAGGGAAGCTTGGGGCTGAGAGATTAAGGGCATTACAGGTCAAAGGTTGACTGTGTTAATGTATTTATTTGGGAAACCATACAAAAGCCCTTATTAACCTTGGCTTTTGGAGACCGGGGTTGTCAATCCTTCACTTTCGTGATCCCATTTTCACCTAAAAATGTTTTTGAGCAGCCCAGTATCAAAACAGAATCTATGTACCTCAGGTAGAAACATGTTGAATTGCGTGGTACCTGGAATAAATACTACGGACACTGGCATCTTCGTTGGTTAGCTACCTATCACGTGAGCTATTCTTTCGTTCCTATAAATTTCGTTACTATTTCAGGAGAGAAGGTAAGTTATTTTTCAAAAATAGGGTGGAAGGAATGTTCTCTATTATTAAAAAAAAAATTCCTCTTTCAAAATGAAGCTTTCAGATTCCTAATCATTTAGGGGAGCACTGTCTACCTGAAAAAAAAAATACGAGGTGTCTTTTAGTCTCAGGGGGGTTTAGCAACAAACCATTATTGTTTGCAGGCTGATTGTTCTGAGAAGGCGAGCTGCCTTAATGACAGCTTAGGCAGTAACAATCCATGATATAGTACTTACTTGGATGTAGCAACAACTGTGCTCTAAGCCAAGAAGAAGGAGGAAAAAAGTCAGTATCTTGTGCGTGAGAAGCTTGTAGATACCCTGAGGTGACTTCATATAATTCTAAAATAGCAGGTAGCTTCTTGCATAGCTAATCAAGGCATCAGCGCCTGGAGCAAGTGGAGGTGGCTGACAGTGTACTTTGGTTTCAGATGCATTCAGCTCTTTTTGAGTGATATGAGCTTAATTCATATTCTGGTTTCTATACTAAAAGTTTATGTGTTCTGATTTGGCAAATATCCTCCCCCACAACCTGACAGAGCGTGCTTTGATAAAGCTGCCGATCTTAACGTCTTACTTGCATTTGTTCATTTGTTCATTATATGCGGTGAGAAAGTTCGTACAGCTGAATAAAGGGAAGAGGTTTTTTTTTGTTTTTTTGGGTGTTTTTTTTTAAGCATTGAGTTATACCCCACCCTCCACTTCCATTCATTGCTCAGCAAAGGACAAAGGCGGCTCACCTGAAAAACTTGAAATACACCCTGTAGGTAAGTGGAAAGAGCTCACAGAGAAAGGAGTCATCCTGACTTTGTAAAGTAGGTAGGTCATTTCTGGAGAGAGCAGCACCTTCATGAAAGTGAAGGTCACAGAGTGACATGCTTAGATAGTTTTAATTGCCAGCGTCTTGAGGTCTTCCAAAGAAAGTGTAACATCAGTGGATGGCTTTGGTTTGTCATTATGTCCATCCAAGCTCTGGGCTGTGGTTTTGGTTCTATAAATCCCTCTGGTTTAAGATGTAAAGGAAACGACTTCTTGTAGGGACCATTGGCCACTTGCTAGGCAATCACTGTCGCGAGGCAGATCTGCCTTATAAAACAGAGGGCTCAGGCTCAGTGCTCAGGAAGCTACAAGTGGAAACTCCACATTCAAAGAGCCCATAATTTTACTCTAATAGATATTTAGCAGCTTAAATGAAATAACAAGGAATACATTCACTCAGGCGCCATCCAGGAGGATTTGCTGGGTATTTTACATTCCACTCTTTGAAAGGAAAAACATAATTTTTTATACTTTCCCATGATATATGAATATTTTGGTATGCAAAGAGATAATACACAGCATACCTCTAAGTCTAAATCAAGTTCTGTTTGGCCAAAGGGATTTACTGCTATCAGTATAATGCAGGCCAGTCAATCAAGTTGAATTTTTCCTCCAAATCAGTGCATTAGCGTTCAACCAGGCAGCCTCTTGCTTTTTTGGTCTGGTTTGTTCACATGCTGCTCAATTTTCAGGATCAACAAATACGAATGCAGTAACTTACGACTCCATGCCTGTTTCTCCTTACTCCCCAGGACCTAGCTCTCGGGGGTAGTTTGTGGTTTCAGTCATTTTTCCTTTTATCTTTTTTTTTTTTATTTAAAAAAAAGTTTTCTTTATTTTGAGAGAGAGAGAGAGAGAGAGAGAGAGCGCGCGCACATGAGCGGGGGAGGGGCAGAGAGAGAGGGAGAGAGAGAGAATCCCAAACAGGATCTGCATCGTCAGCACAGAGCCTGACTTGGGGCTCCATCTCAGGAATCGTGAGATCAGGACCTGAGCCAAAATCAGGAGTGGGATGCTTACCCAACTGAGCCACCCAAGAGCCCCTGTGATTTTTTTCTGTTAGCCACTCAGAACTCCATGGGTCTAAGCAGAGTTTATCATCCTGGCCTCCTTCCAGTCTCATACACCTTCAAGTCACAGCCCTGATTCTTCTTTTGATTCCCCTCTGACGTCTGTTCAGTGCCCTCCCTCCACGGTGCTTGCCCTCCTGTAGTCCCTCTGTGTCTCTAGGCTGGAGTCCTGTCGCATCGACAGGACTGAGTGTGATGGTTACTATGGCAAAGCACTCAGGCTCTGCAGTTAGAACAGACCTTTGCACTTAGTGTACCACTTTCTGTTACTACCCAGCTGAAATGTGGGGGAAATAATAGGACTTCCTCTTAAATAGGAGCAGGCTAGTAAAATACTTAGCATGTTGCTTGGATAGTTAGTGTTCCATAAATGGTCATTATGAGTGTCCGCTGGTCTTCCTCACCTCGCTACCTCCTCTTGTCACCATCAGCAGAGTTGTCTTCCTTCTACTTGGAATCAATCGAGCTGCGGCCCTTCTCAGAAATCCTGGGTCACGGCTAGTCCTGTTGGCTCAGGTTTGCACACATTCAGAGCCATCCCTCCATAACTACTTCATGCTCAAGTCATCCTCTTTGCGCCCTTCCAGTCCCCTGGGACAAAGAGCACAGCCCATTCCACTCTTGCACCTCGGTGCCTTTGCTCATGCTCCACCTGGCATGCTGCTCTCTGTTTCTGCCACTCGTTAGTATTCTACTCATCCCTTGAGGTCCTGTTCAAGTGACATCTCTCCCCCCCAGGAAACCTTTTTATATAAATATGTTTGAAGTCTTTTTTGGCCATCTGGTGAGAATTGATTACTCTTTTGGTCACGGTCTCATGTCACTTTGCTCGTACCTCTGGTGAGACTTGCCCAGTTGCATTTTGTAATAGAGTTAGTTGCGGATATCCGTCTCCCTCACGGGATTCTAAACAACTTCAGGGCAGGCATTGTAGCATTAAAAAATCTCGCTATCTACACAGTGCTTTGGTCATAATATATGATCAATAAATGTTTTAGAATTGAATTAAAATTAGATATTATGCGGATAGCATCTAAATATCTGTAAGTGGACTGGACCCGCTGGGCACATTTACTATAAAACTTAGTAGGTATGTGTGACTCTGGTGATACGAGTGGGCCCTCCAATGTCTTTGATAGTCAGCAGCAGGGGGACTCCTCACTCACCCCAGAGCCTTGATGAGATAGCAGATAGAATGTGAGCTGGTGGGCAGGAGTCATCTTTCACATGGCTTGCAATGGAGAGGTTAGAGGATAGGGGTTTCCTCCCTTGCTAAGAGGGTAGAGAGAGGGAGAGCTACTCTTGCTCGGGACATAGTCCTAAAATGTGATTCTGGGTCACTCCATGGTGAGAGCTGGACAGGGAGAGTTGGGATTTACCCCTGGATGACAGGAGGTTGACATTTCCTAAAAAGCCCGATTCCAGCATAGAGGACACCCTTTGTCATTGGATAAAACGTTCACTAGCGTGCAGGTGGGAAAGGTGCCCAGAATCTGTTGAAACCTCTTTTCCCCTTCTTTTCTGGTGACAGGGCAGTGGCTGGGACATGGCTGCCCACCTCAGGACTGCAGTTCCTGACAAGCTTGGCAGCTAGGTTTTAGGCAAAGAAATGTGCTTAAAATTTATGTGTGCAACTTCTCACTCATTTCCTGAGGGAAAGTCTCTGGCACTGGGTCTCTACTTTTTCTTCTCTTCCTACTGGCAGGGATGGAAGTCATTGAACTGACCTTGGAAGCCATTTGTTGAAGATGGCAGAGCTGTGTCAGCCTGGCTCACTGAACGCCTGGGCGAAACAGAGCCTCCTGTTGCAGTGAGAACAGTATCAGCTGCTACATTGCATTTATTATAGTGGCTGTTGGTTCCCCCATACAGGGTCTTTTCTTTTCCCAAAGCTGTCCCCAAATATTTGTTGAACACTGACTATGTGTTAGGCCCCCACTACGTGCGAGAATAAAAACAAGAATGAATGATTCTCAGTCTCTGTCTTTAAGGAGTTTATAGCTAGGTCCAACAGATAAGACACATTGTGATAAAAAACTATACAGGCATGCTCTCGCCAGACCATGGTCAACCTACAACCTGAAGGTTATAGGAAGAAAGAGAGGTTCCTTTCAACTGTAGTGAGCTAGAGAGTCCCACGAAGGAGCTGGGTTAGAAAGGTGGAGAGATGCAAGGAAGACATTCCGGACGGGCAAGTGCAGTGTGTATTTTGAGATTGGGGGAGGTGATAGTGAACTCACAAGTTTGGACAGACTAAAACAATTTGTTTTGGACCAGGGAGTAGCAGTAGTTACCTCTGGACAAGTTGTTGGGATGTGACTGGGGCAACGTCTTGAATACCAGAGCGCCTTGGGAGTTGGTTTCTCCCGGCAGCCAGTGAGGAGCTGTCTAAGGCAACATCATTGCATACCACTGTGAATCTTCCAGTTTGTATGTAGTAACCCAAGCAACATTTTGTTTGTTCACAGATTTGTTGTCCTGGCACCTCGTAGGAAGCTGTGAGAAATTTGCTTCAGTCTCTAAAGTACAGTTTTCTACAAATAGCTGGTTTGTGTACCGGGGGCCTACGGCCATTCCACAGAGCCAACTTCAGAGGAACAAATACATGGATGGTTGTGTCAATGGCTCAACCCTTTCCTTTTAACTCCACCTTTAAAACAAACTTCCTGTCATCTCCCTAGGAAGATTTTCTACATTTTCTACACCAGTGACTTCTTACTGCACCTGTCTTTGTGTAATTACTTCTTTTAAAAAAACACAAGTAAACTTTGCATGTTTAATCTCATTCTTCTTACCTCACTAACTGGCATTTTATTGATTTACCTGTTCAAGAAGTCATGTTCAGACTCAGCTCCTCTGCAGTTACTCTTGTTTGTTTTTATTTATTAACCACCTAGCAACATAGTCTTTACGGGAGCCCTCCTTAACAATTGGTATCCTACACACATGTCTACAGTATTGTGTCGATTTTTCCAGCCATACACACATGTTTCTTCCTTTTGAACCAGTAGCAGGAATCTCAAAACTTGAGAAAGTCAAGCTCAGAGAAAGTTGACTTCTAGGTGGTTTTCCTTGTCTTATCTCCAAAGAGTTAGATGTCTGTGGTCTTGAAATGGCAAAAGTTTAGATGAAGGAGAGTTTGACTGCAGCTGGCAAAATTTGAGTCATAACTTTCAACTTGGGCGGGCTAGCATTAACTTCAGCGTGTTCCCTAAACATGTGAGGGTAGAAGGCCAAGATGCCGGAACAGTATTCTGTGACCCTTTGTCCAAGAGTGACCTTTCTTGAATTATTGAATCAGATGTGGGAGAAGATGGTGTGAAAATAAGAAGGCTTCTCAGATGTTTGAATTTTAGAAGACATTATTCTTGCCAATATGATGGAAAATGTTGTATAATTCATTTTAACATTGTAGAAAATCAGGAATGGAAGCTCCTTTTGGGCCATGGGAAAAAAAACTCTCAACTTATAAATGTTGATATCTCAGTAACTGTTTAACTTATGGAATATTCTGTGGGTCTAATCAACAGAATTGTGATCAACAGTGTGGTGATTTAGCTTCGTTTTTATCACATTCTGGCAAGTTGTGTTTAAACAGGTCATGATATCTTATTCTTTAACTACTATCTCTGTGTTTCCCCTCCTTACAAGAGCAGGGCTGTCATTTAGAGAAGTGAGCCCATGTTGGTGCTACAATCACAAGGATGCTTTTGCTGCAATATGGATTTGGAGTGTACAGTGTAACCATTTATTTATCTCCATCCACATATGAATTAGCTTGTTTTCCTATCCCTCCCTGGCAGTTGCTGTTTCTTCTTTTAGTTGTTACTTTTTGTTCTCCCTACACATTATTTTTCTTAGTTTCTAAATACCATTGTTTTTGTTTTTAAAGTTTATGGTTGGGGATGGGGGACAATGGGGAATGACTGTTAATAGGTATAGGATTTATTTGGGGGGATAATGAAAATGTTCTAAAATTGATTATGGTAATGGGTATGTGACTCTGAATACACACACACACAAAATAATTGAATTGTATGCTGTAAACATGTGCATTTCTTGAGCACCTTGTAGAACCAGATTCTCTGTGGGCCCTAGGATCCATGGTGAATAAAATGAGTAAGTTCCCTGTCCTCAAGGGATTGATATTCAAGTGATGGAAATAAATGCTAAATAATTAAAAAAATTATTTTGTATAGTAATAAATGCTCAAGAGAATATTTAAAGGTGAAAATATTATAGAGAGTTTATTTTAACTTAAGATAGAATCTTCAGGAGAGTTCTCTCTGAGAAGGTAGCATTTCAGGTGATCCTAAATGGTAGAAGAGCAGCCAGACGTGTGCATACTTGGGGCAAGAGCACTCCAGGCAAAGGGAATATACAGGGTCAAGTTCCAGGGTGGCTGGGTATACCAGAGGGCGCATGATGTGCTGGGTATACCAGAGGGCGCAGGTGTTGTAAGGGGAAAAGCCCTTTATTTTTGTTGTAATTACAATGGACAGTCATCGGGAGATCATAAGTAGGGGCATGTTAGAGTTTGATTTCCATCTTCAAAAGACTTCAGAGACCAGTCAGAAGGCTGTGATAGTGTTCCAGCTGTACTTGTGTTGTAGTGACATTGGGGAGATGTAACACGTGGTTGATTTTGGAGGCACAGCCCAGTGTATGTATCTTTTATATTTCCCAGCATAATGTGGCATATACAATGGATGCTTTGTTGAATGGATGAATGTTTGGAGAGGGCCGTAGGGGGAGAAATATCTAAGTAACAACGGAAGGCCAATGATACATCGAACTTTGGTGCCATGAAATATTGACTTTTGAATTTATCAGTAGTTGTTGACTTCTTGATGGATGCTACTGTGGATTGTAGTCCAAACTTGTAATATCAGCAGTGATAATGCCAGACTAATTCCTTGCATTTCACTGTTCATCACAATGCAATGCGGAAAAAGAGGCTTTAATTTGAGGTTAAAGATATTGTGTAATGGAGAAGTAAGGGTAGCTTTACTTTTAAGGTAATCTCTTTTCTATACCTTGATATCTTCCCATCATTGCCTCCACTTGTCCTGGTGATATTTGTTAAGTTATCAACACCTTTAAAAAAAAAACCCAAAATCTAGAAATTAGAGGGTCAATATCTTTGTAGTGATGTTCATTTGGGAGCAGAAATGGAAATCATGAGATATGGAACCTACTCTCTGCAGGATCCATCTCATTATCCAAGATATAAGGACACCATAGGAGTCGCTGAGAATTGCTTTCCATATTTAGATTTATGGTTTGTTAGAAATTAACTGCATCACAATAGGTCTATGCTCTGTTTCTGGGAAGCAGCTGGCATGGAAGGGAAAGAACATATTCTCTGAATATCAGTTTATATCCTGGTTCTCTTGCTTACTGCATGAGCTTGGGCAAAACACTTCATTTCTGGGTTTGGTGTGCTAAGCTGCGATATGGTGGCAGTAATCCACTGCTTTCAGAAAATAACTGCCTTTCAGTATAATTTATACAGGAGATCACCTATTTAAAGTAATTCAAAGCATGGTCTCTTTACTTCCTTTCCCTTTTCTTTCCTGAGGAAGTAGTTGTCAGGTGTAATTTTATTGCTTATCAATATTGTACTTGTTGTATGAACATAGAGGGGCTGTAGTTCTGTGGAAAAGTCTCACCATGGTGCTAAATTGGGTGCAGAGTTCTGGCTTCCCTTTAGGACATGCATGGATAACCAGCATAGCCAAGGATTAAATGAGTGGATGGTTTTCTGTGATTATGCCAGAATCTCAACCAATGATAAAGATATACGAGCTGGCAGAAATAAAACTAAAGGTTATAAGTACATTTGGATGAAGGCTACTGAGACTGGAAAAGGATTGACCTTCCATTCAGATGCGAGCTTTTGACTTGGTTGCACTTTGCTTCCTCTCCAAACTGGCACTTTATTTTCAGCCCTCAAATAAAGAGCAACCATTTGATTTTGTAATGTAAAAACTATTATTGCCCTTAGGAAAAGGATTACTGAACTTTCTGTACCTAGTGTTTATGCCTTTAATAAGCACAGTGTTTCCAAGAGAATTGAATGCCTTTTTGTACTGTGATGTTTTTCTACCACTACATCTGAGTTTTGTACCTAATGTCTGGGAAACTTGTTTTTATAAATTCACAGAAACCTGACAAACAGTAGGAATTTGTTCTCTGTCCTGTAGAGATGGGCAAATCCCTAAAGAGCTTGTTGATCTCATGCTAGCTACTTTGCTGTGAGCCAGGCGCCTTTCTTTTCTAAGGGAAAGATTTATACAGGGGAATAAGGTTCATGGGAAATAGCAGACTCAGGTAACTGTAGTGTTAACAGGCAGCACCACATATCGTGGGTTCATCCACTTACCTATGGAAACTCTTACAGGCTCTAACATTTGATTGTGCTTTACAGGTTGCATATACTATTGCATTTTGATTCCAACTATGGCATCATAAAGGGCAATGACATACAAAGACCTGGTACTCTCCTAAATATTAAAAGCCAGAGCACGAAGAGGAAGAGTTTAAGTGTGGGGCAATGAAGCTGGAGAGAAAAGCAAGAGTCAGATGGCAAAGTGTTTTGTGTGCCAACTTCAAGACTTTAAACTTCATTCTAAGAAACTTCAGGAAGGTAAGGCAAAATCACGGGAGGTTTGCATGTCAGGATGTGAGGTTTTCAGTCATATATTTTAGATATGTCTTTCTTGGGGCTCTACAGAGGTTTGATTTGAATGGAGAAGGCTGGAAGCAGGGAGACCAGGTGGGTAGTTGTGGAGAAATTCAAGTAAACAAAGAGGAAGTCTTGAAGTGAGTAAAGATAGAGAGGATAGAGAAATTGGGACAGAGTTGAGTGAGTGAATGAATGAGTGAGGAAAGAGTGGTAATAAAATAAAGGCAGTTGGAAGATATGACTAATTCACTCTTTTGGTTAGACAATTTCTTAACCAATCAATAGATCAAACTGTGTTGAAAGAAAGATTTTTGTAGTTGGTGTCAGCAATATGGAGTAGGAGATACCAACCTTCATCCCCCTCCCTCCCTGCCCCCTAAAGAACAATATTAGACAGCTATCCACAAAAGAAAATAGCCTTGGGAGGGCTCAAGAGTCCAACCAAGGACTTAGAGCAACACGATGGAGCCAAAACAAAAAAGGAAAAGAAAAAGAAAAAAGGATAATAACCGCACAGAAAGGATCACTGAGAGATGAGCTTAGCTGAGATATCCGGAGGTGGCTAGGGACCAAGAAGATGGGGTAATCAATATCAGTTGCACAGCACATATCATAATGGCCCCGGTGGCCTGCTCTGCAGAGGACTCTGGGCAGCGCCGCAACTGAGCCCACACGGCAGCCAGACTCCCCACAGCTTTCACAGAGGAGAACCTGGTGGTATTTGTTGGCACAGACCCCAGTGGCCTGCTCTTCAAAGGACACTGGCAGTTTTTGGCGCTGAGGTAACCAGCAACCGCCACAGTTGAAAATTCCCCAGAGGAGGAGTTGCTGTGGTATGTTCTCTAAAACAAGCCGCTCTTTTGCCACTCTGGGACCTGGGCTGCGCCTCAAAACCCTGTGCACACGTTGGATCCCGGAGCCACAGCTGCTGCACAGGCACCCCCGTTTCACGACTCCAGCTCTGTGGCTGCTGTGTGTGCACAGGCTCTCCAAACAGTGGCTCAATGTCAGGCATCAGAGTTACCCCTGCCGGAGGCCAGCCAGTGCTCCAGAGCCTGGAGTTGCTGTCACTTCATGTGCACTTGCACTCCAAACCCCAGCTCTGTGGCTGCTCTGTGGATACCCATGCATCAGATGCCAGTGCCACCACCACAGCTATGGTGTCAGTGAGCCAGACCCAGCCCCTACAGGGATTCCCTGAGGCCCTGACATTCACTGTAGGAGAAAAAGAGATCGGTTGGTCTCCAGCAGCTTTCATAACCAAAGACCCCAACCGCCCTAGCTCCTTCTGTGGACACCCACAGTTTTAACATTGAGGACCCTTGCAATCATTGCCAACACTGACATTAGCTGACAGATCTGCACAGAGACTACACCACTGGGCCTTTCCCAGAGTGGGAACTGCTACAAACAACCCAGCCAGCATCCTCACACTTACCTGCAGGTGAAGGTCTTTACTTACCAAAACCAATTCATAAAGTTGGAAAGTGGCAACTACTCAAACAAATGTACAGACATCAGCAAGAAACATGAAAAATCAAGGAAACAAGACATGACCAAATGAACACAATAACTTTTCAGTAACTGACCTCAAAGGAATGAAACCTACAGCTTCCTGGATAAGGAATTCAAAATCATTGTTTGAAGGAAGCTCAACGAGCTGCAAAAGAACACAGATATTTGACACCAAAAGCAAAGGCAACAGAAGCAAAAATAAACAAGTGGAACTATATCAAAGTGAAAAGCTTCTTCACAGAATAAGAAATAGTCCACAGAAATGAAGAGGGAACCTATGGAATGGGAGAAAATATTTGCAAACTATTAGATAAGGGGTTGGTATCCAACATATATAAGGAACTCCCACAATTCAATAGCTAAAAATCAAATAGTCTGATTTCAAAATGACCCGAGTAGACAATTTTCCAAAAAAGGAAATTGATGTTATTCAACATCAATAATCGTTAGTAAATGTGAATTAAAACCACAATGAGGTATCACCACATACCTGTTAGAATGGCTATTATTAAAAAAACAAGAGATAAGTGTTGGCAAGGGTATGGAAACAAGGGAACCCTAGTGCACTGGTGGGAATATAAATTGGTACATCCACTGTGGAAAATAGTACAGAGGTTCCTCAAAAAATTAAAAATAGAGCCACCATATGTTCTAGCAATCCCACTTTTGGGTATATACCCAGTGGAATGATATCTATCTTAAAGAGATATTTGCACTCCCAGGTTCATCACAGCATTATTCACAATAGCCAAGACATGGAAATAACTTCAGTGTCCATTGATGGATGAATGGACAAAGAAAATATAGTATAAAATGGACTATTTTCTAGCTATAAAAAAGGAAAAAATCCTGCCATTTGGAAATCCATGATATCATGGATGAACCCGAAGGGCATTATACTAAATGAAATTAGCCAGACATTGAAGGACAAATACCGCATGGTATCACTTACACGTGGAATGCAAAAAGAAAAAAAAAAATCAAACTCATAGAGTAGAATGGTGGTTGCCCATGGCTGAGGGGTGTGTGTGTGGGGGGGTGGGGGTGGGGGGGGAATGGGGATTTTTTTGTAAAGGGTACAGTCTTTCAGTTATGAGTAGGTTTTGAAGATCTAATGTACAGCATGGTGACTGTAGTTAACGATACTGTATTATATACTTGAAATTTGCCAGGAAAGTAGGTTTTCAGCATTTTCGGTGCACACACACACAAACACACACAAAGGTAACTACATGAGATGATGGATGTGTTAATTAGCTTGATCATGATAATCACTTCACAATTTATATATTTACCAAATCATCATGTTGTATGCTTTAAATAAACACAATTGTATTTGTCAATTATACCAATAAAGCTGGAAAAAAGAGAAATATTTTCAGGTAATATTTACTGGGGGTGTTCAGTTTAGTTGACTGTAGCCCCTGGACACAGCTTCTTTTTCAGTCACCTTCAAGACACTGCTTTATCATCATTCAGAATTTCTTTGTAGCTGATTCCCCCTCTGAAATAACAAATTTTATTGAAACCAATCAAAGGAAAATGAAAAGAGATAAAATATTGCATATTTATTTTACTTCTCTGTCTACTGTGATTTCTTTTCACCCCAATAAGTTTTTAATGCTTGTAACAGACTTCATTTCTTCTTACTTTCACATTAGGGAATAAGGGAGATCTAAATTGAAAGATACAATAATAATAGTACATTTTTTAGATTATAAAATTTAGAGGATAGTAAATCAGATCTGGTATGCTTGGTGTGGAATTAACATATTATTTGGATGTTTTCCACCTTGTGCCTTCCATAGGAAAATTTACAGTTTCAAATTTATACTCTCTTGAGCCACAATATTACAGATGAAGGAGTCATATCATCTGTGAAGACCAGATTACTGGAGAAAATAGGGGAGATGCTGGTCAAAAGGTACAAAGGTTGAGTTATAAGGAATGAATAAGTTCTTGATATCTAGCAGTCAGCATGGTGGCTATAGTGAATAATACTGTATTGTATACTCAAAATTTGCCGAGAGAGTTGATCGTGATTGTTCTCCCCCCCACACACAAAGATGTAACTATGTGAGTTGATAACTAGATATGTTAATTAGCTTGCTTGTAGTAATTATTTCACAATTATTTGCATATCAAAACGTCACATTGTATACCTGAAATGTATACAATTTTTATTTGCCTAGTAAACCTCAATAAAGCTGAAAAAAATAAAGAAATATAAACATCATCAAAAGCTAAACTATTTACCATAAATGAGGTGCATAAATGCCTGTCAATAACCCACAAAATAACAGTAAATTTTAAAGAAAGAAAGAACATACATTGCGATGCATATAGTAGGCATTAAGCCAAATTGTATCATCACCCACGTAAGAAACATATGCTGTGAGCAAATTATTGAGTTGGGATCAAAAAAGTTGAGAAGTGAGTCCAAAAACATATAAGAAAAGGTTCTTTCCTTCCAATGTAGTTGATGAGACATATATATCAATATACATTATCTGACAGACTAGAGTGGGATAGTAATACAAGCCAACATTGCGAGACACCAAGCAATTTATGGTTGAAAACCAAAGGGATGATGGTACCAGTAAATGTCCAAGAGGGAAAGAAAATTATGTGGGTCCAAGCGGTTTAGGATGGGTTCCATAGAGTTGGTATAGATGGAGAGGAAGGGGATACAAAGATAGAGACATGACAGTTTGTTTTTGTGGAAAGGAGAAATAGAGAATTGCAGTCCAAAAAGTAGGTTGGTGTCTGAGGGTAAAGACAATCTATCTTAGATATTAAGAGCCGCTTCTGAGTCTTGGGTTTGAATCCTAGAACAGTTCTCACCAATTTTCTTTGGGCAAGAAAGCATCTTGCTAATCGTCAATTTCCTCCTTTATAAGATGTGGCTAATAATGGTTATTCCTTAGAGGTGTGTGTGTGTGTGTGTGTGCACATGTACTAACTGACATAATGCATAGATTGCTTGATAAAGTGCTATTTAGTGAATGGCAAATGAAGGAATGTGAACCATGTGTGTCCATAGGTAACCAGGGATGGGTTTTGATGTGTTCAGTGACATCATGAAAGCTGCCATAAAAATGCATGTTAGGATAATAATGTAAAAAAAATGACTGCAGTAAAAAAGGACTGGGGAGGGGGATGGAGTTACAGGCAAGGACAGTGCTTAGGAAGCTATTACATTAAATCTATCATGAGCAATTAAATATCCAAATTATAATGGCAATAACAGGGATTGAAAACAACAGCAAGAGAGGGTTAGATTTAAAAGCTTTTGCGGGGGCGCCTGGGTGGCGCAGTCGGTTAAGCGTCCGACTTCAGCCAGGTCACGATCTCGCGGTCCGTGAGTTCGAGCCCCGCGTCAGGCTCTGGGCTGATGGCTCGGAGCCTGGAGCCTGTTTCCGATTCTGTGTCTCCCTCTCTCTCTGCCCCTCCCCCGTTCATGCTCTGTCTCTCTCTGTCCCAAAAATAAATAAAAAACGTTGAAAAAAAAAAATTTAAAAAAAAAAAATAAAAAAAAAAATAAAAGCTTTTGCGCAGAAGAAAAATAGGACTTCATGTCTGATTGAAAATGGATTAAGGGACTAAAGGTAAGGGGAAATTTACATAGAGACTTCTGAAAGTTTATGATTCTCTGACTCAGGAAATGGTGATCTTTTTAATAGAAAAGTGTGAGGGGGCAGCCAGTTTTCAGAGGGGAAAGGTGGGGCTTGGTTTTTGATACATTGTTTCCCAGTTAGGATGTAAAATAAAATTGCTGAGGTACAGTTAAAGAGGCTCAGAGGGCAGGGCTACAGCTGGGAGAATCTAGAGGAGCAAGAAAGGAACCTGCAAAGAAGGCAGGTGAAAAACCAGCAGGGGTAGAAGGAGAATCCAAGGGATGTGGTAAAAACACACCATAGAGGAGGGAGATGCAGCCTGGTGTGCCGGGTCTGACCTGCAGGTGACACCACAAAGGTGCCTACCAGATGGACTGAGACTGCAGTTATCGATACAGATGCCATCCCTAACTTTTCAATAGGCTATTTCAGAACAGTATGGGTTGGGAGTCCAAGGTGAGGTGAGATCAAGGCAGAAAGGGTAGAAGGTGACAGGTGAGAAGTTTGGCCATCAAAAGAAGCAAACTGTAGGCAGCAGGAAAGCAGATAGGCTTTCAAGATGCTTTTGGAAGGTAGAAGAGACAGAACAATTCAATGGGGGAACTTAAACATGAGGAAGAGGGGATCATCTCAGAGAGATGATAGAATGGGAAAAAGGCAAGGAACTGGGATATCCCTACTTATTAGATAAGAAGAAAGGAAAAACTGGTGGGTATAGAAATAGGTATTTTGAACTGGGACTTGCATTGGCCTTGGAAAAAAATGAAATTTGAAAATGAAACTGGGAATTGTCTCCAAATTGAAACTGAAAAAACAGGAGGCCACACAAGGAAAATGAGGGAAGTTCTAAGAAAGAATCATGGTATTTTGGCCATCTTTAGAGTAGTAAAAGAACAACAAACATCACGTCCAATACTGTAGGGTGAGCAAAGGCCTGGCCAACTATATTAACCCGCCGTAAGTCATGATGATGTCGGCACCTCATCAAAGAATTTTCAGATAAATTAACAAGTACAATAGCAAATTCAAGGTAAAATGGTACTAGGGAACAAGGTTGCTTTCAGTGATGGACTGTCCTACATTGTGAAGGCAGGGAAACTTGGCATTTCCTGATCGGGTGGAGCTGTGAGAGATTAGGAAGAAACAAAGAGAGAAACAAAGCCTAGTAGAGTACAACAGCTCAGAGTGTTTCAATGTCAGTCAACAATCAGTGGCATTGCCCAGAAAGAACATTGAAACAGTGGAAGTGATCCAGAGAGAAAGAAATTGTTATTTTCAAACCAACCAATTAGAAAGTGACATGACAGCCTATAAATAGGCAATATGTCAGCATTGTATCATCAAACATCCTAGGTTGACAACTCAACCAAGCGAACAAAATCTTAGGGTGGGACTGGCCATCGTGAAGAGAATCTGCTGGTCAAGCCAAAATAAATACGATTACATGTGACATTTCAGAATGGCAAGGCTTCAAAAGAATAGCAGATGAAATAACCCTTACTAATAATGAATGAGAAGAGAAAAATACCCTGGGATGATGAAGAAAGACAAATAAAAGAGAAGGCAGAATTTAGATCAATAGTGGCTTAAGAGCAAGGACTGCATTTCAAGAAAGCTGTCATTTACTCGTTCTTTGTGCCTGAAGGTCCAAGTCTGTAACTGGCAATAGGAGATGTTTCTTCCACCTTAAATGGCAGTGGGTCCTATGCAATCGTTTCCCATTTACAAAGGAATACAGCTGAAATGATGATGATTAAGGTCACGGCTAGCTTTGAAGTTCTGTGATACTTAATGTTGAGGCACACATTTTCGTGTAAGAACCTGGACACGGTTGGATATCAGAGGAACATTGCTTTAGGAATCAGAAGAATCAGAAAGCTTGGATTCCAGTCTCAGATCTGTGTGATTGTGTACCTTATGACACATCATTTGATTTCTCAGTATCTCAAGTGCCTTGTGTAAAATAACAGAGAGGCTAAGTGCTCACTGAGGTCTTTATTACATTTTAAAAATCTGTGTTTCTACAAGAGTAGGGAACCACACTATTGACTGCCTAAATAATAGGGTTGTTCTTTGCCAAATAACATTAGGCTTAGAAACAACTATTTGTGGGTGACAGAGCCTTTCTAGAAAATTAAGACTTCCTATGGAGAAGGGATCTGATGCTAATGCAAAAGCACAGAGATAGCACTAAAGCCATTGGACTGAATAAGGTGACTTCTGGAGTGAGTGTAGATAGAAGGGTCTTCTGAAGATTGAGCCCAGCTTTACAACTTCCAAGATGGGGGAGATCTAGCAAAGGAGATGGGGACCAGCCTGTGAGGGTATAGGAGAACTAAGAACAAATAAAGTCTAGGTGGCCAAGGAGAGAAAGCATGTTATGGAGGAGGCAATGTCATCAAGTGCTATTGATCAGAGGAAGATGGCGGTTGAGAACTGTCCATTGGACTTGGTGATGTGGGGTCATTAGTGACACTGATAAGAGCAGTTTCATGGAATGGTGGGGGATGAAGGCCTGACTGAAGTAAGTCGAAAGAAGAACAAGAGAGAAGAAAATAGAGCTAACAAGCATAGAACCCTTTCAGTGTGTTTTGCAGGAGAGGGAAGCAACCATTGAAAAAAAGATACAAAGTCAGGAAGTTTTGTTTTGTTGTTCAATGAGAGTTATTCAGTGAGAATGATGCAGTAGAGTAGTAAATTAATGATACAGGAGCCAATAGATAACAACAGAAAAGATAAGCAAAGTCATTTCAGATTGTAGTAAGTGGATATAAATAGGATATGTTAGCCAGGGAAGCATTGGGATCTCACTTTAAATAAAGTGGTTAAAGAAAGCCTTTCTAAGATGTTTGAGATGAGATCTGAAGATTTTTCTAGTTGCTGTTGAGGGGGAGGCGGGGAGAGAGAGAGAGAGATTGAGAGAGGGAGAGAGATTGAAAGAGAGGGAGAGATTGAAGGAGAGATCGATTGCAGAGGGAATATAAAGTACAGATGACCCACTTCAGCTTGGAATATGTGCAGTGTAGGGAAGGGGGTCAGTATGTCTGAAGAAAAGGGAAAAACAGAAGTGATGCTGAAGAGTGGGCAGGTCCCAGATCTTGTCATTGTTTGTAGATCATGATGGGTTTAGATTTTATTGTAAGCACAAAGAGAGGTCCCTGGAGGATTTTGAACATGAGCATATTTTAATATGATCATTAATAACATTGTTAATAACAATTTTATCATCTTGCATTTGTAAAATACTTTATAAGTGCTGAATCTCTTAAGTGGAAGCTCATGGAGCTCACGTCATTTTCTTGAAGGCTTAGCACAGACTTGGGTGCTGAGCTCAGTGGGATGCAGAGCAAAGACTCAAACCCAGTTCTACCACTTGCAAAGCCAGTGATTTTTTTCCATCACTCTGCAGTCCACCATTTTCAGCTTTTGCCCATACTCCCCACACTCAAATCTGTGGCCCTGTCAATACCGATTCTCGACTGAAACTTCCTGTTTTTCCCTTGCTCTTTTCTTTGATTTTTGAACACATCAGGATTAACCCCAGGCATAGAAGATATACTTGAAGAAGCTTGTTTTTAATGACAACATTATTTTTATAGGTAAACTAAAATATTTGATATTTCAAGCAAAGTAGATTAAGACTTATGTCAGATATATAGGACAGGATTAATAGGGGCCAATAGTTTTGATTAAAATCAGTACACTGTGATTGAAACATCCGAATTATATTTTTAAAGTCTGTAGCATAGTTCTTCACTTGAATGTATTAAATTCTTAGGTTAGTTTGCCAGGCATTTTGATCATTATTTTTTGGCATAATTCAATGAGCAAAAGGACCCTCTTCAATCTTTGAAACAGAGAAAGGATTTCCAAACTGAAGTCTATATTTTAATTGATGTTTAGTTAAGGAAGACTTGCTTATCAATCTTTTAGATTTCTGCTTGGAACTAGTTGCATGTGATTTCTTTCGAAGTATTAAAAGCATTTACCATAACATAGAATGTGAAGATAAATATTAGCCAGGTCTTCACATAGTCATAGGGCTGATCTAAGTGAAATCACCATCTACGTGGCTCAGGCACAACAAAGGATTTACCTGTAAGGCTACAGTCAGAGTTAAGTGGCTAAAAATGTCCCATTGGTTCAAGTGGTTCCAACCTATTAAGATGTCCCCAAATAGAAGAGCTGAGAAGTCAGGTTGTCACCGTCCCCACCACGGAAACGGGCCAAGGTAAATCAAACTTCCCTAATATTTTACTCACTTCCAATCAGCTACAGTCACATAGAAACAATATTATTATTATGGCTTTACTCACGGCAGAAAAGTTTAAGTTGTTGAAGATTTAGTGCAAGATATGACCATCTGTACCAAAACATTCAGTTTACATGCAGACTGTTGAACGTTTGTTTTAGTGGGGCCATAAAATAAATGCAGCACAAGATTCCTCTGTAGTGTAATTTTTATCACCTTATGTAGGAATAAAACAGTTTCTTTTGAGTTTAAAGGGCTGACATCAAGAGGCAAGAGGGAAAAAATGTCTCACCCTAAAACTAATTGTTTTGCTTATTAACATAGAAGAATAATGCACAGCTACAACCTTTACTGTACATAGATTACAAAATTAAGGAACTACTTTTACAGTAAGTCAAATTGTTAGATCATATTTTTATACCACTAAATCCTAGTAATATAAAAAATAATCTGTCAGGAAATCTACAAATGATTCAACCGCAAGTTGAGACTTGGAAACAAAAAGAATTGCATAGTACCCACCTGTATCAGCTTAGCTCTAATTATATAGATGGAATTATGTGTTATTTTTTTTGTTCAGTAACCATTTACTCAGTTCAATTCAATAGGTAATAATGGAGAACCTACCACATGCAAAGCCCTGTGTTAGGCACCACTAGAGAGGTACAGATAAGTAAGACATGGTCCCTGTTCTCAAGGAGTTTACAGTCCAGTGGAGGAGGTGGATGAGAACACAACTAAACCTAACATAGGTCTGGCTGTGACAAATGCTGCCAATGAGAGTATAAAAGAAAGTGCCATTCGTTTTGCCCAGAGGATTCGGGAGGGGTTCACAGAGATGAATGGTGCGTAGAACTTCTTCAGACAGAGAGGGAACAAAGGGCTTTCCAAGTAGAGGAGCACTATGATGGAAAGTATTTAAGTTTGACTCGAGCATGGAGTCCTGATAGAGAGGGCATGGATAGAGATGGATCTCTGTGGGAGAGGAAAGATACTGGAACTGAGGTAGAGGCCAGAGCCAAGTGAAGCCTTGATGGAGACAGGAACCAGAGTATACACAGTGGGAATGGAAATGAACCAGGGGCCTTGTGGGTCTTGTGATTTTTGTCTCAGTCGTGTTCTTTTGTCATGCCTAAATTACCTGCCAGGGATTTTCTGTTCTTTAAGACTCAGCCCTAAAAACCATATCCAGGTGAAGCCTTCCTCCACCTCCTGGAGTGCATATGTGTCTCCATTCTTGGTACCTCCATAGCATGTGGATCAGACCACACTTGGAGTTCTTGTAAGCTACATCCATATGAGGAGCAGATTGGAAGGTGGGCTTCATTTTGGATTCACTGTTTGCAAGGGTAGTTTTAGGTGGAGGTGGGCAGTAGGCAGCTAGAATCCCCATCTGTGGCTCAGGAAGAACATAGGGTTTAAGGTAAAGATATGGGAAGAATTTGCATAGAAATGGTCTTAGAATTGGATTAAATTTAGGGGAAAAATAATGACTCAGTTTAGAACACGTTAAGTTTCAGAAGTCTGTAAGACATTCCTGTTTTATTTTTTAAACCCCATACTAGCTGTGGACTTAAGTCTTTAACTTACACTCCAGATATGTCTGACTAAAAATAAAGTGTGTCGTTTGGTGAGGGGCTCAAAGTTTTTATTGGAAAAATATTAAACATGTTTTAATATAAAACAACATGAACCTTTTCTAAAAAATTCTAAGAGTCAGTATTTTAGTAAGATAATTGAATGCCTAATTGGGGCATATACTACTTAGGAAGCTATGGATTATAGTTATTATTAGAAAGACGTTGCTTATGTGAAAATTGACAATTAGCTTTCAAGAGTAAGTCAATTCATGAGTGAATAGATCCTGCTATGAGATAGACCCAAGTGTGTGTTGAAAGGAACCGTTGGTCCTCCACCCAATGCCAAATCACTGAGGAATCACTCAGAAAAAGGGCAAATCTGTAAGGGCAGATGTTCTGGAAGACATAGTTGGTGTGTCTCTGGAAAAAAAGAACGATTGTGAAGTGTCACAAGTTACTCTAAGTGACAATTTCAAGAAAAAAATTCTTTTCCTGCCAACTATATTGGGGAAGCTCTTCAGAAAGGTTTTTTTCTAAAGAGAAAAAAAAGTTACATCTTTGCTTTTGTCTCTTGCTGTTCCGAGTGTTGATAAGTCTGCAGTTACGATGGTTTTTTCCGTGTTGGATTCTAAATAAGAGGAGAAAGGAGGAGAGCTTGGGAGGAAAGGGGATGCATGGAGCAGAACCTGCAAGAGAGCAAGGGGGGATGAAAGAGAGTGAAGAAAGCAATTTGGAAATGAAAACCTCTTGACAAAGTTCAAGAAGGTGGGGCTAGGGTCAGGAACACAGGGAGGAGGAATGTTCATAGAGGAAGGTGCTAGAGTGATGAGCATAGAGTCAGAAGGCTATTGAGGAAAGAAAACTGAGCATGAATCGATGATGCTATGAGAATGAAAGCAGGGAGAAACCAGGCAGCAACGTCAAGAGGAGACATTACTGTTCGTGCCAATCCGTATTTATGAAAAGCATTAATCTCTAGGGATGATGATGAAGATGGCAAAAAAAGGACACAGCGAATTTGATTATGAGACTGTCAGAGATCTCTAAGCAGTTTCGAAAATAATGGGACAGGATGAAGATTGGAAGTGGTCAAAGGAAGAGAAGAAATTGGGGTGAGCGAGAGAAGAGAGGGACCAACTGAAAAGAGAGGGATGGGATGGGAGCAAGTGGTGGGTGTGCTTAGTTTTCTTTTGTTTTAGCAGGGAGGAGATCAGAAACCACTTGATGGAAGGCCATCAAGAGCCTCAGAGGTACCAAGAAGGACCTGAAAACAGAAGACCAGGAAAACCATCTTCAATAAGAGCAAAGAATTGAAAATAGGGAATCTAGTAAAAATGAGCAAGCGATGGCTCTCAAACTTTTTCCACCATGCACACATGATTCAGAATGTTCGTATGTTCTGTGCTATCATGGGAGTACATACTTTCTGGCAAATCAGCTGTGATTTCACGTCATTCTCATCCACTCAAGAAAGCCTGTCAAAGTGCAAATGAGAGCGACACTGGATCCCCTCTCATGTGGCCGAGTCTCTAGCATGCATGAGCCAGAAAACAAGAGAAAGGGAAGGTCTAGAGTATGGATTAAGGGGATAATGTGCTATCAGGGAAATGGACAGGGGGCTTTTGTGTCTCAGCCATTTGAGATTGAGAGAAAAGGAAGGGGGGAGAGGGGGGCTTAAGAGAACCTCTCTGATGAAGTTATTCAAAGAACCGAGCCTTGAGCAGTAAAAAACAAAATGTGTTAACAGAGAAACTTGGTTTGGGGGTGAGAGTGAACACTGGGGAGCTCTGAGAAGATGGAGAGAATATGAGCCAAAACCCAGGCAGTGTGACAGGGAAGAAATGGTGGGGAGACACAGAATCTGGGAAGGAGTCCTCAGAGCAGAGATGGGAAAGCTGTCGGCTCTGTCGGTGTTTCACTGTTGGGCAGAGAGCAGGCATCGCCCCAAGATCCAGGGGCTGGCCTGGGTGACCCAGGGTCTGCCCAGGTTGTGGGGTGGTCCTTAAAAGCAGTCTTTTTGTTCTTTGGTGATAACAGACTGGTGGGTCAGATATACCAGTTTTTTCCCCTCTGTCCCCTTCTGTCAAATTATGAAAGCTTCATGGGCAATGTGTGTTTTTAAGTTTTAAGCACCACTCGATCAGAGGGGATTTTCCACAAGGACTTACAAAAATGCAGATTACACTGTAAAAATGCTTTTCAGCCAATAAAAGTCCGGTTTTACTGAGCAAATTTCTTTATGATGTTTAACTTTGGTTCAGGTTCTGATTCCGAGAAATGAAATTTGGTGGAGTGAAAAGGAAAGACAATGTGGAAAGAAGAAAACCCCAAGATAGCCATTTAAAACCCCACAATCAGACCTTGTTTATGTGATATGGACTCAGAGCTTTCTCTTCAAAAATGCATGCGATTAAGAAAATACTTTGAGAACCTAATAATAGGTCCTTGAAACCTGAGATCCACCTCTCATCTTTCTAACTCTTGGGAACGCAGTTAATAAGAATGTATGTTTTTAATACACCGATTCTTAGCAACAAAGTAGTTCTTTAATTAGTACAAAACTCGAATAATGCATTGCCTATTATCGTGCACTGCACATAACATTTGGTAACTTGTACTGGCAGATTCGTTTACATATGTCACCACTGTACCTGTAATTTAGCTTAATGCCAGGTCAGTGTGCCAAGTGTGTGTGTCTGTTTTTAAAGCTTTCCCCAACAGTCGTTTCATGGGCCTTCGCAGTAGTAACTGAAACAGTGTCTGTATTAGGAAATCGTAATCAGTCAAAATGACTGTCTCTTGCAGGTATCCACTATAGTCTTCCACTCGCATGAGGGCAATGAGTGGTTCACTTTTTAGAGAATTACTTAGTATTATCTTAAAAAATGGGAAATACCGGCTGAAGGTGTAGTCAGTACGATCAGTCTGTAATTTTGCCGAGGGAGATGCTTGGTGTCTTTTAAGTGAACTAAGTCAAAATCAAAGCGTGGGACTTGACATATACTTGAGACCTGGTCGGATGGTTAAGGCATAGGACAGACCAGATGTAGTGATCTGACGAATCCTTTTTGGTGTAAGTTGTTCTAATTTCTCACATCACCACATGCAGTTTTCTGGTGTCGGGAATCACTTCTTGACAGAGAAATCAAGCTTCTCCCACGTGACCAGTTTGCCCCAAAGGAGGATGCCTGAAAGAGAATGCCTGCCAGTCCCTTTCTGTCCCGATCTCTGTCACAGTGGTCTCTACAGGTGTTGCGGCTGGAAGTGTCAGAAGAAAAAGGACTCCAAAAAACATGAGGAAACCTCAACTCGCAACTATTTAAAAGTACCCTCCTCTCTCTTGAACCGTCAGTAGGAAGTGTGTGGTTTATTCCCTCACTCCACACGGGATTTAAATGGGCAGATAGCAGCAGGATTTTAAAAGTTTTTCATCATGACTTAAGTCTCTAAGATTTAGAGTATTTTGTTTGTCTGACTGTCTCACCAGTACAAACCTTCGCCATCAATATTAGAATGGAGAATTCCTTCCTTTGGAATTCACAAGCATAACATACATAATCCTTTATCTCTGGCAAAGCTATTAGCTTCTTGGCCTTTGGCTGGTAGATGTATACAGTATCTATAGTTATTGCATGCGAGTGTTCTCAACTGACTTGCAAACCCTTTGATCAAACCAGCTAAACTTGATTTTCCAGATTATTCAAGAGACAAGGCACACATCTATCAGCCTTACAAGTCCTGGCAAGCAATCAAGACCCCATGCTCCCCCACTCCCTTCAACAGAATCAAAGGTAAACAGGGAGCCAGCTCTCATTTAAATATGTAGCATCGAGATCTTGCCTCAACTTTCACAGTTGTAGCAGCAGAAGAAAAACAACAGTCGAAGTAAGAAAAAGGTTTCCTTGGCAAGGATGCCAAACTAAATAATGACACCCAAAGCAAAAACATGCTTCACTGAAACTAAACTTCAGTCAATTCAGCCTGCTTAAAACAAAGCTTTTTTTGTGATTTCAAAAGTGAACATTGTACTTTGCTCTGGCAGCCATTTCTGTGTTTTTGAATGATCCGATTATGCATAAATCCCCGGCCTACAGGTCTTTCAGCACCTCTATCCCACGAGTGATTTGAAAACATGACTGAAAATTTCTATATACAGTGCCTGCCCTTTTCTTCCTAACCTTTTGAAATATACACTTTGACTCCACTGTTTTGACATACATTGTCATTGTGTGTTTTCTCTCTCTCTCCCTTTCTCTCTCTCTTTTATTGCTTTGGAAATATTTATAGGACATCAGGGTCTCTGCTTCCTGTTCCCTCGAAGCTCATGTTCTTAATCACCCTGCCATCCACGTCTTGCTACGGTGCTACTGACTTCACTGGGACAGTTTTGAAGTAGCCATATGCGTCCGCCTTTGTGATTTGTCCAGTTTGTAGTAAAGAGACAGCAAACAAAAATCAGTTTTTTCGCTGTTGTTGTTCTTAAATAATTAAAGCTGTGATGTTAAGGCCTTTATTTGAACAATGGCATGTGTGCTTGGCTGGTGAGTAGCCGACGGACTAACAGCATAAAATGGTACCCGTTTGAGAACACATGGCCACATCGTGGCTTGGAAGGGGTTAAAGAAGCAGAGGAACACTTACCAGGCTCCACGTTTCTTTGGAAAGGCTCCGAACTAGCAATGCTGGCATGATCTGCTCTGTGTACACCGTGAATAAAGTCCCAGAGTAATGGTCACTTGACTTCTTTCCCTGTAAAACTGGAGACATCTCCCCATCGTTTTGGCTAAATTCCTAAATGCACCATCGCATTGTGTCTCGGGAGTTCCCGCTGATGTCAACAGGATACATTCCTTACCTCACTCTAGGACACCATCTGGCAGCTCTCTATTAATGCTTGTTTGGCAGAACAAGTTGATTGAGGGTTGCCTTCCCCACGGGGACCTTGAAGGTGTGAATGACAAGCATGGTGAAGCCAGAAATGATGCTTTGAACCGGGGCAGATGCTCCTGGGGGTGGGGAGGGTGCGGGGGGGGGAGGGCTGCTGCAGAAACTGCAAGGCTAATTCTCCATAAGTTGCCCCAATGCCCCAGTATAGTCATAAACTGATCTCTCAAAGCCAACTCTGGGATAGGGTAAGTCCACGAACCATCATGCGACTTCCCTGAAAAGTTCTTGTTGCTAAGACCCGCTTTTAAGAAGAATAGATAACTATATTTAGAGACAGAAAACTCTGTGGATCTCTATCGTGTGTGTATGTGTGTGTAAAACTGCACTCTCCTGGTTTTTCCTCCTACCCTTGTGACAACTTGTTCTCAATCTCTTTTGCTCTTTCTTCTCATTCTAGATGTTCTAGTGAGATAACGTTATCTACTGGTAGAGTTTCAATTGCTTACTATATAATAAGTACTCACAAATGCAATCTCAAGGCAACACTGCTCATTAGGGTTTGGAGTCACATATCCGACTAATTACTAGACAGCTGCTCTTCAATGTCCTGTTGACCCCCTTCTATCCTGTGACCTGTGACCTGCATCTCAGTGAATAACATCACCTTTACCACATTTGTTCAAGCCATAAACCTGAGAGTCCTTCCGATTCTTCCTCTTCCCTTACTTCCCACATCTAATCAAACCAGGCCCTGTCGACTCTTCCTTTCCAAAATCTCTTAGATCTACCCATTTCACTCCACCTTCTCTGGCACATGCAGTCCATGACTCTGCACCATTTCCTGCCTGGCTTATTAGCTGGGCTCTTTGCCTTCAGCCCCGGAAACTGACCTCTCTAAACTATAACTCAAATCTGCCAGTCTTAAAACCTGCCTTAAAGCCATCAATGGCTCCCTCTTGCTCTTAGCATAAAAGCTAAACCTTCTAGCATAGTTTACAAAGTCCGTACATCCTTGAACTCTGATTCCCTCATGGCCTTAACTCTTTACCCTTCACCTCTTAATGCCACACTTCAGATGCCACACTTCAGATTTACTTCTCCATCTTCCCTCATTCTGACTGTTGCCTTTTACCTGGTTATCTTAACTCCTCACGTGTGGATGATGCACTGAACTTGAAGTCTTGTTTGTACGAGGCTGTGCTTAGGAATCCTCCTCTAATGTTTCAGCTCCAAGTTATAGCACTTCCTATTGCCCCTCTAGACTCCAGCACATCATACATTTATCTCTGTGCATGATGGTCTCTTTAGGAGTTTCTATTTTTCACTCTTCCCCCACCAGGAGGACAATGACTTGCCAAATGTCCAATATGTACTATGTAGTTAATAAATATTTTGATAAAAAAAGAACAAATAAATTCATCAAAACAGGAGCCATCAATACTAACAGGCTCCAACTCATCGGGTGAGGCAAATATGTCTCTTTCATTCTTGAATCCAGTGCTAGTAGAATCAAATTTAATTAAACAGAAAGAAAGTGAGGGAAATGGTAGGTCTTTCAGGATTCTTAGAGATCATCCTCATTTGATGGGTGAAATAACAAAGTCCCAGAGAGTGTAAGTTATTTCATTATCATACCAGAGGATGACTCCTTTTACTCCTGAGCCAGTATCCTATTTTTTCAGGCATTAACATTTCTGCTGCTTTGAGATATATGAAATGGTAACCCACTTTTTGAGTTTGCTTGTTTTAATGTTTATTTTCTGGCTATTACTATGTTGAACATAGTTCTGATATTTATTGGCCAAGGTAGGTTTCTCTTTATTCAGCTGCCTGTTTGTATCATTTGTTCATTTCATATTAGATCATTTTTTTCCTATACGTTTTTAGGAATTCTTTATACATTCTGCATACTAATTCTTAGCCATTTGACTTGCAAATATCCAGTAAATTTGAAGATATATATAATCTGTGACCGGTAGTTCCATGCTTAGGCAAATACTCTTGAGAGAGTCTCTCACACATGGCCAAAGAAACATTTAAGAAGATTGTTCTTGTGGTGCTAAAGGCACAAAATTGGAAATAGCCTAAATGTATATTCCGTAAATGAATAAATCACCAATTTATGGTATACTCACATATTGGAAATGGAAGCTTAAATTTATGAAGTGGCTGTACACATTGTTAGCATTGATGAAGTCAGAAAATATGTTGCCCCCCAAAAACAAATAACAAATCAATACACAGTATTCCATATACATACAATGTCACAAAACAATTCTTTAAAAAATATACTTTTTAATGTTTATTTATCTTTGACAGAGAGAAAAAGGGAGACAGAGAGCAGGCAGGGTAGAGGCAGAGAGAGGGAGACACAGAATCTGAAGCGGGCTCCAGGCTCTGAGCTGTCAGCACAGAGACTGATGCGGGGCTCAAACTCACAAACTGTGGGAACATGACCTGAGCCGAAGTGGGATGCTTAACCAACTGAGCCACCCAGGTGCCCCACAAAACAATTCTCAATAATGTTTATAAGTACATATATGTAAGGTAAAAGCAAAAGACAGAATGCACATCTTTGAGGCCTGGAAAAACAAGATGAGTTGGAAGAGCTTAGAGAAGAAGCAGAGTTCTAGTGATGGGAGAAGTTTCTAGTAAAAAGGGTGGTGGGACAACGCAGACCATGAAATACCTTGCTAGCTGACACAGAGTTGGGAAGAGTTGTAGATTTATGAACATTATAATTCCTGGAAGGAGAAACCTATCAGTGGGAATAATAATGTTTGATTATACCTTTATGACCCATTTATATGAATAGATTATAGGAGATGAAAAGGAACTCAAAGCTCATCTTGAAGTTCAACTCCTTCATTTTAGCAACAGAGAAAATAGGCTTAGAAAAGTCAAAGTGTAAAGATAAGGGAAGATAGTTTGTGCCAGAATACTGCGCTACAACGAATCCAGTCATTCAATATGTTACTGGCTGACTTCTTAATTGGTGGGTCGCCTAATTGTACCATAGCCATAGTAGGTTTGGGAAAGACTGGAGCAGAGAATAGATACATTTTGATTAGTTATGGATTTGTTTTGATGAATGGGCCGTAACAAGGTAGAGTTTTGAACATCAAACAGGTATCGCCAAGTGGGCAGTTGCCTGTGATATGGGGTGTCTTAGAATGGGGAGACATAGGACATTATAGGGGTCGTTGGAGTTAAACTACCTCACAGTTTTGCCTGGATAAGTCCTACTTGCTAGCTGACTGATATCACGTTGGAACCATTTGGACCCTTATGGCTCCAATAAAGATTATCTCATTAGGTAGCCCAAGGCCAAGAGATAACTGTAAGGTCCTTCTGTGATGACCTTACAGAAGTTGACCTAAGGGGTCACCACCATTGATGGGTTCTTTTTGACTTTTCTAAGGGTTTTCTTCTGGTATGGCAGGTTGTGAGATCAGAGAAACACCAGTGATGTCCACCTTTGTCTTGGTGACATCTACCTGAGGCTCACTGTCGGTTCCAATCCAGATAAAGGTAAAGGAGGCAGCATAAACCACTTTGTCTAAGTTAGCTCATTCATCAGCTTTCCCATCATAATTGACCTCACATTCCCTCAGAGATACTGGTCTATGGACACCAGAGAAGCTGGATATCTCCTTTGACATAAACGTATGGGGTTGGTCAGAGATGAGATTCTTTTGAAGGTATCTTCAGGAGTTTCTTCCACAACATATCAATACTATGATGAATCAGATTAGCTAATTGCATTTTAAAAGGAATAGGGAGTTTGTCCTAAAGCAGAGATGTAAGACTGGCAGGTTTCAGCATGTTGATGATGGGCTAGACCAAATAAAAAACATCATAGCTTTAACCCTCTCCTGGCCAGCTCTTAGACATCTTCTGACATCTTCAGGTTAAGTCCCTCTATTTTATACACTCTCACAACTCTACATTTTCCTTTGTAGCACCGTTCAGTTTTTTAATTAAATACTCATTGGAATAATATGTGTTTAATGTTTGTCTGTCTAGATAGAGTAAACTCCATGAGTGGAGGGATCGACTCTCTCTTAGTGTTTGCAATATTCTGGAGCCCTGGCCTGGTATCAAGTTTATCATAGGCACTCAACACTGAGTGTATACATGATTAAGTGAATGAGTATAAGGAAAAAAAAATGGAGTGGATCAAGTATGAGTGGATACATGGATAGTATTGATGGAGCAGTAGGACTATGTAGGCCACCATGGGTTAGTCCCTGTCTTTCAAGCAATCAACCAGGGGTGAGGCAAGAAGCAGCAAATGCTTTAGGGGCAGAATAGAAAAATCCCTGGCTCACTGGGGGGTACCAAGAACCTGTTTCTGAGAATAAAGGAAATTATTCCTGGAGAATAATTATTATCCAGTTATCCCTGGAGGTATTCCAAAGTCAATTTTGCCTATTTAAAATTTTTTCCTGGGTTAGCCACACCACAATGCTCTGAGTGATTACTGCGATGTCACCCTGCAGCCTCAAAAGACAATGATGTCTAAAGAAGGACCATGAGAGTGTTTCTTCAAATGTAGATTTAGTCCTTATGGAGTTTGTAAGATTGGACCCTGGTAATCCTCAAATCTTAACACAATGGTTCCTTGTAGCCAACATTGTCTTTTATGACTTAATTGAACTACCCATTAGTTAGATGAGTCAGGACATAAAGGCATTACATAAATATGAAATATTATTACTATACCATAACCATTTGATTCCAGATGACTTACCTTAAAGAACAGTGTATTCACTTCCACTTTCCCATGACATTTAAGTCTTGGTTTATGAGATTCCCAGAATGGGATGTTCAAAAAATTTAGAACATAGAATTTAGTTGTCTATGTGATCTAGCTACCTCCCTGTTTATGTGCTATGTACATTGGTCAAAAATATAGTAGTCTTATATGATGTGAAATATTTTATCTTTGGTTATAGATGTGAGTTTCATAGTGATCACCACTGTTCTTTACTTTAAAAATCAATATTTCAGAGGTGCCTAGTTGGCTCAGTTGGTTAAGCGTCCAACTCTTGATTTTGGCTCAGGGCATGATCTCATCGTTTGTGGGATCAAGCCCTGTGTTGAGCTCTGGGCTGACAGCATGCAGCCTGCTTGGGATTCTCTCTCTCCTTCTCTCTCTGCCCTTCCCCCGCTCTCCAGTTCAGAGTAAACTAAGAACTCCAAGTTAGTGTTGCTTTTTTTGAAAATGTTGTGTGCACTTACAAGTTAAAGGGGTAGTTATAATCAAGCTTGGCTTTGATGTGCTGTTTTTCTTTTTTTCTTTTCTTTTCTTTTCTTTTTTATTTTGTATATGAAAATTTATTATCATGTTTTCATCATCAAAACTTATGATCTTGGTCTTTCCTTCTTGCCTTTGTCTAAGGCCAAAAGAGAGACATTGCCTACTTTGACAACCTTAAAGTGAACTCCAGGAATATCACCAACAGTATGGCCTTTGCAACCAAATCCAGCAACCAGAACCTCATCATTTTCCTCGATAAAAATTCAAACAACCATAATTGGGCACAAAGCTTGTGATTTTTTTTTTTTTTGCCATTCTTGATCAGCTGGACCCTGACATACTTCCTGATGGCAGAATTTGGCTGTTTGGCCTTCAACACTTTTCCCAGATGTGCTGTTTTTCTAATAAGGGGGTATCATTAGTATTTTCAAAAATATAACCTCCCTGACTTCCTTTTGTTTAAATTGAATTTGCTTATAGCAACATGAAAGCTTTTTCTTCTTTTTTGAAATAGACAATGATCTAAATTTCTTTAAAGTGATAGACTTTATTTTTAAAAGCAATTTTAGGTTTTCAGAAAACTTGAGCACAAAGTACAGAGTTTCCATTATTTTCTCTCTCCTCTGTCCCTGAAGTTCCCCCTATTATTAACATTTTGCATTAGAGTGGTACATTTTTTACAAGTGATGAACCAATATTGATGTATCATTATTAATTAAAATTCAAAGTTTATATTAAGTTTCACTCTGTGTTATTCAGTTCTAATGGTTTTGACAAATGCCATGTAACCATTACAGTAATATATAGAATAATTTTCCTACCCTAAAAATCTCCTGTGCTTTACCTATTCACCCTTCCTGCCCTTCCCCAAATGCCTCAATGGTTTCATTTTATTAAAAGTAGAATCATATTCTCTTAATAGCAACATAGAAGAATGCCAGAAACATTGCAAATACGAAATGGACATGTATACTCTATTATTCTCTATTATTTTCTATTATTATTTTCATCTTATTACTCTGAGTTCTCCTTTTGAACAATACATTGATAAATATGAATTTAATTAATTTCTCAAGAAGCTTATCAATGAATTCTTTTCATCTATTTTTATCTCTAAATTCTCTGGAATAAGAAGAGCAATTTTCTTTCTTCCTTCCCTCCTTCTTTCATCAAAGGTGAGAGAGAGGTACTGAATTGTCGACCGTGGTTGATGGTAAGTACAACCATCTCTCGCCTCCAAGTCATACACTCCCATCGGTAACACCATCTTCAGCAGCATCATCAACATTACCAAGAATCTTTATTAAGTACCTAAATGTGCACACTGCTGTTGGGCTTATCAGAAGGAACTACTTGACAGCCATTCTCTGGATCCTTGAGACTTGAGACTTGCCCAGAACTTGTCCTGCCTCCTAGAAGAGGTGCTGAGATTAGGGAAACCTTTCACTCGGTTTTGCCAAACAATCAGGCTTAGAGCCCCGAAGTGGATACCCGCTCTCTCAACATTGCTGCAATGTGTTGTAGAATTAAAACACATATAAATGATGGCAGAGGCAGTATCTCTCCATTCTTGAGCAAAGGAACAGGAATTTCCCAGCTCTGTAGCAACTGAACTCCCTAAAGAATAGCTTGCTTAATTCATATGAATATTATATTACCTTCTTTGGCATTCATAAACGCCAACATGTCCTCTAGAGCATGGTACTTAATTGTTTTTCTTATTAGTTCAAAAATAAAACATGTTGGATGCATTTCCATGGCTGCTTCTCTAATTAATAAAAAGACTGTGTTGAGTTTAAAAACAACGAACTCTTTTCATGTCCAAGTTACTTTTAGTAGCTATTATAAATTATTACCTCCTTCCACATCAGAGGTGTCTTATGACTAAAGGAGGAGACTGCCCCCATGATGCTCTTTAACAATGACTCTTATGTTTCTTTTGGTAAACTCATAATGTTAATTACACTCTGCAACAGATGGAGTGCCTTCCATCAAGGACCTCAATGCACCTTACAAATGTCATGAGTCATCAAAGCCCTTCTTTAATGGAGGTAAGTATCTGTGGTCACAATTTTATAGTTAAAGAAGCACAGAGAAGGTAAGTGTTTTTGTTTTTTTAAAGTGGAATATGTTTTAGTCAAAAGACTTAGTCATCATTTACGAAGGCAGAGACACTCAATGACTACTGAATGAAACTCAATGAATATAAATGAATGAAATGGTTCGTCAACAAGATTTGGCTATCCTGGCAATGAACACCTGGACCATAGTAATTATTTTGAAGAGTGATGAATAGATTAGAAAGGATTTACTGCTAATTAATCAGTCTTTACAATGATTGGTGGAGAAAATGGTGATTTAACCACCATAATAATATAGTAAATCTAGAAAATAGAAATGACCAAACATTTTAGTAACATTGATAAAGAAACATTGAAATTTAGAGTTAGAGGATTCTAGAGATTGTTTAGTCAATCACTTTAATATTTCAGATAGGAACAGTGAGATCTAGAAAGGCTAAAAGGGGCTTGTATCAAATTATTCAGCTTTTAAAACCTTAATTTAATTTCTTTATACTCCCTCCTCCTCCAGAAAGGGTTTGACTCAGTCACTCAGCTAGAATCAAGGTTCCTGACCTAAATTTATCCATGTTTCCACTAAATTCCATTTCATTTTATTTTATTTTATTTTGTTTTATTTTATTATTTATTTCCATTAAAAAAAACTTTCACAATTGTCCTTCTGCATTCTAACAATCATAAAATTATAGAATTTGAAAGTTCTAAGGAGGTCACTTTTGTCGATCTTCCTCTTTTAATTGGTGAGGAATCTGATATTCAGAGAGTTTAAGGGAATCACTCAGGTTGTGTGGTGAGTTACTGGCAAACAACTGGAATCTCTATTCCCTCTTCTTTCACTACTTCAGAATCTGGAATTTAATCTATAATCAAGATCCCAGTAACCCCAAACACCAATATAATTTCATCTTAATTTTTTTGAAATCCTCTTTTACTAAAGACAAGTGAAAAGTAAACCAGCTAATATTAGGGATTAAAAAAAAATGTCCAGAGCATGTCATTAGGTCAATAGTAATTAAGATTCCACCCATTTATTTGATATCTTCTGAACTTGTGAATCCAGACAATGATGACTATACTTATCATAAAGGCACAGGTACTAACGATCCCAAAGTGCTTGCTGAATTTTCAAAGATTGAACCATCTCCATCAAGGAGGTTGTATATTTTTGTTCATGATAAAAATTGACAGCCATAGGTAAAATGATGGTAGTCTTGATCGGAACATCTAAGTAAAACAACACATTGATTCTTAACCATCATTGACAATTAATAATTTCTAGCATTTTTAGGTGTTGAAGTTTGCATCATCCCTGTCTACAGCAGTAATTCTTTAATTAAATGGAAATGTCAAGTAAAACAGAAGACTGCTCACATGAGTTTTCAAGATGGACTTATCTCTTATTTTACATAGGCTTCCTTCTGTAAAAGTTGTCACACAATTGTACACTTTGGATCAACTTGCCTATATATATATTTTTTTTAATTCTAAAATGAAAGTATTCAAATGGAAGAAATCTTGCAATATAACAATTACTTTCCATTTGTATGATGGTTTTAAGTGGAGTTGATAAAGACCTTCTATTATTGAGATGGGAAAGGTGGGGACAGGGTGGCGGTGGGGTGCTGAGGGGAGTGATCAAAATCTTCCCTTGTGCCACAGCTACCAAATCCTCAAGTGCTCCTGCTGTGTCCTTAGCTTTCTTGGTAGATATAGCAGACCTAGGGAGGTTTGTATTGAGCTCTAATTCTGCAAATACTCACCTCTAGACTTATTTGCTATTACTGATAATTATTCTGCTGCCTTTATAGCTTGTTTTCTTGACACACATGAGCTCACCATAGGAAAATGATTCTCTGCTATTATTTGTATAGGAAATTAACCAAGGAGTTCCCCCATTACTCTATCTCTCTGTGTATGCTAGGGTCTTTGAAAGGCTGTAAGTGGAATTTGTACTGTGAATTGAATGTTAATAAGATAAGGATGGGACGCCTGACTGGCTTAGTCGAAGGAGCATGTGGCTCTTGATCTCGGGGCTGTGAGTTCTATCCCCACGTTGGGTGTAGAGATTACTTAAAAATAAAATCTTTAAAAAAATAAGGTGAGGATAAGAAACAAGTTTATTCTTTCCTTTAGAGCCCCCAACTGCCCTGTGAGCAGGAACATCCTCTCACGACAGGCACAATGTCCCACTTCTACACCTGGTTCTCCGTGAATACGTCATGACAACTTCAAGAGACCCTTTCAAGACAGTTTGAATTTTCTAAGCAAATCACTCAAGAAATTAGCACCTTCTACTTCAGTTAAATGCTCTGTTTTATTAGGAGAGCTCTGAAAGTTTAACATGCTGCTCTTCTTTTTACCGTCTTTTTCAAGAATAGTAAAGGGTTAGCAATGGTATTTAGTACAAGAAGCAAAGCATTTCAAGTTCTTTAAATAAATACATCAATAATCTCTTTTATTCTTGTATTTTATAAGTACAAATGCTTATTTTTATAGATTGTCCTTTTGTTCAGCTCTTCCCTTCCTTTCCTTGTCTAGGCTCTTAACTTCAATGTAGAAGAGACAAGGGATCTATAAAAAAATATTCTAGGTTTATATGTAAATGATGACCAGACAGAGAACACTCAGATGGGAAAGTTGAGACTCTGCAATTTTTTTTTTTATTCTTCCCTAGAGCTGATTGATAGGGAAACCTAGGGGCAAAGTTCTAATCCATGGTTATCACATTTTGTGCTATTAACTCTTCCACCATCTGAAATACCAAAGTGTTTAATAGCAGCTGAAATGGAATCCACATCACATCTTTTCAAATTAAATAAATGGCTTGAATTATTAGCTTCATTTGTTAGAGAAAGAAATAAGGATTTCCCTGTATTACCTGAACCCCAAAGCATTGGCCATATAACTAGTAATTGAATGTCTAACTTCAAGTTCTGGCTCTAAAAATTTGAATTCCGGTCAGTTCAACAAACAGGTAAGGAGTTTTCAGCAATGTGCCATGCACAAGGCCATTTAAAAATTGTCATATGGGGGAAAAAGAGAATCAGAATGAAATCAAGGTGAGTTTTCAGGCCACTGATTTTGGCTTTTAAAATTGTGACTGTTGAGAACTATATACTTTTCAATGTAGTCTGTTCTGTAGTCAGGAAAAGAAAAAATGAAGAGAGAAATGTGGTGCCCAGTGAATACTCAGGTATAGGAGTGGAGTGAATAATTGGTAACTAAATTATTTCAAACTGATTGAAATACAAATTTACTTTTATGTAACAGAAATTTAAAAATGTACATGCCAAAACTCCCGGATATTACTGTAATTTCTAAGAGCCATGTCTATCAATAATAATAACTGAATCTTTATCATATACAAAGCATGGTCCCAGGTGCTGAGAGGATCCAGAAATAAGAATCCAAGAGGCTTATTCCGAGCAGTGTTCACCACTAGGTGCTAACATGGAATGCGTGCTAATATAGAGTCATGACTTTTGTTTTACCAATGACAAAGGTCTTATGTCATTTGTCTGCATTATCTATTCAACAGCCTTAGTTTATATAACCTCCCACTTTCAATAGAATCTACAGAACTTTCCTATTGACTATTTTTTACTGTATCTTCTTAACATCCTTGTAATCAAAGTAATGCATTTATTATTATCCTTATTTAATGGACAACAAACTGAAGTTATTTAGAAATGAAGTCAATTGTTCAAGGTCAAGCAAAGTCGCCTGACTGCCCCTTTCATTTTTCACTAAACTTTCCTGCCTGAAGGATACTTGAGCTTTCTCAAGAAAAGTTGGAAGACACTTAATAATTTTTTTCAATAAAACTTTTTCTAATTAAAATATTTTACTATAATACCATACAAAGAAAGGAAGGGAAGAAAAACACCTCTCATCCCACTCACCCAGGTTGTTTTTGTAGATAATTTTCTATGCTCGTATAGCATTTAAAAAATGAGATTGTATTACAAGAACTGTTTTGTGTCCAATTAATGTTGAATGATTGTCTTACTAACTGTGAGAATGAACTATAAAAGAATTTTTCCCCTCTTTGTAGCTTGTAGTCTCTGCCTTCCATCATTTACTTAGTATATTTCTTATTTACTAAATGAGGTTCAGTTGTTTGGAGGTAAAATCCATACCTGGTTCACCTTTATTTTTAAACTCCTTAGCACTTAGCACTGTATACTGATTAGAGTGTGTATACTCAAACATTTGTTAATGAATGAATGGTTACTTCCACTGGGGAAAATACAACACCAAGCCATCAGTGACAGTAAATTCTCTGCTCACTGAGCTCCCTGATGTCTGTGGCTGGGTCTTTTCTAACGCTAGCAACGTAGATGGTAACTGAAAGCCTAACTTGAAATTCTGGGTCTCATATTTCTAATGTCTACTTCAGTATCTACCTGGTTCCACACAGGCACTCTGTAAGTGTTTGTGGGATGAAGAGAGCAAGGAAAGGAGGAATGGGAAGGACAGTAGCGTATGCTAATGCTACTCAATTGTTACATCCTGTTTAAGAGCCACGGACTGGGGCACCTGGGTGGCTCAGTCGGTTAAGCGTCCGACTTCAGCTCAGGTCACGATCTCATGGTCAGTGAGTTCGAGCCCCGCGTCGGGCTCTGTGCTGCCGGATCGGAGCCTGGAGCCTGCTTGGGATTCTGTGTCTCTCTCTCTCTCTCTCTCTCTCTCTGCTCCTCCCCCATTCATGCTCTCTCTCTGTCTCAAAAATAAACATTAAAAAAAAGAAAAGAGCCACGGACCACTCAAAATGCTTTATCGGGATCATTTCGTTTACTTCTATGAGGTAGATCCAATCAGTTTCCCCATTGACAAAAGACAAAGCACAGAGAAAGTGATTTGCCCAAGCCCACACAGCTGATAACTGGTAGACAACAGGATTTAAATTCAGTGTTCTTTATCACGGAATTATACTGCCTCTTGATAGAACCACATGGAGTTTCAGTACAGCACAGGAGGGAAGGAGGAAAGAATGGTTACTAGCAGAGCATCAGTGATAGCCGATATATGATAGTGGTAGAAGCACTAGAGAAAGATCCAAAAGTCTTACGTCTCAATAATAATCTTTCCTGATTCATTTAACTTCATCTAATATCTCTGGATTCCCTATTCTAATCTGCTAAACGGGTATAATCATCCTAGAACCGATTTACTCAAAGTTGTTAATTTATGTAAACACAATTTCCACTGCGTGAAGTATAAAATCCTGGTACTATGTTAGCTGAATATTCTGATAGCCCTTATATACATGGCACAGTGCATGTAATTAATCTGTTATGCTCAACACATCTTCACGTAGCAAGTAAAATTGACCTTATTTGACTCAATAGAAGCACTAAAATGAGCAGTAATAGACTCTCCATACATTCTTGGCAAAGGCAGTTTGATAAAATACACACATCTTAAATATTATAGACTTTCTATAAAATTTTTACGATGGAGCATGGATGGAGTCTCAGCTTAGTGCATGATGCATTGGGCCTTACCCAACCACCTTCCAACACAATGGTGGGGAAGAGGGTGGGAGGGGGTAAATGTCTAATCAGAGGAAAGAGCTCCACCTACTGATCAACAATTCCACTTCCTCCCACAGCCTTGGAAATTCATCTAATCTGCACCTTTCGGAGCACAGTTACCGCTACCCCCACCCCACACACAGGCAAACATACAAACCCTGTCATTTATTGAGCATTTATTACTTGACAGACAATTGACAGTTATTTCCATTAGTTCTAAAGGCAACCTTAGCAGGAGTAGTCAACGGCAGACCTGAACCCAGATCACCTGCGCTCAGAGCCTGAGTCTGCCATTTTCTAGGTGTGTGGCCTTGGGCAATTCACTTTAGCTCCCTGGGCCTCCATGTCCCCGTCTGTGAAATAAGGTCTATAATAACATCTATCTCATTGGGTTGTTATGAGGATGAAACGAATCAACGTTTTTGAAGAGTTTACAAAAATGCTTGACATATAGTAGGTACTTGTGAGATAGATTTCAAGAAGGAAAGAATGGTTGAGGAGGCTGAAGTTTATAGAAGTTTGTCACAGAACTCTTCCAGAGGAGCTGAACACAGACTCTCTGACCCTCAATGTGCTCTTAAGCACTATGCTATGTATCTTCTTAATATGAGATATATCATCAAAATATAACCTAAAGGAACTAAGGAGGACATGCATTTGGGATCTTGTTCACTGATGGCGACTTTCTATTTTAATTAAGTTTCACCTTTTCCATATTAGTTCTCCATTCTTATCTTGGATTCCTAATCGGTGCCCAAACCCCCAGATTCATCCAATTGTTACTATAAGAATTTTCATGAAAACTAGCAATAATTCCCTCAGATTATTACGGTCACAGAACGTTTCTCATTCTATTTTTCTGGTAATTTTGAGGGCTTTTCCTAAACATCTCCTTGCTATTGCTTACAAATTTCTTAGTTCAAGGTTCTGTCTCAACCTGATTGTTAAAACCACTATCCAACTTCTAATATAAAGGCCTGCAGCAGTAATGATCATGTGTTCACTATATTGAAGCTGCTTGTAGGAATGCTCATGAGGATCATAAAGGAAAGACTTCGTGTTTTTTATAAACTTGAATTAGTGCCGCTAAGGCAGTAACTTCAGACTTGCTGGAAGAATTTGGAATTTGGGTTGAACAGTAGGATTTTGATGACTCCTAACTGAGGTAAATAGGCTAAAGGTGGAGGGAAATATTAGACAAAAGTTCTGAGCATCAGCAACCCCAAAATGAAGATGAATAAGAGACAGATCCATAGGAAGACTGGTAGCCTATGGTTTCTTTTCCTTCCTGCATCAATTAGAAGGTATAGTCATGATAAAATGATATGTGAGATGGGATAAAATATTTATTTGAGAACATTTTCCCCAAAATAATTAATTGGGGTGACTATTGGTAATTTTTCACACCATTTTAAGCATGGTTGGATCTCTTTATATTTTACATGGGATTTACAAAGTTTATTAAGCACCCGGGGGAAACAAAGATAATTAAAATGTTGGGAAATAGAATAGATGAAGAAAAAACAAAGGACTGCGGGGAATGTAATCTTGGGGAAAAGCAATTAAGGATAACATAAGGGTTTTCACGTCTATGGATTGCTATTTGTTAAAAAACCAAGTTATTTGTTCCCTATTTCAATAGAGATCAGAAATAGAAATGGACTTGTCGCAAGAAAGCTTATGTTTACACACAATAAAGAACTTCTTGATTAAACTCTAGAACTTATGAGGGAGGAAAATTGTGGGTCTTTGCTTTAGGAAATCTTTAAGAATTGAAAAGGTAAGCCTTGGGTAATCTCATGTGGTGTTGGGTTGAAGCAGAAGGCTTAACTGGAATTTCTTTAGGTCTCTTCTAGTACTTAAATGTCATGATTGCATAAATAAGAATGCATCCACAAAGCAGGAAGAGAAGTAGACAGAACAATCAGGCGTGACCCACTTAGCAATACCGTTGTTATTCCTGAACAAAGATTTTGGAAATCTCTGTTTTGAATTAGAGTTACAATAGCCAAAACCTTGTGACCACCTTGGAAGATTCTGGTTGGGCTTTCATTTTTTTTTTTTTTTTTTTTTTTTTTTTAGCTTTATGGGTAGGGTTACCTTGAGTAACAAAGGACATAATTGGACAAAGGACATTTGTGTGGAAACTTGTGACGTGTGTGTGTGTGTGTGTGTGTGTATCTAAAAACAGTTCATGTTGTAATAAATATAATATCTTAAATAAATTTGTCTGAGACAGACACAATTTAGTCAGGTACTTTTTGGTAGTTTTCTAGTGATAGATCCTGGACTGAAATTAAAGGCTGATGTCTAAATCTGGAGGTGATGGTGAGATGTCCCCCAAGATTTTGGAAATTAGGTTGTCCCTTATTATTTTTTTAAGGTTAACTTAAAAAAATTGAAGTTAAAAAATTCTTGCACAATGGCTATGATTAGCCATTTAATATGGTAAATGGAGAATTTAGGAACAATTGACACTTGAATCAAGGTAAACTGAAGAAGAAATATCAGCAAGGAGAACTAGAATGTAGTTCTAACTTTATAAGAAACTTAGACATTTACTTCTTATCCTGTCCTGGAGAAAACCTCTGTGAATATGACAAGACTCATCAACTATGGAAGCTTTGAAAAGGCCAAGTCACAGAAGCCAAAATTATCAGGGGAGACTTGGTAAGACTCTCTTCTATTGGCTGAATGTCTTACACTACTTAAGGTTCTCTTAGTCCTCACGTTCTGATTCCATCCACACTCACCAAGATGATTTGGCTTTCCACACCACTTGACTGTGGGAGATAGTGTATTGATCTGCCAACTCAATCATTCTAACCTTTTTGACAGTTAAATTTTTCATTGTAAATGACTTATAGATCAGTCCCTGTGAGCTGAATTAATGTAAATCTACTCAGGAGAGATGGTTCACCATCGGCATGCTGATATTAGTGGTCCGAATCTGAATCTATAGGTTTCATATCCCGTTCTATTCACCAAGGCAAATGCCAACATTCAGGGGTTTGATTAGCCTCTCTCTCTCTCTCTCTCTCTTTCTCTCATTACTTGCCTTCCTCAAGCTGAAAAGAAAATATGATTTAAAAATATTTTCACACAAGTGACTCTTCTCCAGCTCATACACATGAGAACTCCCTCACTAGTCCTAGAGAGTGGAAGTGAGAAGACCAAGTTAAGACTCAGGAGAAAGAGGAGAGACTCAGGCTGTCCAGCAAGAAGAATAATTCTTATGCCACAAGTGAGTGAAAAATGACTCACAAGGTCAGCAGCCACACTTATCAGAGACTTTGTGCCTCAATGATTTTGAAATATAATAGCCCTGGTATTTACTGCGACATATATTAGCAGTTTAGGAATGGCTTTGTCTAGATAACTGGGATCTCTATGGTGCCATACATCATAAAATTCTATAGACATACGTGCATTGGCTTCAGATGGCAATGGGTTTCCTGACTCTTGCACAAGCACTCTAGTGGATCTTGCTACCACACCAACTCCAGTTGTGACCTTATCAGATTTCATAGGCTAACTAGGCTTTGGCTCGGGCAGTTTGTGAATGGCAGTGGTCCAAGAAAAACCAGGTGCTACAGGAAGTGGAATTGGTGATTCAGTCAGGTGCATTCTTTCTTATGATTCAGGCTGACCCACTAACTCATCATTGTGAGTGGGCACTCTGCTTTCAGGGGTGCTTATGAATAAGATGTATAGTAAAGGTCTTAATCACTTTTGCTGACTGAAGAGCTTTCACAGAGATTACTCTATGTAATGCCTTCAGAATTTCAAAATGGAGGAATCGATTCTATTGTGGTAATAACTGTTATTGCTAATACCATTTTAGGTATGCTATATGTTCTACTTCCTATCTTTACTCAGTATTGAAATGTAGAATATATTATTACATACTCAGGCATTTTGCTCAGAGGTACTTTTGCACGTGGCAGTGGGTAGAATGTATTTCTTCTTCTTTTGTTTTTAATTTGTCAAATCTGTGGACTTTAAAGCAATACTTAAAAGTAAGGTTACGTGTTCATTTCATTTGTTTACGCTCTTTCTTTAGAACTTAAAAAGGACTCTGAAGTAGAAGCAAACAAATTAGTAAATAAGAAAATGGAAGCAAGAAGAAAATACAGCTGAGAATGTATGGCAGGAGAGGAGTGAGCAAACATATATTAAAATATCTAAAGCACATATTATTGCTAACCTATAAAATACAATTACAACTAACTATTCTCGCCTAACTCAGAATAATGATTTAGGTCTTTCGCTTTGCTGTGAGACAGATCCGAGTTTACATCTGAACTCTGCCATATACTAGCTATATCATTTTGGGCACGTTACTTGATGATATAGACTATAAAATGGAGATAAGAATAGTATCTACTTCAAAGACTTATTAATAAGTATTAAAGAAGATAGTCCATGTAACATATTTAGCATGATGTTTGGTACATAGTAAAGTCTATCCAATGGTAACTTTTTATTATGATAATAATTATTATATTAATTCCCATAAATTGATGATTGGATGGAGAAGTTCCCAGTTGCCTTTTTTTTCTTAACAGCTTTACTGAGATTCAGCTACTTTTTAAAAACACGTATGCTTTTGAAGATTAGAAGAAGCATGAATCCAGCAAGCCATGAAGCATATGACATCATTCAAATCCATTTTTTCCTAAGCACAGAGCAGGATCTCTCAATGACACCCCCAGTCAGCTCCTTCAGGGCTGTAACGAGGTTCTTGCTGTATTTCAGCCGTGCCTTCTCCTTGTCACTTTCAACTTTTCAAGGCTACATCTGTGATACCTAAAGGTTTTGATGGCCAATAGAGGGATCTGTTAACAAGATATTCATTAATTTTATAAACAGTTGAAGTTTGCAGAGACTGTAGTTTTCTGGTTCGTCTTCATTTTGAAGTGACTTGAAGATCTACTTATCTTGGCTGCCCCTCATTGTGCATGACCTGGAGAAAATGGAATCTTCCCAGGGCTTTGGCAAATACCTTGTATAACCTGCACAGATCCTCACCTAATCCTTCCGTCTCTTCTTCCTTCTTGAGGAGCTGTCCCTGATTCTCTGCCATAGGCACAACCACCTACTTATTGAGAGTGAAGCTTTGATCCTGAAATACAAGCATTATCATAATGAAGCTGAAGCTGCCTTGGGCAAGATCACAGCTCACTATGAATTTGGGGAAATAAAAATCTGCCAAGGAAGGTAAAACCAAGGCGGCAGGGGCTGGTTGTAGAAAATGAGGGGACCTCACTTTCCTTTCTAAAAATGTTTTATGACATTAGGGAAAAAGATCTAATTCTAGGTATTGTTTATTTCTTGAGGGCATCTACTATAAGGAAAATAAATCATCTGCCAAAAGTTTCTTTTCAGACACCCCATATTTTTTTTCAACATTTCTTTTTATTTTTTTCTTTTTCTTTTCCTTTCTTTTTAATTTTTGAGACAGAGAGAGAGAGCACGAGTTGTGGAGGGATAGAGAGAGAGGGAGACACAGAATCAGAAGTAGGCTCCAGGCTCAGAGCTGTCAGCACAGAGTCCAACGAGGGGCTTGAACCCACGAACTGCAAGATCATGACCTGAGTCAAAGTCGGACGCTCAGCTGACTGAGCAACCCAGGTGCTCCAACATTTCTTTTTAAAATATAGTGATAATGTTTACATATAATTCAGGTAAATTCAAGACTAGCAGAATTTTCCATCTGAAAATAGAGCAGCCATATTTGAGGTGATAAGCTTAAGTGTTCTAGAAATGAGCTCATCAAGCCCTCCTGTGCATTTCCCCAGCATCTTCTGTGAACCTTTGCCTTTAAACAGATATTCAATTAAGTAGAGTGGTTGAACTGCTAAAATAAAACCTCTGCACTGGGTGTATTTGTCCTTGTCAGTTCTTACCTGAGCAAATGCAGATCTTACATTTCAAACTTTTGTATAGTCTCTGAACTTGTTCTCTTCTCAAATTACTAAATATGATTACTTTGGTGAGCTCTGGAATCAGAGTGGGTTCAAGTCCCAGTTCAAGCACTTAGTTGTGTGCCTTAAAGCAGGCCATCTTGGGGCACCTGGGTGGCTCAGTTAAGCATTTGACTCTTGGTTTTGGCTCAGGTCATGATTTCACAGTTGATCAGATCAGGTCCTGTATCAGGCTCTGCGATGGCAGTGCAGAGCCTGCTTGGGATTCTGTTTCCCTCTCTCTGCCTCTCTCTGCCTCTTTCTCTCTCTCAAAAATAAATAAGCTTTTTAATTTATTTATTTGTTTTTTTTTCCCCATTTTATTTTTTTTTAATTTTTTTTCAATATATGAAGTTTATTGCCAAAATGGTTTCCAAACAACACCCAGTGCTCATCCCAACAGGTGCCCTCCTCAATACCCATCACCCACCCTCCCCTCCCTCCCACCCCCCATCAACCCTCGGTTTGTTTTCAGTTTTTAAGAGTCTCTTATAAGTAAGCTTTTTTAAAAAGAGCTAGAAAAAAAGCAGTCCATTTCATTTTTTTAGTCTGAAATTTTTTCATCTCTAAGCTAAGTATTAATAATAAGTTTGTGAAGGTTAATACATGTCAATTGCTTAATGTACTACCTAGCACATACAACTTGTGTTATCTATTGCTGTATTACAGTCATCAGTATTTCAATGTTAAATGTTAACTCCAAAAGAGATCAGTTTGAAGGATATGGATATATGATTTATAAAAGGAGAAATTCAAAAGGCATCTAAACTTATGAAGAAACATCCAAGTTCACAAACACCCAGATAAATGCAAATTAAACATTGATCATTTGTACTCAACAATTGAAAAAGACTATTGAAAATGATAATTTTCTGCTTAGGCAAAAGCACTGTTAAACAGGCAGGTACTCTCGTACCTAAGTGCGAGATTATAAATTGTTATAACATTTTGGGAATATGTATCAAGGGTTTTAAAATTTCTCATACTATTTGACCCTATAATTGGATGTGTCCCTTAAGGAATTAGTCAATGAGGCTGTCAGAGATTTTTATTAAAGCAATGTATATAATAATGATAATTGTGAGACTAATGTGTGAAAAGAGATGAATGGTAAAATCTACCAATGGGATGTTGTGAAATTTAAATAGAGCTCTTATAGGGCACTTAAGGTTAGGAAAAATACTACAATATTATACAACTGAATAGAGTGTATGATCTCACTTTGTTATTACATGTGTATTGTATGTGAGTGTCAGTGACACCTTTAGACATCTCCACATGAATGGCCAATAGGCATCTCAAACTTGACCTGTCTACATCCTAATTTTTTTATTCTCAGCCTCCGGTCCCTAAATCTCTCCTTAGTCTTCTTCATCTCAACAAAGGGAAATAACATCCTTCTAGCGGTTCAGGTCAAATCTTTCCTGAACTTCTCTCTCTCATACCCACACCCAATCCAGCAGCTAATCCGTTTACCTCTTCTTTCAAGCTGTCTCAAATCTGACCACTGTCCATCTCCAGCTGCTTCTCTGGCTGAGGCCTCTGTCACCCTCTGGCTAGGTCACTGCAGACGGCCCCCGGACCTGAGTGCTCACACCAGCCCTTCAACCCACTGTGCTCTTTTCTCAGCACAACATCCAGGGTGAACCTTTAAAACACGTCCAATCATGTCACTCCTCTGTTCAAAGCCTCCAAAATAAAGCCAGCTCTCTTATTGGCCTATAGAGGCCATTCTGACTGGCATTTCTGCTCTCTCTCTGAATTCATTCTCTACCACTCTCCTCAAACCATTGGTTCCAGCCACTCTAGCCCTTTGTGTTCTTTTCCAGTGGGCTTTTCCACCTACTCTTTCCCTCTGCCAGAAATGGTTCATGTAGCTGGTGCCATCACTATCTTTAGGGATTTGCCTGCGTGTCACCTCTCCATGTGACCACTCATGTTAAAGGACCCCTTAGATCCCCTGCCATAACCTTCAAACAAGCTCTCAGGGTCCGTTTGTGGGAGAACGTAGGGTAGTCGAGCTTCCAAGACTCCAGACACATCCAAATGAGACACTGCACGTGGCAGTCTTTCTTTCTTTCTCTCTTTCTTCTTTCTTTCTTCTTTCTTTCTTTCTTTCTTCTTTCATAAAAAGACCTCCAGCCTTAAAGCCCCAGTATTTCCTCTCTCTGCTCCCTTAGATAACCTTTCAAAATAGCACTCACCACCAAATGACTTACTTATACTTTCCTTATGCATGCTTTCTCCCTCATAGAATGTAAGCCCTCTGAGAGCTAATGACATTTTCTTTTTGCTCACTGTTGGATCTCTATTACTTAGAACGCTGCTTGGCTTATTTATTGAAAAACCAAGCAAATGAACAAATAAATAACATATCTTTAAATTAATTTGATGTTTTTTATTTCCTTGTTTATACTTTTCTGTACTTTAATTTTCAAAAATGAGATTTTTTCCTTACTTTTATTATCAGAATAAAAACCTCTATAAATATTGTTCTTTTTAATTTTTAACTTGGCAATTGCTTAGTAATTTAAGGACTAACTGAATACATGAATCTTCCAGGCTTGTCTGTATTTTGTCTATGGAGCTCACTATACAGCCCAAGTCAGCCTGATAAAGGGTGAAGTTATTTGCCTTTCCTTAACTCCTTAACTCTCACTTCCTCTTTTTCATGGCATTATTGAAAAATACCATATTTTCCTCACTTTCTAAATCTGAATCACTATGTATTCAACTGGTGAGTTAATTCCTTGCCTGTCCTTTCAATTTATTACTACCATTATGAATACTTTAATTACTTCACTGTTTGTAACCTTTACATTTCTATCACCCATCTCCTCTTCTTCCAGTACAGCAAATGCTATGTTGTGGTCGGTGTATCTGTGAACATACAAAGGATGCTAATATTTACATGATGGTCCAAGTTCTGGGAATCTGGTCTAGTCATTTTACATATACTGTATCCTTTTATTCTCAGAATAACCTTTTTTAGCAGCTATTATTGTCCCATGTGACAATGAAGAAAATGAAGCTCGGGAGGCTTTGGAAACTCACCGAAGAGCACACAGCTAGGAAGTAGGAGAAAGCACATCTAGCTGACTCCAAAGCCCACACTCTTTCCACTTTTTATAATACACTGTGGTTGCCTCCCAGCTTGCAATTTATTTATTTCTACATTTATACACTGCCTCTATTCAGAAAGGAGTTGAAGGAGATGATGCTATTGTTATTACTGTGGCTTCTGCCTCCATTCTGCCCAAGCCCAGGAGGTTGGGGAAGATGGCATGGGCTGGAGATGGGTTGGGGGAGAAAGCTCATCCTGTCCCCACAACCCATCATCTTTAGCACCAATTACCAAGGGTGGGGAACTTGTAACAGAATCTGTAATGTGGGGTATGCCTGGTAGAGGCAGTGTTGGGGGTGTTTGCTATAGGGCGATTCTAACCTTAGCTTGGTAACCACTAACTATACTAATAGGTCTTTGATTTAGAGTTTCCATTGGTCCTTTGGTGACTATTTTCATTGCAAAATTACTTTTTCTTTTGATTTTTTTTATTACTAAACATATCCTTATTCAATCTTCTTTGTGGAGAATAACTTCATTAGTTTTTAAGAAGGGAAAAAGATGGTAACTAATGTCTGTGGAGTAACACTTTAAATATATTATCTTGTCTAATCTTCACAAATCCCCACGAAATAGATCTCATTATACTTTTTTTTTTTTTTAACAGATGAAGAAATTTGGGTGGAGAAAAATTAAGTAATTTACATGGCAGGGCCCTAATGTAATTCTGTTGGACTTTAAAGTCTATTTTCTGTCTACCACTTTGTGTGTTCATTCTAGATTTTACCTATCTCTGCAAATATTGAGATATGTTGGATTATGGCTCTGGCACCCAGGATCTTTTTAAAAAAGAAGAACATATAGAACAGTTTTAGAGTTTGAGGCTGCTGAGGAAACCGGCATTATTCCAACCAGGTACAGAAATGCAGCCTCCTGGGCTTCCCAGGAAGTCTGAGCATTGGCATACTATTGATGTATCTATGACTTGCTTTCTGATTTGAAATAGGTCTCTACATGTTTGTTTGTAATAAAAAGATGTTGATATTCCTTACCAAAATTAACATTACCAGGCTGCTCTGATGTGTAAACATTTGTGTAAGAAAGTTTAAATGTTGACTTGTCTGGGACAACATGAGGATTAGCAAAATGGCTTCCTCAGCTCCCTTTCTTATTCTGACGGATATAATTCTATTGCTAAACTCACACTGCAGTCATATGTTATTAATGATATATCACTTATCTAGAATGTGATCTTCTAAAAGTTGCTTGCACTTGGAAAGAATCAAGTTCATCTCTGATGGTATTTAAGGGGCTGTAGAAGTAAACTAGTTCCACCAGTGTCGGGAAACTGTGAGTCATTTCATCTCTCATGCTATCTGACTCTGAATGAAGAAGGGCAATGTTCACATAGAAACCGTATAATTTGTCACGTTGAGAACAGACTGATCTTGTTCTAATGCTCTTGCAGAACTGCAGATATCTTTATATAAGGAGAAGTTTTCAGAATTTAATAAAATAAGGTTCAGCCTTAAGGAATGTGACTAATACATCTGGGATGTGTGACTCAAAACACGAGAAGGAAGAGATGCTTGCAGTTTTAACATTTGAACAGTTTTGAGTTACTTGAGTTTTTTTTTAGAAAAAAATAATAGCTCATTGTTTTCATACTTAAAACACACAGAAGTTCCTTTAGTTCATAGACTTAAAGGAGAATCAACCACTGGACAGAAAAAGATAAAAAAAAAAAAAAAATGGTCCCTAAAGGATAATATCTTAGTATTGTTATCTCATTAAAAAGTGAAAATACTTGATGCAATTATTTGCATATTGACCTTAATGTGTGATATCAATCCCAAGATAATTTCTTAAGATATTTTTCTAATGTCCACATTTCCCTGAGTACTTCGTGCCACTCCCAGGTGTGTGTGTGTGTGTGTGTGTGTGTGTGTATGATTAGGTCTGCAGACTTGTGGGGACAAGTGTACATGCAAGTGCATGCACAGGTAATAGCCAGCCCATCAGGGATGTCAGACATGCTGTATATTGGAAATGGGCGACGTTCCGTGTTTGATGACCCTTGCCAAACTGCAAAGTGCAAATTGGCAAAGTGAGTTTTAGCACTCACAACCATAGTTTTGGAGATGGAAGAAACACATATTTACTCAAATCCCTAATTCAATAGAGTTGCAGACTGAGGATTTCTTTATAGCACATATCCACCCTTTTATACTTAAACATGCCACAGATTGTTTACCTCACCACATAGTAAGGTTGCACAGTGTTCTCTCTTATGTTCTCAACACTTACTGCATAGCATATAGTTACTACCAAATACCTGTTAGCTACTGAATAGATGAATACATGAATAAGTGAATGAATGGTTAATGATAGAATGAGTCTCAGAAAGGCTGTACAAGCACACAAGCAGGAAAAGAAAGCCAAGTATTTCTTATTTTTCTATTTTATAGTCCCTGTGAATTCTCTTTAGATGACTTAATTCCTTATTCTCTTTTACTCTTTATTCCTGGAAATACCACCTGTTCTTAGCTGAACCAGGCCCTTCTTTCCCCTATTTTCACTTCTTTCCCAAAGTTTTGTTTAGTAACTGGGAAAAAAGCAACTTCTTCCTCAACTCCACTTTGTCTGAACATGCAGCACACATGAGTCACTCATCACTTCTAAGACACAATTGAGCCTTCCATCGCTCATGTTTGCTATAAATATTTACTGCCCTGATCTCTGATGTACTTAATGTTAACACAATGTCTGGGCAACCTCAGACCTTTGATATATCTATACTAGCCTCAGTATTTGTCTAGTCTAAGATCTCAAACTAATTTAGGTTCTAAATATGGGATCCATTCCAGTTAAGTCAAGGTTTTTGACAAAGTTGAAAACACTGTGTCTTTTTTTCTGGGTTGCTAGGTGTTGTTCTAGAGAATGTCTGTATGTCTATCCATCTATCACTTGTCCCCAAATTCTTCTAATGATCTTATGGAGTAGAAGGTGTTAGCCCCATTTTTTTTTTTCAGATGGGGATGTTGAGACTCCAAGAAGTGGAGTGACTTTTAGAAAGTGCTACATCCAGGATTCGAAGTGAGATCAGTTTGATTCTTCAGATGAAGTTTTTTCCACAACACTGTGCACTTACTTCTTCCCACTCTGTACTTGTAGAGGTGATTTAAAGGCACTGGGACCATTAAGAACTGACCAGTGTGTGCCTATCAGAGCAGACAACTACTCGTTACCCCTTGCAGGTCTCTAGATCCTGGGAAGGCAGAGAGAACAGGAGAAAAAAATAGGGTGTAGAAAGCTGTTCTCTTGACACATCTCTCATCCCAGTTTATAGTGTTACTGAATGGGGAGTAAAGAAATATGACCTCTTCATATTTTCAGAACCAAGGCTCATTAATCTCCCTTTCATATCTATGGGGACACTTCATTTTTACTCAATTGAGCTCAGAATACCAAGTTGGGGTGGGGACATCAGAGCAATTGGTCAGTTATGTTTTAGAAGGCATTTGTGTATGATTTCACATTACTGCTATAAAAATATTCTCACACTTTTCCATTTTCACAGCTCTCATTCACTTTCTACATTTGAATACTATCTATATTTTGAATAAGTAGACATGCAGTGTCTATCTTATGAGATTTACTCTAAAAGGTGCCAGGAGGATATGAATATGTATAGTGTCACTTCTGCTCCCTTTCCAATGGAGGAGAAAGGCATGTGACTCTTGCAAGCTAAACTGAGGTCAACGCTATAAATTCCCTCATTCATCCCTTCCATCAACAAACATTTATTAGGCTCTACTATGTGAAAGACATAAAATCGTAGAATAAAAGGCAGACTGATAACATGAAGGATGTGCAGATAAGGAGGTACAGAAGAGACAGAACTTACAGAGAACAGAGAAGGTTTCATGAATAATGTGGCATTTGTACTATATCTTAAGTAGAAAATTCTATACAGATTTATAAGAGATGGGGTCAGGTTACAGAAGGGAAATGGTAAGTTGGCCAGTTTGAATGAAAAAAATTTGAAGAAAGCAAGTGAGGAAGAGGCCAGAGAGGATTAAACTCTTTCTGGAAGACAGGAACCACATTTAACAAGATTGCTTTATCTTGTCAGCATGTACTTGGAGTGATGCGCCAACCTCACAAATCACAAGTGTAGATCGATAGGCCAGAAAATATATTTATGGAAGACATGGTGGTGGTAGTAATGGTGATGCTGTTGGAGGTGATGAGGACTGTGGTGATCTGGTGTTAGGGCTGATAGAAGAGGAAGAGAGGACACAGTAGGAAAGGCAGAGTATTGGGAAGGGAATGGAGATTCCACGTTTTTCCTGTACCACATTATTGGTGAAAGTCTATCTTAATTCTACGTAAGGAATGCAGCATCAAAGGTGGTATTAGGCACAGGGGAGATCATGAAATTGATAATACAGTAGATTTAATAGTCAGCTAAACTAATTAAAGAAGGCTATGAATCTAATGAATGTGATCAGGCCTCTTTCAAACAAAAGAAGACCCAATTAAAGACAAGTAAAACTGCTAACAAGGGAACAACCTAAGATATATAATTAACCTGTAGAACTTAGTGTCAGAGGATAGAATTAATGGATAGTATTAATTTAAGTAGAACTGTAAGATGTAAAAAGCATTTGGCACTTACATGAATAAACAATGTTATTAGTATCTAATATCCCAAGAGATAAGTATCATTATCATTTGTTAATGTCACTTAAGATACTGAAATACATATTCTATTGCTTCCCTTATGAAGTTCAATAAATATAAGAATCTTACATTATACAGGCTTGAGTTAATTAGGAGTTACATGAATTCCATAGTGCAACATTGTTGAAATAAATAGAATTGACATAACAATTAATCTATGTTTTTGTTGCCAGAATTGTTCTCCCTTTTTTTCAGAATTCCCATTAATATTATTTTCAGCTGGTTTTCAATGTCCCTACAATGGTTTCCATTATTGCCCTAGGGACATTATTCTTTAAAAGAATAGTTGTTGCTGTATAGCGGCTTTTCTTTACGCATTGGCTTCTTTCTTTCTTATCCATCAACTAAATCTCAAGTCCAGATGTACATTCTTCAAAAAAAAAAAAAAAAAGGCAAAAGTTCTTACTCAAGTCTTATATATACATTTATTTCTTCCTCCTAATTGTTGCAATTCCATATTCTTGAATCCTTTTTTCCTGAGCTGATTTCTTGCGTGTATTCATTAGTTTGACAAACATTTTGGGATGCTGACAGAAGGTTTGGAATGGCAGAGGGAGGGATGGCTTTGGAATCTGATGGGTCAATGTTTAGATTCTGGCTATGGTGCATAACATCCAGGTGGCCTTGGACAAGTTGTTTGACCAGCTTGAATCTTGTCCTTCATTTGTGAAAGTGGGTAGAAATGCCTCCCTAGCAGGTTTCTTGTGAAGATTCAAGACAATGTCTGTCTAGTGTCCATATGATGGACACTCAAGAGGTGTAGGCATTTGGGGCTATTTTCCTTACTCTGTGGCAAATGCACTGGCCTACTTTAGTTTTGCACTATTGTGCCTTAGGGAAGAATTCAGAGCAAAGTGTCCTTTAGCTTTTTTTCATTTCTGCTGCTGCTTCTTGCTTTCTATATATTTTACTTCTGGAATCTCATTTCATGCCTAACTAGACTCTGAGTCTCATCAGGAGACTCCCAGGGCTCCTGTCTATTTTCCAGAGTTGGTATATTTGTGCTGGCTGACTAGGCTACAGGGAAGGCCATCCCTGCATCCTCGGAGAGCTCACTTTGATGCAGACAGTGTTTCCTTGTCCTTTCTTCCAGATTTATGGGCTATTGTAATGATAGGGAAATAAAAACTTTATTTTATGAAATAATTTTGTTCCTGATTTATAGGAAGGAAATGACTTCGTAAGAAGGAGATTTCTTCTACTGTAAAGGTTCAAAAAGACATGAATGGTATTTCTGGAATAATAGAGAAAATTTTATCTGTTTATTGCTGCCTGCAAAATAGATAAAATATTATGAAGCTGCAACATAACATAAAACGTACCTGCGTGTTTCCTTGTTGCTAGCTTATATTTTTCGTGCTTAGCTGTGTTTTAGCTTTGGGTTGTTTTAGAAGTATGTCAAACAGTGTCCCCAGACTTGAAAATGGGAGAGGAACAGAGAAACATCTCCAGAACGAAGATGAGAAACAGAGATAGGTAGAGAGTGGAATAAAATTCAAGTAGTTAGGGTGCTAGGGATCAGGGAGTCTTGCAAGTTTAACTGAGTCAGGGTTTGCAAAGGAACTGCAGTAAGTTTGGAGTCCAATGCCTTGTATAGGGCATTAAGGCAATAAATATCTGTTGACTGCTGGCAGCTACATGACATCTTCCAGTTCTCCATATAGAAGAGACCAATCTCTCCTGTTCCTTTTAGTCAAACCTTATAAAGGAAAAAACTTACAACTTCTTTAAACTACTGGAGAGAAGACTTCTACTTTTTCTTTCACCTTTTCCTTCTCAAAATCTCGAGAGCAACATCCTGAGGTTAGGGCAAGGAGAGATTGCATGTGTAGCTCAAGGGTGCTAGGCTCCCCCCGTTTTCTGTCTAGTCTCTCTAGAAGGTGGACACCTACCTGTCCTACTTCTGTCCCTCCCATCAAGGCACACCTGTCTCAGGGCTTAACACTACCAAAAGACAGGTCAGAGGCCTACCTGACCCTGGGTCCTGATGGTGGCACTCATTCTGTAGTCTCAGACATGCCTCTTCACAGTTCTTCCCACAAAGGTTTCCAGGTCTAGATTTCTGGGAAATTTGAGGGAAGTCTCTTTCCAACTAAAAACCCAATCTTATTTTCCAGTCCAGGCTTACAACAAAAAGGTATTTGGATTCCTATCTGACTTTTGAGTATATGTTTCAGTGGATGTCAGTCTCAGAGAGGGTAAGAGGATAAGGTGTGTTTCATGTTCCTCCTTACAAAATGCAAAACTTCAGACCTCATCATCCCATGGTGAATTCACTGGGGAAGCTTGAGAAATAGGCCCAAGGGCTAATTTACATAATTATCACTACTATCATCAACAACAACAACAAAAACCCTTGGAGAGATCAAGGCTGTGGGCTAAGCAGAGGTGGGAGGTGTGGGTGCTTATTAAAACACTGTTCATTGGTCTTTTTTTTTAATGTAAAGTTTTGATTATGTTAGGTTGTTTATTGAACACAATGATATAGTCTAAAGTATGGTGTAGCTGTATGAGGCTTGTTGAGATGCATGGCAACCCAATGGCCTTCCTACCCTTCTCCTTTTCTCCAGTGGAAACCACTTCTCAACTCCTATCTATAACTGGTTCTTTTGGTATTTACCTCCAAATGGTTACTTCTGGATTTTGAACTTATCGACATTTCTTATTGACTTAGGCTTTATTTATTGACTTCTCACTTTGGAAAATAAGGATCTGGGTCTGTTTCACACCCCATCTACCTCCACAAAAACAACCTTCCTGTGCCCCATTTTCCTAATGTAGTTACATTGTAATGTTGGCTAGTTCAATCTTCAGGATTGCGTTATTGTGATTGTGAAAGAATTACTGGCAGCTTAATTCTATAGCATAATGTCATTGCTGTTCCTTTTCTGCACTACTCTGTTTTTTCATGGAATTAGTAATTGTCATTAATTCAAGCCCAAACTCGTGCGTTAGTGCACTATCAGTTTCACTTTTGGAAGATGTCTCTCCTGGAGATGACCAATCTCGCTAGTACAGGCTGGTGCTCTACTGTCTTCTTGGGATCTCTTTTCACTATAACCCTGAGGACTCCCTTCTATCACTTTTGCACCGAATCCGTTCCTTCTTGGACACTAGGCCTTGTTCTTTGCAAGGAGGACATCCTCCGTTCGTTTCCTGCCTAAAACACTCAGTCTAGAGGAATCAGGTGTTATTTTCCCCAGAGATGAGTCTCTAGTCATGTAACTCTCCTCAAAGTTAATAGAAGTGAGTTACTTCTTATGATTCAAGATTTTCCAAGCAATTTTATATTATCACTAGGTTATACTCTCATAATGAGAACCATCCATGAGAACCTTATTGGAATTTAGAGTTTAGTCTACTATCATGATTAAAAACTCAGATTTAATAACACTGAAAACACACACACACACACACACACACTCCTTTACTTTTGAAAATCCCATATGATGGACTCACAACACAGTGTTTCATCTTCCTATTGCTGCTGTAACAAGTTATCACAAACTTAAGTGGCTTAAAATAACACAAATTTACTATCTTACAGTTCTGGAAGTCAGATGTTTGAATTGGCTTTCACTGGGCTAAAATCAAGGTATGGACATGACTGTGCTCCTTTCTGAAAGTCCTATGGGAGGATCCATTTTTCGCCTTTCTTAGCTTCCAGAAGCTACTTTCACTCTTCAGCTTATGGCTCCTTCCATTTTCAAAGCCAGCAAAGACCAGTGGAGTCTTTCTCATGATGTCATCTCCCTGGATCCGACTCTTTTGTTTCCCTTTTTCCCATTTTCCCCTAGTGCGATTACACTAGGCCCACCCAGGTAATCCAGGATGATATTCTTTTAAGTTCAGCTGATTAGCAAATTTAACTTCATCTACAAGTTTGATTCCTTCTTATCACGTGATGTAAAATAATCACAGGTTTGGGGGATCAGCACATGGACATCTTTGAGTGGCCATTATTCTGCTGCAAAGTGCAGGAACTCTTTTTTCCTCTAAAATGCATTCATTTTTGAAATAGATATGACAGTCTTTAACTTTGCACCCTGAAACTATTAATTTAACGGCATAGGACAAAAAATGAACAATAATTCATTCAATCCAAACTTGGGCAATTTAAATCGGCAAACAGCTGGGACCCTGCGTTTGTCCTCAGTTTACCAACTTCTTTGGTCTTGGTAAAAACAGATACTTTTCCACCATCATAATCTAGACAGAGAAAATATTATTTTAAACCACTTGGTCCTAAAAAAAAAAACTCAGTATAAGTGGTTTAATTCATTTGATAGAAATATAAACTTTTACATTCTTCACAGTACTTTGGGTGGTTTTACTTACAGATTTATTTCATACAATTGATTGAAAATAAAGTTATTAGTGTCATTATACCAACACTGGAAAGAATTGTAACAGCACTATACACCACACAATTAAAATAACAACATACACACACACACACACACACACACACATACCTCCCTATTGTTAATGGTCTAGGAGTCAGAGTCAAAATGGAAAGATTTGTTGTAAAGATATTAACACACTAATAATCAATCATAGATTATTGCTTCAAGAGATACATTGAAAGTTAAAATAGCAGGCATTTTCCAGGAAAATGAATATGTAATACTCTAAAGGGCTGCATCTTTCTTTGGTCCTTCTAATAGGCTCATGGTTTCATTTCCTTTGTTTTGCTCAAGTCAGTAATGCAAATGTTAAGCTCCCTCTCTCTATTAGTGCCCCTTTACAGTAAGTTGATACTTTGGAGCTTTTAAGTGGACCTAAATGGTTTTTAGACATTTTCATTTCTGTTTTCTACCAACCAGGAAGGCCCTAAGGGTGGAGAGTCATGCCTTCTTTGCAATTCTTCACAGTTCCTATAGAGTTTATTACAAACTTAGTCAGATTTTTGTTATTCGCTCGGGAATATAATAGTTGGTGAGTAGTTGCCTGTAGAAATGAACAGGGAAAGAAACGTTGTTTACATGGGGAAATGGTATAACTTCTAAACTACTAAAGTACATTTTTGAAGCCCATTTTTTTGAGACTCACAGTGTAGAAAACTAAAGGTTTTATAAGATATCTTTTTTAAAAATTTTTTTTAACGTTTATTTATTTTTGAGAAAGACAGAGACAGAGCATGAACGGGGGAGGGTCAGAGAGAGGGAGACACAGAATCTGAAACAGGCTCCAGGCTCTGAGCCGTCAGCACAGAGCCCGACGCGGGGCTCGAACTCACGGAACGTGACATCATGACCTGAGCCGAAGTCGGAGGCTTAACCGACTGAGCCACCCAAGCGCCCCATAAGATATCTTTATCTAGGGTTATTTTACTTTAAATTAGTGATGCTGTCTCTCTGAGCCCAATGGTTCAAGAATCAATTAAAATATGTTAGAGTTAAGCTTGCAACCACTCATTCTGTCCCACTCCCCAAGTTTCTAATTGTTTTGGGTGCCCGATTTAGAGACACTTTATAAAACGTGATGGTTTTCTAAGCTATAAACTAACAGACAACTCAGAATATGTGTGTGGGTCATCTTCTATCTCCAAAGTTGGTGAAGTAAATTGCAGCAAATGACTCATTTCTCACAGCTCCAGCATGTTAAATCAATGAGTGTGTTTGCTTGACTCTTGTCTCCTAATGAGCTGAAACAGATAGAACATTTCTCATGCATCCAGATGGGATTATTTTGGAAAGTAAACTAATGCACATGCCCACACAAAATTCCTCTGCTATCTCTGGCCAGATTCTGTTAGCTGCTCCCCAAGATGATTTACCGGCCATATGAGACTGAGCTGCTCCTGAATGTTATTGGCACCATGGGAATTCTTCCAGAAGACAAATTTTTCTATTTTTCTTTGTTTAGTTTAATAATTTTATGTACAATATATTTTTTTAGAGATTTTAGATATTGTGTTTGTATGTGTACCTATGAGTGTGGGGAGGTTTACGTTTTATTACAGCAGGTGGAACTGTATGTTAGTACAGTTATTTGACTTTGGATTGATTATTTATGTCAATGATTGCTAACATTTAAAATTATTTCACAAAGTTTACTCCCCTTAATATGTAAAATTCTCTTATGAGTCACTAAGAAAAAGTACAAACAACCCGAAAGAGAAAAGGAATTTCCTTTGGTTATGTAAAGTGGAACAACTTCTAGAGGCATTTTTCAATTTGTACCAAAAGTGTGATAAAATATACTTTCTGTGCTGCCAGCAGTTACACTTCTAAGATCATATACTAAGGAATTAGTTTATAACAGCCATAGGTCAAATCTTAACACAAGTTTCACTATAATGCTATTTATTAAAAATAAATAAACACAAAGGCTTGAAATAACCCAACTGCCCCCAAATAAGGAATTGGTCCATGTTAGCTCAGGCCCTCCAAAAACAGAAGCCAAGATAAAATTAGCAATACAAGACGTTTATTAGGGTAAATGGCAGTGAGGGGAAAATGCAGAGGGAGAACCATCACACCGCAGTGCAGGTCTCACCCTTGTGAGAGAGAGGGGGAAGGAAGGAAGTTAGAGTGAAAGAGCTTTAGACAGTAGTGCAGTTGAACAGTTTTGGCGAGGTTGAGAGTTCTTAAGCCAAATTGCCTATCAAAGAAGTCCTGTGGCTCTCAGGAATGCTCATGGGAAATGTGACCTTTGCTCAGATTCAGTGGTGATTCAGAGAGCAGCAGCTGAAACCGTCAGTCAATTATACTCTATGCAATAGGAGATTTGAGAAGAGTATTTTTACAGATACCAAGTGTTAAGCAAGTTTTGGCATGACCACATATGGATTTAATCATTACAGTGAACTGAAGGAGATGAATGTTGACAAGGGAAAATATTATAATTTATCTTTCTTCACAATTCTATGTTTAAATTTATAATTAAAATATTAATTCACTTAAAATTTTAATTAACTTTATATCCTTTATCATATACATAAAGTAGCCACAGATCATCTTTATACCTTTTAAAATTTGGGAAAAAGAGACAACTGAGAGTCAAAACTGCACTAGAAAGACACTGCAAAGACAGGGGCGCCTGGATGGCTCAGTTGGCTAAGGATCTGAGTCTTAATCTCGGCTCAGGTCATGATCTCAAGGTTTGTGAGATGGAGCCCCCTTGGGATTCTCTCTTCCTCTCTGCTCCTCCCTGGCTCGTGTGCTCTTTCGTGTGCCCTCTCGCGTGCTCTCTCTATCTCTCTCTCTCTCAAAATAAATAAATAAATAAATAAATATTTTTAAAAACTAGAAAGAAACTACAAAGACAATTCAGTCACTTCACATTTACTATAATTTTTGCTTTCCTAACCTTTGATGCTAAGTTTTAATCACAATAACGAGAAAGGAACTTATGAAATTCCATATTGAGCACAGGTCAGTCATACATGAATATTGAATTGAAAAAAGTATTCCAGTTAAAGTATAAGGCTATAACTGAGGTTATTGCTTTAAAATCTTTTAAAATACAATTCCTCTAATTTTGCTGGAAAAGACATGAAGTATGTGCGGTGGATACAAGGCTAAATAGAGAAACAGACCTTGTCGATTACTTAGACTTTATATTGCACATAGGAAAGGCCAGGGGAATAACAGGGTACAATGACTAATAGCAAATGAGTAATACCAGTTCACACTATGATGAATCTGGGACCTTCTCTTTCTGACCATGGCATGTATGCACAGAAGATCAGCACCCCCCCCCCACAAAGGGTGAGGAGAATAGGTGGAGAACAGGAAAACCCTCCTGCTGAGGTAGGATTTTAAATATGTCTGCTCTGTTCTGTGTTCCCACACATCCACCTGTGGAGTACATCATTCAGTGATGATTAATAATTTCTGTGACGATGACCTTTGTATACATGCCAATTTGCAATTAGCTACTTCAGATGGAAAAATGGAATTTTAGAGCTGGAAGCAACCTTAGATTACACTAGTCCCATGATAGTCTATGAACAAGAGTCCCATGGTCAAATAAGCTTACATATTATTACATGGCACAGCCCCTCAACTTATGATAGTAATTAGTATATTAAAAGATATGAGAAATCTTGTTGTAAAACTCCATTTGATTTTTAAAATATAGTATTTCTTTTTAAAAAAAATTTTGTTTAGTGTTTATCTATTCTTGAGAGAGAGACACAGAGCGTGAGTGGGGGAGGAGCAGAGAGAGAGGGAGACACAGAATCCGAAGCGGGCTCTGGGCTCCGAGCTGTCAGCACAGAGCCCGATATGGGGCTCGAACCCACGAACCGTGAGATAATGACCTGAGCCGAAGTCGGACGCTTAACCGACTGAGCCACCCAGGCGCCCCAAAATATAGTATTTCTAAATAAAAGTGAAAATCTTCCTCCGTGTAAATCTCATGTTTCTTCATGAGACACACTGTGGGAAACCAGAATCTTATCCTATCTTTTCATTTTTATGTGAAAACTTTGAGCTAAAAGGGTTCAATTTACCTGCCCACAGTCACATAACTGGGTTCTGGAAGATGGTGCTAAGACCAAAGCTGGCTGGCTCAACAGTGCTACTGTTAAAGGTCACGTGGCCATTTTGCCATCTTTAGGTAAGGGTAGTTAAACTAAGTAGACCTTTGGGAACTTGGATAAAAACATCTACAATAGCTGATTCAGAAAGTATCCAAATATTGTGAAGTGTACCAAAATGACAAGTAGAAAATAAGATTCGTTCTCGTCTTCCTTCCTCCTCAGCTACTGTTTTCAGGATGTGTTTTAGATTATTGGGCTGAAGAGCAAATTTCCTTGAGGAGCTGCTTCTGAGTAGCAACTTATTAATTGCTTCTGAAACGATTTTGAGTTATGTTTCTTTTATTGGATTCCATTGTGGAATCCTACAGTGTGCTGCTTTTTCTTCGATGCTTTTAGAGTTATTATGAAGGCATCTATTTGGCCAAGTGGAAAGCAGACTGAAACGCAACCCTCTAAATGTACGCTTTGGGGTGATTGTAGATTCTTCATCTCCTAAGGGAGACTGAGCATCTGGACCCTCAGGTTGCCCCTTCTCCTGCCTTGAACACTGAACTAATTTCCCAGAAGATTAGAAGTAGATTGATGTAAGGGTGTGCAGGCTGGGGGTCAGACCATAGGCTAACTGGCTCTTCCAGTTGTTGATGTTTTTGTTAAAGTTTCCAGTGATCTTGATGCCTCATGTTGAGTAAGAGATCCAAGAATGTAGCCAGGTCGCTGGACTGAGACCAACTATACAAATTCTGAAGCTCTGCTGGGTTTGCACCAAGAAACACAGGTGGTCTTACCGAGCCACTTCAATCCCAGCCTGGCCCGAGAAGAGCAGCAAATACCTGGGCGTGTTTATTATTCTCTAACAAATATTTTCCCATTTATTTCATTTTTAAAACAACCAAAGACAAAGCTTATTCAGCTGTAAAAATGAATTTATGTCTTGATTCGGTTGACTTTCCTTTTGTATTTTTCTCGGCAAAAGGGAAAGTGCTGGGAAATGGTAATTATTTGTACAAGGCCATCAATTAAGGAGCCCTTAAAAGAAAGTGTAACCTGACATTTTTTGCAGGGGGTGGAATAAGGGTCTCCTGGCTTACTCAATTATTTCTGGACTCTTCCACAAAGACCCTCTGAATGTTTGTTTCCACAGAGATCTCGACAAACACTGGAGACTCATCAACCGGAGTGAATTCCCTCAGTGAAATCGCTATCCTCTGCCAAGAATCAAAGGTCATCCCAGTGGAGTGCCGTCTTCGTGTTCAGCCGCTACGGAGTGTCTGGAACAGAGTGAGAACAAAAATTATCCCAGTTTGGTGCCCCCTGACTCTTTCGGGAAGAATCCCAACAAGACTGCCACCGGGAGTTCAGAGAACACATTTGAAGACTGGGGAAGGGCCAGGCTAAACAAGGGAGAATAGTGATGTAAAGACAATAAGATAAAGGAAATAAATGACTCAAAGACAAGTTTTAAGCCAATATTTACACCCATATTGCCATATTTACAGCTTAAACACTATGCCCCGAACATGCAGGAAGTAAGTTTTTATGAGTCTCTTAATGAATGTTAAGTCAATAATATCCCAAACAATGGGCCCCAGTGAACTTTCTTATGAAGGCCATTCAAGTGAGTTATTCAAATGTAGTCAGCTGAACTCTGTAATGCACATTTGTAGAAAAGAGATTTTCAAATTAGCCATTTCTGATATGACAGAAAGCTTTCTATTTCTTATTTTATTCATTTTAAAATGTATTTATTTTTGAGAGAAAGAGAGAAAGGGCAGAGAGGGAGAGGGAGATAGAGTCTCCCAAGCAGGCTCCACACTCTCAATGCAGAGACTGACGCAGGGCTTGAACCCGTGAACTGGGATCATGACCTGAATTGAAATCATAAGCCAAACACTTAGGCAACTGAGCCACCCACGTGCCCCGATAGAAAGCTTTTTAGACCATGACATAGAATTAGGAGAAATTATCAAAAGAAGCCATGGCATAGAATTAGGAGACTTCTATAATGCCTGACTAAAAACATCTACACAGCAGATTTTACTGTCGACAGAAGCAGTGGTCAAAGAACAGGTGCCACCATCACCATCATCGTAAGAGAATAATTACCCATGCAGATAAAACTAATTAAAGGACCAATTAGCAAAATAATATGCACAACTGGAAAGTTTGCAGCAGCCAGGCAACTGAGCAGATAGAATGGATGGGATCAATGGCTTGGTGCCACGTAATCAGGAACTGCTTTTTTTTTTTCTTTCTGGTCTTAGAGACATCTGACCTATATTGGCTCATTAGCAGGTCCAGATGAATGATCAATAAGGCAGAAACACTCTGATCTCATAAAACACAAGCCCAGCAAAACTACCACTCAACTCTTTGATCTTAGTGAGATGCTCAGATAGCACTTTTAAAACTTGTATTTATTTTTTGGGTGCCCCATTGTTCGGTCTCCTCCGGTTGCATTTATAAGTGTAATAGCAAATGACAGTCCTGCCAGTCCTCCTTAAAATATCAAAGACCACGTAAAACAAACCTCATTCAGAGACATTCCCCTCATGTGCCTATCGTTCTAGACAACCAACATCACAGAGGGACCTCATATTTTGAGACCATTCAGTCTTGGAAATTCTGACTTTATAAGAAAAAAAAAACCTTCTGATCGCAAGAAGATAGTACTCTGATGGCTCACATACAAATTAGTAGAAAATTATTGTCTCTGCTGATAGTCAAACAGAGCATCACATCCAATTCTCTACCTGGAAAGACTCAAACTTCATTGTCACTCAATTTAGACGAAAACCTTATTATCACTTAATGTAAAGAGAAAGTTGTTTATATAGCTTCTACCCTTTCTTAAAAGGAAAATGTCATTATTCAGGCAAATGTTACTGTAGTGTTGTAGAGGTAAAACTGTTGGTGATAAATATAGATTCAAATGCTGGCTGGGGAATAGTGTGGGGCCTGTATAGGCCACAAAGGTATAAATACATCTCTCCGGGCCTCAGTTAGCTCATGGACAAGACTACCATAGTATCTGTCTCTTAGAGTTCTAATAACAATGAAATATTTGTACATACGAAATTAGGGAGCTCTTTGCCTGGTTATTTATTTATTTTGAGAGAAAAAGAGAGAGAGTGTGTGTGTGTGTGCTCGAGAGGGGTAGGGGAAGAGATGCAGGACTTGAACCCATGAGCCTCAAGATCACTGAGCCAAAGTCAGACTTTTTTTTTTTTTTTTTTACGTGTATTTATTTTTGAGACAGAGAGAGAGAGAGCATGAACAGGGGAGGGTCAGAGAAAGAGGGAGACACAGAATCTGAAACAGGCTCCAGGCTCTGAGCTGTCAGCACAGAGCCTGACGCAGGGCTCGAACCCACGGACCGTGAAATCATGACCTGAGCCGAAGTCGGACGCTTAACCGACTGAGCCACCCAGGTGCCCCCAAAGTCAGACTCTTAACTGACTGAGCCACACAGGCACCCAGACAATTGGTTCTTACTACCAGAGATTTCTATTGATAGAATCCTGTGGTGTGTTTCCAGAAGTGTGCACTCATGAAGGAATGTGAGAAAAAAACAGTTAATGATAATCATCTTAATATTATTATGAAAAGAGTTTTGACTTCACCCCTCGCAGGGTTCCCCAGTCCAACCTTTGAATGCCATTAGAATAGGCAAGGCATTTGAACCTGTTGGCCAGAAAGAATCCCTAACAGGAGCAGCAAGAAAGAGAAAGAAGAAACGAGGGAGGGGGGATTGAGTTGAGTCCTCCTCTGTCAGGTATTTTTTACCAAAATCTCCAGGCAAAATGTGTCATGGTGGGCAGGTGCCAAAGAAGAGATGGTTGCTAAGGAAAGACACATTAAAACATATGTTGATGATTCTCAGGAAGATAAAATGAGTTGGCAGATAAGAATAGGTATTTTCCCCCTTAGGCTCTAGCCCCTTACTTACTTCTTTTTAGTTTTATCTATCCTGTTTTTAAATCAAGGTTTCTTTAAAACCAATCGCTTTTACATTATTTATTTACTGCGGTACTTGTAGCTCTAGACAGGGAAGGTGGAGGAGTTTGAATGACAGGCAAGCTCTGGCCTGGAGAGAAATGAGCTGACCAGGGTGATGGTCAGAGGGCTCACGTGAGCAGTACTGAAAGTGGAAGCTGGATCCTGGGGTTGGTCTCAGAGGGGTAAAGAGGATCAGGGGCCCCCAGGCTAGGACAAGGCTCTGGGAACACACAGCAGGGTATCAGGAAGCAGCCATCTTTCTTCACATGTGTAATAAACCAGGAATGATGCACAGGTTAGAAGTGCTCATCCTGGGAAACCACAAATTTCCATTATCAGGATAAAGGTAAACGCATACCCAACATTTTGTTGTGGCAACCAGGGCATTGTGTTTTAGGTGCTCAGTCCCTCAATTCCTCTTGTTGAAAACTGCAAATGATCTATTCAAGCATGTTCATTCTAAATTAAGTAAGTGTGAATCTATGGTGGAGATCTGGTGAAAATTTTCACAGATTTTAGGAAAATATGCTCATGGAACATCCATATTTCAAGGATGAGAATTCAGAGGAAGAGTGGCTTTTTTCAATCACTATTTTAACAGGTCACAGAATGAAAATCAATGGAAAAACAATTGGCCTGTTGTGTAATTCACAGCTTCGTATATTAAATTCAGCATTGTAGTTTCTTAGTTTTTAAAAAAATTTTGTTTAAATTGAGCTAGTTAACATATAATATAATAATGATTTCAGAAGTAGAATTAAGTGATTCATCACTTACATATAACACCCAGTTCTCATCCCAACAAGTGCCCTCCTTAGTGCCCACTGCCCATTAGCCCATTCCTCCACCCAGCACCCCTCCAGCAACTCTCAGTTTGTTCTCTGTGTTGAAGAGTCTCTCTGGTTTGCCTCCCTCTTTCTTTTTATCTTATTTTTCCTTCCTTTCCCTTATGTTCATCTGTTGAGTTCCTTAAACTCCATATATAAGTGAAATCATATGATATTTGTCTTTCTCTGACTGACTTATTTCATTCAGCGTAATACATTCTAGTCCCATCCACCTTGTTGCAAATGGCAAGATTTCATTCTTTTTGATGACCAAGTAATATTCCATTATATATATACCACATCTTCTCTCTCCATTCGAGAGTCAATAGACGTTTGTGCTCTTTCCATACTTTGGCTATTGCTGATAGTGCTGCTATAAACGTTGGGGTGCATGTGCCCCTTTGAATCAGCATTTTTGTGTCCTTTGGATAAATACCTAGTAGTGCAATTGCTGGGTCATAGGGTAGTTCTATTTTTAATTTTTTGAGGAAACTCTGTACTGTTTTCTGGTTTGCATTCCCACCAGCAGGGCAAAAGTGTTCCCCTTTCTCTGCCTCCTTGCCAATATCTGTTGTTTCCTGGGTTGTTTAGTTTCTTAATTTTTTAAGTACAGTTTGTACTCAATATGGTAAATTTAAATAATGTAAAAAAAGGAAAACTATTATCATCCCTTTATCATTCTAAGAAAAGACTAAATGGCACTCAATAAAGATAAAATATATTCAGATACATTTATATGCCAGTATCCCCAGCTTTTAGAAAGTTTGCACTATGCCACTTCACTTTTATGGGAGACCTTCATTAGTAGCTGTTTTCACTAACACAAAGAAATTGGATGAGGATTTTCACTTTTAAGAAAAAAGGTGAAGAGCAAAAGTAGTGTTCAGTTTGTTTTGCAGCAAGCCCTTACAGAGGCAGCCAGCACAACCCCCCAGCAGTGAGAGTGATCCCGCCAAACTCCTTCCCCAGGAACGAAGCTCAGCCCCTTGGCCTCAAGACACCAGAGCTTTGAACTGTTGTCTATGAACATCTGTGCTTCATCTTAATTTATTTTGTGCATCCATTAACAAAATGTGTCCTAAAGTATCAGAAAAGCTTAAAAAAGTTTCTTGGGGGGGGGGTTCTGGATACACTCAAAGACTTTTCCATGTATTATTGGCAATTGTTTGATTTATGTCATTTCAGCTTATGAAAGTTTTCATAGGAATGCTCTACTTTTGGATGGGGGGGAGAGCTATATTCCATTTTCATTTAAAGCTATAGCCATAATTTTGCTTGCTCCCAGATTCACCTTTCTAGTGACTTATAACACATTTTTTCAACACAGAGTAATGAAATATTATTGAAACATTCTGCTTTTTGTGTGGATTTTTTTCTTTTACATACAGATATAATAGATCCCCCACTCCTGTCCTTTAAACAATAGTATTCAGAGGGGCTCCTGGGTGGCTCAGTCAGTGAAACGTCTGACTTTGGCTCAGGTCATGACCTTACAGTTTGTGAGTTTCAGCCCTGCATTGGGTTCTGTGCTGACAGCTCAAAAACCTGGAACCTGTTTTGGATTCTGTGATTCCTTCTCTCTCTGCCCCTCCCCCGCTCATGCTCTGTCTCTCTCTCTCTCTCTCCCTCTCAAAAATCAATAAATGTTAAAAAAAATTTAAGCAATAATATTCCAAAAATAGGTTTTGTTGACACTTTTTCCACAAGATGGTTGTAGGTATTTCCTAAAGAAAGTTTTATTATCAAAGAAGTTTGGAAAATTATGAGTTCAACAAAGAAGTTTCTTGATAATAGTACTTTCATGAGCTTTTGTTATGAGTGTGTTCATCAAGAAATTTCCAGAAGATTATCCAGAAAGAAATGCTTCCAAACTTACTTGGTTTGAAAAAACTTGATTTCATGGGAGATCTAGCATCTCTTAGGACTAGTATTCTGAGCAAAAGGGCTTGAGAAATGTTGCTTTGCACTAATACACAAAATAACGAGATCTGTATTTCATATGTTTGCAGAGCTACTGGGTTCTAACATTCTGAAGGCAACTTGGTTAGGGTTAAGGAAAAGCAAAATGCAACATGGATATGGTAGACCTCTTATTCTAATGTTTTGTTGCTTTTCAAAATGAACATTGACAAAAGAGCTTAAGTTAGAATAACCAAGTTAGGAGAATGTCATAGTAGAAATTACATTCCTCCTCTTCTCCCTCTACCAGGATGAAATAGAGCAGGTAAGAGGGGGATGGATTTTGCCTCTGAAAAAGCAAATGCTCTTGTTATGGTATATATGTGTAATTCTTTTTATATGTACATAGGTAGACAATAACGGTTTAATTGTCTATAGGTCAACTGTCAGTGGCCACTTTCTCATTTGCTTTTGCTCAGGCTAACACACGTACAGCATTGGCTAGCCACATTGTCAGTGTCTTGCTTGGGATGTGGAGAAAGGAAGGGTTGTGAAGTTAACGGAATGGGGAAGATGGCTGGTCTTCTACCTTTTTTCAGAATTGGGCTTCATTATTTTGTTTGAAGTATTTCAAATGCCCAGAATTCAGACATATCTTCAGTGAAATACAAGCCCAAGGAGAAATATACAGGATTCTTTTAATGTTTTCATTTTCAAATGTTATGCTACCATTCTCTTTTATGGATACAGATGTTCCAGAATTGGCTATACTTGGTTTAGTGCATATACTTAAACATTAAATCAACAATGTGTTCAAAATTAAACTGTTCCCATTTTAAAAGGACTTAACTAGAAAGTAACATATATTAAATACAAAAAAAAAAAAAAAAAACAACACCCACTACAGAGTTTATAATTTAGGTAAATCATTGTACTTCTCCATAGCATTCCCACCTGCCACATACCCCCGTACTCTCTGGATCCCTTCAGCTACTCTGAAAAAGCCTTAATTTATTAACTTACTTCAATAACCATATGAGCCCATTTGGTCTAAAGTAGAAGACAACACTGATTCCAAAAAAATTAGGGGTGTGGGAGAGGAAGGAAGGCTGACGTCTAAACCTAATTAGCCAGTTCAGAAAGTGGCCAGCACAAATGAGTTCATAATTCCTTTTAATAGTGATAGCATTTGGTTTTCTATATTTATATTCCTATATCCTAGTGTGTACAATGTAAGCTTTGTGATGCTCTGTCTGGTGGTGTCTTGCCTCCCTTTATGACAGGCAGTAATTGTAGCTAGTACGTCATGTACCTGGGGGTGAAAAGTTGCTGGAGTCTCCTTTTGGCCAGGATGCTAGCTGGCACAGCCATGATGTTTTCTCCCGCCCTGTTCCTCCAACCCTTCTCAGTTTAATGACAGTCTTATGTTTTATTTGTTTCCTCTGATCCAACATGTTTATGTGAAGGCAGTTCTAGAATACATAAAAGTCAGTTGCAGGGTGGTAATTATTGACCATGGTTTTACATAGCAGCTCATGTGGTGAGAAGATAAATGTATAATCACCCGGTAATATGAAAAACTCTGACTGAAGGACCAAAGGACTTTGTCATTTCACTCCACCCTCTGTGAGTCAGTGAAATGGATTGAATTATAAACCAGAAACAAGCACTTCAATTTGATGAAACTCATCCTAAAGAGGAAAGTGTCATTACATGTTGGCAGTTTATAAAATGTGATGAGCTGCCCTAATCCATTGGAACCGACATGTCCTTAATAATAGCAACATTCTTTGTAAATTAAATAGCTATTAATTTTTTAAAAAACTTGTCAGGATATGCTTATGCAGTGATGCACATGTGATCACAGGCATTTCCATTGTGTCAGATATACAGAAAAATAGCACCCACTTGGGAATTTGTAAAACAGTGTCAGCATCTGTGTATCTAAAGGCATGGACAGAACCGGACCTGAAACTCTGGAGTGATTTTCCACGTCTGAAAGGACAGAGTCCTTAGGTGGTGATATATGTCACAAGGCCATTGTGCATCAGACCTCCAAATCAATCATCCAACAAATATACATTCACTGAGTGCCACTGTGGGTCCAGGAACAACGCAAAGGGGAATGCACGGAGGTGGCTGGGATCTGATCTACTCCCATCCCTCTGCAGCTTGTGTAAGCCTCTCCAGTCAGCATCTGGATATTCTGATATTCTGGTGCCTTCTTTTGTCTCATGTGAGGAAGTTCCCTGTCTCCAAGGGGATGACCTTCCCTGGGGCCTGGGCCTTCAAGGCTATTCCTGCAGAGAACACTATGCTCACAAAAAAAGAAGGAGTGTGTTGGTGACTTATTAGCCAAAAAGAAACGTGTGTGTAGCATGGCTCTAAGTTAACTTTTTTTTTCCTTGTATCCACCATGGACCTCAAGAGAAATTCCCTAGAATTATGTTAGAACACATTAACAATTCTTTTGCAAGGCTATTCAACTGCTTGATGATTAGAACACATAGAGTTTGTCACATCAAGTCACCGAAGCCAGGCTTAAAATAATTTGAAAATATAGAGTTTTCTGACATGTCTTACAGATAAACCACGGCAAGAGTCATCTTAAAGTAAGGCTTTATCGTTGATACATCTGTTTATAACCTTGGTAATGACGTGTCTGAAGCAGACAGGATATGGCAAACTGGGATGTAATTAGAGGGCTTACTATCAGCAGATTTCACTTAATGGAATGTTATCAATGTTTTGCTGAAAATTGCGAATATCAAGCTTGAAAAAACTGATGGTTGCTATTTTGTCCATAATCCTGAAGTGAAAACAGCAAACGAACAGTGAAGATCAGAGCTATTGTATATGTAAGCTGGGCCCTGTGTAAGAGCACCCCCTGCGGAAGGCAGTTGAGTGGGGGTAAAACCCAGCTTGCATCATGCTCACTGGGCCATGTGCCCTGTGGTTAGGCTACGTCTTCCCAGAGCGGTGCCTTTTTCCTACTTGCACAGAGGTGCTGTATGGAGTGACTCTGGCACTGGCATGCTTGTCTTCCCAAGGCAGATTTTTGAAAGTTTTGCTAGTCCGATGAAAAAGGAGGCAGGCTTGACATGGCCAGGATTTGGGATGAGCCGTCTTACTGCTTAATTGGGGACTGATTCCAACTACGGTTGATATTCTTTCTTTAAGCAAGATGGGCACACCTCAGTGATTCCAAGTTCTTAGGCGAATCTGGGGGTTGAAGAGAATTTTTGCTCCACCCACCTCCTTTTCCTGGAGACTTGTCAAGAATCAAGATTTCCCCAGAGCTAGAATAATTAGCAGTGTCCAGCCCTGCTGAGAAGTTGCAGAATAGATTTCCCCTGAAGGGGATGTCTCTCTCCTGCAACCTGCCACCTGAATCAGAGGTGTAGTTTAAAACTCTGGTCCAAGAGCACTGCAGAAATGGAGAGCCTGAACTTAGAGCTGCTCTCTGCACGGTGCGAACATATCGGCTTGTAACAATTTCCTAGGTTTCCAGTGTTATCACACACCACTTCCATGAAATTCAGTTGGATCTCATTGACTTTGTGGAATGTTCCCTATCTTAATGCCATCCTCTTTTGTGTGTGTGTGTTACATGTTAGACAGCTCAAGAATCACCACACTGTTCCACTCTACATTTGCTAGCTCAAACACATACACATGCCAACCACTATCAGTACCAGTAAAATTCAATGAGAGAAGCTATCAGGAAATAAAGAGTCATACAATAGAGACTTTTTTTTTTTTTTTTTTGGAGAGGATGAGGCCAGGCAAATGGATTTTAAAATTCTGTTACTATGACTGCACTACATTTATAAGCTGAAGGCATCAAGAGTTGACACTGCTCATAGAATACCAAGGGAAAATTCTGAAAAGGAAGTATCTATTCTCTTATTACCCAAATGTAAATTATATGTGCTCTTGAAGTATGCCCTTTATTTAATTTTAATGCATTTTAAATTTTAATATGGATTGCTCTACATGAATCACGCTCTTTGTTTTCAACACCATTAGCACACAAAAATTGAGGAAGGGCTTCTATTTTCTGGCAATTCAGAGTATTTTATAAAGTGTAGCACATAATATTGCACCTTCTATAGAGGAGGGACTCAATATTTGTTGAAGCAATTTCAATGTGATATGTTAGCTATGATCTATCATGAGTAGGTAATGATTTCCTAAATTTCCAGCTTAAAAGGATTCTTCTATTGCCATTCACATTTAAAAAATTCTCGGTTCTCAATAAAACCAAAGCGTGGTTTTATTAGAATATGTTGGCATCCCTCTCAAAGACTTATGCAATCAAAGAGATTCAAAGTCAATTGTTCTGTGCCAAATTATTTTCTTATTCTATAAAGATGCTCTACAAAGTCTGAATTCTTTTTCATTTGAATAAATCCAGTGATCGAAGAACCTGTATTTGAAGCATGGCTTATTTATGTTAGCGAGGTATATAGAGTAAGAGACAAAGGTATTTTAAAAACAAACAGACAAAAAGAGATTTGGCTCATGTTTTGATGTACTTTGGACTTTGTAAAGGAGAAAAGACAAGAATACAAATAATTGTGTTGCAATTTAGAATACAAAATATGGAGACAAGAGACTCCCAAAATTAGGGCAGAAGTTCAGAGACAAGTGTGGGGCAGGATGGAAGACATCATGGAGAAGGTGAGGAATACGGCACGGATGAAGGTACAGTGGTAGAAAGGCTTATAGCCATTGGAAGAACACAGAGCAGTCTCATTTGGTAAGAGTAGAAGACACACAAAAAAGAGAAGTTGTAAGTTCAGGCTGCAAGATAGGTTGGAGCCAGGTTGAAAAAGGCCTTCAACACTGGGTATAGGAAGGAACATCCTGTTAAATGTTGAATAACCAGATACGGGGGTGGGGGGGGTGTGCGGGGGTAAGAGTTGCTAGATTTGTAGTGTTTGCTGATTTTTTATCCTCACATGAGGCCACCGTATGTGGAATTGAGAAGAGGTGCCAACAATCAGCTCTCATGAGTTGGGACAAGCTGGCTCCAACGCATTCCTGGCTGTTAGTTGAAGCTATGAGAAGGGAGGGAATTGGAAAGGAGGAATATAGAGAAAACAAAAGAAACAATCAAAGAGGGAAAGACAACCCACAGATTCCCTGCCTAAGGATAGTGCGGATGATGTGGAGAGGTGCTAGAAGTTAAGAAAATAGGACATCAACATGAGTGAGTGTCATAGAAGCCAAAGGAAGAGAAAGAATATCATGATGGAAGAATTACTGCTGAGTTTGGCAATTCCAAGAAATTTAAGGGTTTTAAGAGAACATCCTTAGGCAATTGGTAGTCATAGAAGACAGAAAAATAAGGGATTAAGAATTGAGTCTGTGGTGTATGGATTTATATTTATTTGCAATCACCATTGGGTCATATTCAAATAATTCCACTGTCTCAAGGAAAAACTGTAGAGGGAATGAAAACACAAATTAATCCAAAAAAATGAAATAAAAAATTCCACACTCAAGATTTTGGCAAACTCTCCATGACTCAGCTGATTTGAGATGCTTCAATGACTTTCTCATTCTTCTCCATTTCTTGCAATTGTCCTTTCAAAGAAAGCCTTCTCAAGGCTTATTCGTGAGCAACTAGCCACGATATATGGGACAATTTTTTTTTCTAATTCCACATTGAAAAGAATTTTCAAAATGATTAAATCCAGAGAGTCGGCTTAACTCTTACAAGACCCTTTGGCACTGCCCACATTTAACCACCCTCCTCTTCTCCTGTTACCCTCCTGGGCCTTTAACTGCTGTCCATCTCTCTAAGGGCACAGGAACTGAAGCCTTCAGCAATGCTCTAAGAGCTCTGGGCCGTGGAGTTATCATATATATCATTCTTCTCTGACCCTTTATCTAGACTGACCAAAAGATTTATTTTACAAACTAAGACACTTTGGAGAGTGAAAGAGTATGTCACAATAATTACTCTGGCACGATATGCTTACAACTGCCTTTACCTCATGTGATGGCTTTCCAGATAAAATACAAGATGCCTAGTTAAAATTGAGTTTTATATAGACAACAGGTAACTTTTTAGCATACGTATGTCTCATGCAATATTTGGGACTTATACTAAAACTAAGTGTCTATATGTTTATTTGCCAAATCTGGTGACCCTACTCATGAACACCTTACCCATTTACATGAGCACCACACTGCATATACACTGAGCAACAAAACTATTCTGACCTCAAACTGGCTAACATAATTTTCAAGGCCTGGTGCAAAATGAAAATATGAGGTCTCCTTGCTAAAAAATTATTCCCCTTTTTAAGACAGTGACAACAAAGTATTAAAGTAAGCATGGGGCCCTTGTAAGCATGGGTGATGGCACAGATCACACGTCCATAAAGCTGGCCCTGTTTTTACCATTTTGTATGGTGTGTGTGTGTGTGTGTGTGTGTGTGTGTTTCACAGTGAAATCTAGAAATATTTCCTCTCTATATAAAAAGTAAATAGGCAGAAATGAGCAACTTTAAACTTGGGATTTTGATGAAACATTCTAGGTGATAATTGCATCTGGAGGGGAGCTTGATTATAATGTGCATGAGAGTAGGGCTTATATATGCCCTGCTCACCCAGTTCTATGTATAGTGCTTGAGATATGGAAATCGCTTAATATGTTGAATGAATGTTTTATAGGCACACACATGGTGTACATTTACCTGGAAGTGGCATTCAAATTAAATAAAGGACACATTTCAAGAGGAATTGTAATTTTCACTTGAATATAAGAGATCAAATGGCAAAAATGCACCAGAACATTATGTATACCATGGCATATGCATGTATATTATGTAATATGTATGTATGCATATTAGGTGGTGTTATGTGTGTTCCTGGCTTCTCACTGTAGTTGGTGAATATATACTTCATTGACAGTAAATGTCCATGTCTTGATGCTGTGAGCTCCCCTACTGATAACAGATAGGTCCTAACTTTTCCAGATTCCCCTCCCTCAATATTTCTGAGAAACTTTAGAAGTATTATAAGTCAAGTGTCCCGTATGCCACCTTGTTGGTGTTAGGCAAGTCTCTTGACCTTGCGAGTGCCAGGAGGGGGATAAATGGTGGAAGTTCCAGTGCCAGGGACTGTGGCTGTCACTCTACATCCTTCTCATGGTCATTTTGCTGCGTTTGGACATTGTGTCACTGCTGGCTGTCTCCCTGGGACCAAGAGCTCTCACACTGTCTGTGACCAGGTCCTTCATGGTAGACTCCCACAGCAGAATGGTTTGGGTACCAGTAATACAATCCTTGCATTTGCGTCCTGTAGGGGCTCCAGGAATGAGGGAAAGTGGGTCAGTGGTGGCCACCCACAACGCTGGACTTCCCCCCTCAGGTATGGAAGCCAAATGATGTTCTGTTTACTGCCAGGGTCCCGTTTTTTCCTCCCTAGAGGGGAAAGGGCGTTGTTTCATGCATATCAATCTAACCCCCAACTCAGTTACAGTCAGAGGTCAAGATCTTTCCCAGGGAAACTTGGGCCTCAGACAAGTCCAAGATACATTGGATTTCTGTGGTCCTGAAAAATCTGTGATAGTTCTGAGGCCAGTCTGCCCAGTGCATATGAAGGACATTTAGGTGATGGTGTTGTCTATTTTTATAACGTTACAAGGACAGTGAAAGGAGTTCTCAGCTGGTTTTGTAGGAGAACAAATGAATATCTGTGTAAATATTAAGCTTCTGGAAACTTCTTTTTGCGTCATGTTAACTTGCTCCTAATTGTATTACACAATTGTTCCTTAAATTTTTACTAAGTAATTTTTTTCCATTTTCAAACTTATTCACAAAAAAAAATCTTGGATGAAACTAAGTAGGCAGTGCTTTCTTATTCTCCAATCCAGCCAAATCAGAGCTTACTCAGGAATCAACTTGAGCACAGGCATTTTGTTTTCTGAAATATGATTTATAAACTCTTCAAAACTGTCAGTCTATTTTTAATGGATTCTTTTTTATGTATGCAACTTACTTAAAAATTAATCATTAACATTTATGTTAATCAATAACAACTCAAGATGGCATCCAGATAGCCCTCATCTGGTATAAACATAACAATACAATTAAATTTTATATTTTATATTTTTAAATTTTTGCTATCTATGTATTAATCCTCACAGTATGAGGATCTTTATGCATATCTGTTTGAATACCTCAGCTCATCCATCCAAGTTTCATATATATACATATATGTATGTGTGTGTATACATATATGAGAGTTTTCCTTTTTTCTACATATGGGCTAAGTAGAATGATTATAGTAAGTTATTAAATGCTGATCCACAACATCAATGTTAAACAGTGATTTTCATGGTACACTAATGGGTATGTTTTCTGGTGAGAGAATTGTACCTAAGTGATAGCATAGCTTCTTATTTCTAAACTGGATATACCTGAGTAGATGATGCATAAGGATATTATAACATTACTTTTCAAGACTGCATCAAGAATTTCAAATATGCCATGAGTTGAATACCATATATTTGTGTTAGTGGGGTGTTTCTTTTCATTTTGTGCAAGAAAAAAGTTTTGGCATTCTCAAGTTTTGAGGTAGCAGGATATGGTGGAAATAACATTGGTTTGGGAGTTGTTAGTCCTGGCCAATAATCTCTAGCAACTACAAACTGTGTGAACTTGGGCACATTACTGATCTCTCTGAATGTTGGTTTATGTATTCATTGTAAACTCAAAGGTTATAAGGATTAAAGATGCTAATGAAAGACACATGACTTTAGGAATGAGAACACATGGTATTGACTAAATAACCATTTTTTTTCTCAGATTTGTTCAAAAATGTTTATTTTCTAAAAATACTCTACCCTTATTCCACCCTTACTTATTGGCTGTCATTTGTCCTATTGTCTTGTTATTTCTTCCCAGACCAGTTCATAAACAATGAGGCTAGCTCAAGAATACAAATGGAAGCCCATATACCATATATCTAAATATTTACAAGCTATAAATCAAGCTAACACACTGCTAAATTAAGTGTATACTGTCTTCCAGCTTGATAAATCTACATTCACAATGGCCTGGAAGGCTAGTTTGATTTAGAATTCTCAGACTCTTGATGTGGTGGGGTGAGAAAATCTGGCTCGAGACTTTAGTTATTGGTCTATCAGTTTTCTTCTCCCATCCTAGCTCCCACTCACACTATGAGGATCCTTATGTATATCTGTATGAATACTGCAGCTCACCGATGCAAACTTCTTTCACACTCTCTATAAGCAGTCACTTCTTGACCACGAGTTTGGCCTACTGATGTGTACAATAGAGAGTAGATACACTTGGCCTTCAGGAGAATGAACCAAGTAAGAGGACACACAAACCCTGGATGCAGATTTAGGACGGGAAACAACAAATCTGGGATCCCAGATACCCAGAGCATGGTCTAGATGTGGAGGTAGGGTGGGACAATTTCCTACTGGATATATACACTAGATCCATGGATTTTTCATTCTATAGGAAAGGGAACAGTTAGAGGAAAGCCAGGGCAGCACCCTCAAAAGCACAGAGCCCAGGACTTAGGCCATTTTCTATAGATCTTAAGGCAGTACTTTCTGGTCCTTGTACAAATACTTGGATTGTATTTTTCAGAAATGAGTTCTAAGATGTCATTAGTCTTTAATATGGTCATGTATACTGTGAATCTCCAAGGTTTCTTTTCTTCTCTTTCTTTTCTTTTCCCTTTCCTTTCCTTTCCTTTCCTTACCTTTCCTTTCCTTTCCTTTCCTTTCCTTTCCTTTCCTTTCTTTTTATTTGAGAGAGAGAGAGAGGCAGAGGGAGAGAGAGAGAATCCCAAGAAGGCTCCATGCTCAGTGTGAGCCTGAGGCAGGGCTCGGTCCCATGACCCTGGGATCAAGACCTGAGCCAAAATTGAGCCAGAGCTGGACCCTCAACTGACTGAGCTACCCAGTGCCCCTGAATCTCCAAGATTTCTGACCATGGAACAGTCTGTGTGTGTGTATGCATGCACATGTGCCTGTGTGTGGAACACCTCCATAGGACAGGTTTTGGCAAAACCTATTCTAATCTCTAATGTCATAGAGTGTTTATTTCTCTTCCTCCTACTGTCTCTTAAATGTAGGGGATTCTACGTTTACTTGCTTATATTTTCTTGTTCCACATTCTTGCTAGATGATTTCATCCATATCCAAGGCTTTAATCACTAACTGTATTCCAATGATTCCAAACCCTCCATCCCTCACCTCTCTCTTCAGCTCTACACTTACTACTGAATGACTCTACCTGGATACACAAGTTCCACATGTTGGAAACTCAACTCATTATCTCCCTCTGGTCCTGTTTATCCTAACATGCTTCTTTAGTGAGTTTCTTAGTGAGTTACTTCTCTCACTAAATTCATTACCTAACACTATTTTGCCAATTGCCCTGGCCAGAGTCATCTTTGATTGTTTTCTCGATCTCACCTCCTTCCCAATTTATCTCCATATTTTGTTGATTTTGTCTCCTCAATATTTATCCAATCTCTCAGATCTATAATTTTCCAAGGACCTTCTCATTTCTTGAGCACATACTTGCAATTTTCTATTTCACCAACCCTTCTTTTACATTGTGATGAGAATATTTCTTTATAAAAGACTGGGGAAGAATTTTACATTATGATATGGAAAAATCTCCATGATATATTATTAAGTAAAAAAGGGATTCAAAACTGGACATAGATTTTGAGTTTTATGTAAGAAAGGAAGAAAATAGGAAAATATATTTATTTGTATTTGCAAGCAACTAATAAAATTGGCTGTTTAATAGGGGCGTTTGAAATGAATGTTTCAGGGCAGCGATGTATATGAGATAATTTATTGTATACTTTTTGTTTGTCTTGATTTTTTAAAATGTAAATCTGCTAAGTACAAAAATTAAAATTCAAAACTATTAAAAAATTTTAGGGGCGCCTGGGTGGCTCAGTCGGTTAGGCATCTGACTAGGCTCAGATCATGATCTCGCGGTTTGTGGCTGGAGACCTGTGTTGGGCACTGTGTTGGCAGCTCAGAGCCTGGAACCTGTTTCGGATTCTGTGTCTCCTCCTCTCTCTGCCTCTCCCATGCTCACGCTCTGTCTCTCTCTGTATCTCTTAATAATAAATAAGCATTAAAAAATTTTTTTTAATATTTAAAAGTGTACTATGTACTACTCTCTCTTCCTCTCAAAGTAAATAAATATATATTTTTAAAGGGGCGCCTAAGTTGCTCAGTTGGTTAAGCATCTGACTCTTGACTTCGGTTCAGGTAAGGATCTCATGGTTCGTGGGATCAGGCCCACGTCGGGCTCTGGTGCTGAGTGTGCAGCCTGCTTGGGATTCTTTCTCTCCCTGCCCCTCTCCTGCTCTCTCTCTCAAAATAAATAAATCAACATAAAAAATAATAGTGTATTATGTATTACAATGTAGTCATTACATATTATAATACATGATAAATAAAAATTTAAAAATTAAAGAATGAAAAGATTAATAAATTCTATATCTAAATATGCTATTGCTTCACTTAAAATATATCTTGGGTCCACTATTACATTCAATACCAAATAAAGATCATTTAGAGTGGCATGGAAATCTTTTCAGGATATGGATTTTGTCCACTTCTGTAGCCATATTTCTTCCCACAACCCAAAAGATTTCACGCTATGGCCATATTAAATGGTATGATCATTCACATCACATATTAGGTCTCCCATGTCCACGTTTCCACTATTTGGAGTTCCATCCTGTTTGATTTGGTCTGCCTGTTCATCCCAACTCAGTCTTTTTTTTTTTTTTTAATTTTTTAATGTTTTATTTTTGAGAGAGAGAGAGAGAGAGATAGAGCAAGTGGGGGAGGGGCTGAGAGAGAGGGAGACACAGAAACCAAAGCAGGCTTCAGGTTCCTAGCTGTCAGTCCAGAGTCTGATTTGGGGCTTGAACTCAAGAGCCATGAGATTGTGACCTGAGTTGAGGTTGGAAGCTTCACTGACTGAGCCATCCAGGTCCCTGCCAACTCAGTCTTTAGAGCTTAGCTCAGACTTTCCCTTTCTTCCCCTAAGTTGGATTCAGTGATTTGTTGTCAGCTTTATTACTCTATACCTTTATTTCTTATTGTCCTCCCCAATCTTTACTGAATTGACTTATATAATTCCTGATCTAGGCTGTGCGTACATTAAAGATGAAGACTATCCTGTATTCACCTCTGTGTCTGAGGCACACATCATAGCGCCTGGTTTAGAGTTTGTTCAATGAATCTATACATGGAAAATGAATGAAAGAATAAATGAGTGAGTGAGCCAACACACAGGGGAAGGATATTTACAATGCTGGGAACCTGCTATGAACCCAGATGGGGTACATGAGATGAAGACATTGTTTTGTACCTGACTTCTAGACTCTTGATTTTGGCATAGCTTGTTATTAATCCCTCATACTTAAATCAGATTTATCCTTTGGAAATTAGTCCCAAGTGTTTTCTCTCTCAACCTGAATACTTTAGCTCTCTATTTTCATTTCACTTCAGCTTTCTGAGAAACGGTCAGTTACTCTAATGATCTTTCCAAAATTTCCCTGAAGTAGTCTTTGTTGGAGGATACTATAATACTCCCGTCTCAGTGTTAGGGTTCAGCCCTTGAATAATAAGACAAAATAAAGAAAAAATAACGTGCGGTTTTTTCCTTCATAAATAAGGCTCATGTATAATAATCAAACACAGTATGTCATTCTCTACAGAAAACTGCCAAAGAGAAGAAGAGTGCAGTTCAGTGTTCTGGGAATTGAGATTTCCATTTTTCATAGGTCATAGAACAAATATCCTTCTAAAATTAGGTATTTCTGTTTTAAGTTTTCAGAATGCATTTTAGTGACTCTTGGAATAAACGTCCTTGGAAGACACGATCTTTCCAAATAATACTAAGAAATGAATTTTGACTAGCAAAATCTAAAGTAAAAGACATCAATAACTCATTTTTTTATGCCAGGCTATAAGTAAACCTAATTCACAAGTAGTGGGTGGATTAATCTGGAACTCTGAGCAGAGTCAGGCCCACTCATCTGCTTCCCAGGCAGCAGATCCTGGATATAGGACTGCCCCAAGGGCTCCGGGAAGATGGTTGCTGCTCGGGATTTGTGGTGAGAAGAGCCCAAGGGACCAAACCCCAGGCAACTGGCCTCTTCCAAGGATTTGGTTTTATTGGATACAATTTTCTACTTTGATGTTATTCCACTTACTTGGGCTCTGGACTCATCAATACCACAAGTTTATAAATATTTTAATATTAAAAGAGATTGTGTTCATGGACTACGCTGAGAAAATTATTCTCTTGGACCTACTTGGTTGAACCCAACTGTTTGTTTTTTTGCATCTGAGCTCAAATCTCATACTTTGTCTATCATTGTTCCATTGAGATGTGAAGAAATAAGGCCATATTTTCAGAAATGTTTAAAATTGAGTTAGAGAACATGCACTGTGAAAGATGTGTTACTATTAGGATTTCCAACTTGTGACTGAAGCAACAAACAATTAAAAAACTTGCCCATAGCCAGTAAATGAATCTCTGTCAGTGTTACACCTTAGTTTTGGACTGAGATTTCTGTGGTCATCTGTGCTTATTAATGTTGTGTTTAAGCTCAAACACTCTTCTCTTTCTCTCTCTCTCTACACACACACACACACACAATTATATTGTATGTAATATAAGGACATATTTTGTTACCTATTATAGGCTGAGCTAAAATTCTGACTTTATGTTTTTAAATGTCAGAGTCCTGAGGAATGTGAAACTCAGAGCATTCAGGCCTCTATTTTTTTTAAAAAGAGTAAAGGGTAATTTTAATATAGATGTTAGTACCTATGAAAGACATCAGATAAAAAGACGCAATGTCCCATTTCCTCTATTTATGCACAGAATAGCTATTCAGTTGTTCTGATCACATATTGTTCTGGTAAAATCAAGGGCACTTGATGCATTGTGGTACCCTCTGTTTGGGAGATTATTTGACTTTTAATAAGGGTGAATCTTTTGGGGAGATTTGGACTAAGAAATGAATGCATTTTTGGTAGGACTCCTAACTCGATCCTCCCTAGGCACAGAAGCCATGATGACTGCTACAACAATATCCTCATGTACAACAAGCCTATTTGTTCGTGACCTGCACACTGCCAAAGAGCAACACAGGCTCGTCCCTCTCATCTCAAAGCTTTGGGCTGGCACTGGGGTGTATCTGTCTGTGTGATCTGGCTGTATACCTTCTGTTTTCTGGTAAACTTGGTCTATTATTAATCACAGATTTTGATCACTGATTTATTAATAATTCGTCCAGTAGCTTATTATAAACCTTGTCTGTAATACTATTTTAGGTGATTTCATGAGTGGATCCATCCCATAAGAAAACATTTGTTAGGTACTTTCTGGCAACATCTGTTAGGCTTGGGCTCACTGTCCTTGGGTGTGATACCGCTGCTACAGGCCAAGATAACATGGACTGGGAGATGTATACATCTGACAGCCAGACATCAAGAGAAGAAGTGAAATGAGCATGCTAATCAGTTTGTTTTGGGGGAAGACAGGAATAGCCATAATAAGGCCCCTAAAGGACATTTACTTACAAGGAGATTTGAAACCTGACATGTGAGGAGAGTTCTAGTGTTAAATATAACATCATTGTATTATCCAAGTGTCAATTTATGAGTCAGTTTTGAGAGTTAAATGAAAAGCTTTTCATAAAAAGTTATTAGAATATAGAATTATTAGTTTTCTCTATGCATTAATTGGATTATTTAGTTCCATCCGGTGGCTCAGCAGCATTTGCATGCATAAATATAGAATAAACATCTGCTTAAGTACATTAAAAAGGCATTTTTGACGTTTTAGCCTAGAAATCTGCTAGTTTTGTTAATATCCCAAACTTTTCTTTTCAGACGTGATTATAGGTGAGCTGGCACTCAAGCTACAATTGCATCTATAAGGTTTAAGATATTTAAGAAGACATGCTATTGCTTCACACAATATGAAAAGCTTTGATTTGGAACTGAGGATGAGAAGGAATGGGGGAGGGTGCCTGGGTGGCTCAGTCCATTAAGCATCTGACTTCCACCTCAGGTCATGATCTCAGGGTTCGTGAGTTCAAGCTCCACATCCAGTGAGCATCAGCCCAGCTTGTGTGAGCCCCACTTCTCTCTCTCTCCCTCTTTCCCTTTCTCTCTCTCTGCCTCTTGTGGAATTCTCTTTGTCCCTTTCTCTCTGCCCCTTGCTCACTTGTGCCCTCTCTCTCTCAAAAGAAGAAGAAGAAGAAGAAGAAGCAGAAGCAGCAGCAGCAAGGGGGGGTGGTTTTGCCTCAAAAGAATCAAGCAAGCAAGGAAGAAATCTAAGATAACCTCTAGGTGGTTGCTACCAAGAGCATTGGTCAACCCAAGTTCCAAGCAGTCTCTTAGAACAAGGAGAAGGGTTGACAGAGCTTTTTATAAATGGGAACCTTGCAGAGAAGAGAGTAGACTTGGAATTATGGAAACCAACCAGCTTTTTGGTAGGCAGCCAAAAGCTTTGTTGGAAATGCCCGTGTCTTTCCCAAACCATTTGGCTCCCCTCCTGACGTAATTGCAACTGAAAGAGAAATATTTAAATGGGCTGGAGTGAGGGTAATGGAAGGATTTCAATTACCAAGGTACATAGGAGATTACTTTAAGTGGCATAAATCGGCCTTAAGGCAAACTCACAGATCAGGCCCAGCATTGCCTTCCAATGCACTCTGCATCTACCCTCTCCGAAGGTAACGCTGTGTGCTTTTCAGTAATGTAAAACAAAGGTTAGGAGTCAAGATGTAATTTGAGCACATATCTATTGGGAAATACAAATCATAATTTCGAATGTGGAATAAAGCCAAAATAATTGAGCATGCTGAAATAATGGTCAAGGGGCTTTAGGTAAGTTTGAAATGATATAAATGATTTTAAAAATTCATGTAAATATATATTGAGAAACAGTTGGAGGCACCAGAAAAAGCAGTTCCAAAGTTTTAGAGCAAAACATAATATCTTGAATATCCAGCCAATAAAAAAAAATAGTACCTTTGTATTTAAACACTTAAGCAAAATAGAATAGAGCTTAGCACTAAATGTAGTGATACATGTTTCACTGTTTCATGGCATTGGCTGTGTATGAGCAAGGCCTACTTACTGAATGCAGAGGGATTTAGTTGGATCTATTTGCAGTTGTAGAGATATCTGGGCTGTGTAGATTGAGTGAGGCAACTGTCTTTAACATGACTTATTGTTCTTCTAATCCCTGCCCATCTTGTCACTTTGCTTTCTTCTTGCACAGATTTTCTCCTATAACACTTCTTTTTAAATTTTTTTCCCCCAACGTTTATTTATTTGTTTTGAGAGAGAGACACAGGGAGTGAGCGGGGACGGGGCAGAGAGAGAGGGGACACAGAGTCCGAAGCAGATTCCAGGCTCTGAGCTGTCAGTACAGAGCCTTACATGGGGCTCGAACTCATGAACCAGGGCTCGAACTCATGAACTGCGAGATCATGACCTGAGCTGAAGTCAGACATTTAACAGACTGAGCCACTCAGGAAGCCCCTCCTATAAACACTTCTTAAATTCAGTTGTCTTCCTCCTCCTTCCCCAACTAAGACCCCACTTCCGACTTGAAGCTGGTTTCTTCTCTGAAAGTGTCACATTCATTTTGCCCACCTGCCAAAGCCTCCCTGACTGGAATGGCATCTTCTAAACTCTTCCTTATTTCCTCTTTTAAGTCACCTTATATTCTACCCATCAAGCTTTTCTGGTACTTGGTCAAGTCAGTCAGGAGCAACATGTGTATTTTAAATACGATTGTCTGAAAAGAGGGATTGAGACAAGACTAGTCTGAAATAGCCTATACCTGGAAAAGAACAATAAACAAAATAATATGATAATGGTACAAATATAGGCATATGTGTTGATGGTACAGTAAAAGAGGCCAGAAAGGAAATCTAATGAATTTTGAAGTGTCACATAGCTAACATTTACTGATTACTTACTATGTATGGGATGCTGAATTCACTTGTCACAGTGAGTGGATGAGAATGTCATTTGAGATGAAGGGGTTGAAGCCTGCAGAAACTTTCCCCAGGTGAGCTGGGCTGGAGCTAATGTGAAATCCAGCCCACTGGGCCTCAGAGACGTGTCTTAACTTTTACACTCTACTGCTCTGGAAAAAAGAAGTTTAATAAAACATTTGGGAGAGTAATCATTAACTAATAAGTATTTGGGGGTATAATTAGCCTTATGGTATTTTATACCATTAGCCAAAATGAACCAGGAAAAGTGATACATTTATATTTAGGCCATGGAAAAAAACACTAGAAACCACAACATAAAATTCATTTCAACCTTGTAGGAATGATAATTTTCTAATTATTGAACAATACAAAACATGACAGGGACAAAGTCACACATTTGTCTGTAATTTATCACAAGTTATAGTATTGAATTTTAAACTTCATCACAATTAAAAACGATAAAACAAAACTTTAAAAACTAACAGAACAAGAAAACACTTGTAATGAGTATGATTAATAGAATTGGTGCATCCAACGTATAAAGAGCTTTAATGTTTATGAAAAAAACAAGGATCTCAAAGAGCGAAATTGGCAAAAGTGATTCACATAAGAAGAAATATAAACAAAAATGAATAAATATATCGGTCAGGCCACATACAGAGTGTTACAATTATTTATTTAAACTATTTTGTTGTAATAGGGATATAGAAAAATTAAGTATGTCACAAAGACCAATGAGAATGATGAAGTGATCTGAAACAATTTTAAACAAGGAATGGTGAGCAGAGAAGTTACCAGGGAGAGGAGATTCGGAAAGTAACAGGAGATGATGCCAAACAAGGTGCCAGGTGGTCATGTTTGGTTCACAGGACTACCAGGCCTTGAGCTGGAAGGAGGCTCAGAAATTAGGGTGTAGCTCATGGCCGTAGTTATCAAATTATAACATGCATCGAAATCACCTTAGAACTTGTTAACATGAAGCCGGGCTTCACTCCCAGTTTCTTATTCAGTGGGTTTGGAGGGAGCCCACTGCCTCATTTCCAGGAGGTTCTCAGGTGATGCTGATGCTACTGTTCTGGGGCCCACACTTTGAAACCGCTGGCTTATAGAATCACCTGGAGACATACAGCTGAAGACAGGAAGCACAGTGAAATCAATAATGGAGAAAAGGAGGGGTGGAGGGAGAGAAGGAGACAGAAAAGGATGGAGAAAGAGAGAAGGAGAAGCAGTTAAGTATTTAAGGAGACAACAATGAAAAAGGAAAATATTTTTCTCATTAGAAAGTATCTAGCCAGGGCAGCTGAGTAGGGCTAGAGTGAATTACGAGACTGATATCACTCTAAATTTATCATCACCATTTTCTCACCCTTCTCTACCCTCCTTCCTTCCCTTTCCTGTTAATGATTTTGTGACTAATAATCTACTATACTCCAGCCCCCTGCACCCTCAAAATGCACCCCAGCCTTCACCCCTAGCACGCATTCCTGAACTCTCCAAAGCCCATCTCCTACCTTCACCTCACCATTGAAATGATTTTCTTAAAAGTCACTGAATCTGTAGATCTGTTCTCAGATGATGTCCTTGACACATCAGCAGTGTTTGTCAGTTCACTTCTCCCTTAGTTTATATGACACATTAACCTGCTTTTCTCAAATATTGGGTCTCTGACCCGTATCTTTAATTTTCTCCTTGTTTACAAAGCTTATATTTTAGAGTAAATCTTCTGGAATAAATTCTTCTCAGATTCTCCAAAATTGCTTTCTTGTACCAGAGGAGATAACTATGTTTTGCCCACTTGGGCACAGGGAGACAGTAACTTTCAGTATTTATCATTTAGTAAGTATTTATTAAGTATCTATGGAATGTCATGCCCTGGTGACACTGCGGTGCACTAGCTTGATAAAGCCTTTGCACCTGTGAACCTGACATTCTACAGGAGAGGATATAGGCAATACCCTGGTTAACACATGAATACATTAGATAATTAAAGCTGTTGAAAAATACTCTAAAAAATAATAAAACAAATTGATATAGTAGTGTGTCAGGAGGGGAGGCAGTAGTTTGGGTAAGGAAAGTCAGGAAGGTATCTCTGAAGAGGTGACTTTGAGCTGAGATCTGAATAACAAAAGGAAACAAGCCACGTGAAGATTTGAGGACAAAGTCTTTAAACAATAGGAAGGAAGTCAATGTGGATGGAGTGTAGTGAGTAAAGTGGGAGGGGTAGGTAAGGGGGCAGAAAGACAAACAAGACCAGACCATATGGGGCCTTGAAGGCCATAGTGACATGTCTAGATCTTTTTTTTTTTTTTAAGTTTTATTTAGTTATTTGAGAGAAACAGAGACAGTGCTCGTGGGGGAGGGGCAGAGAGAGAGGGAGAGAGAGAATTCCAAGCAGGCTTCACGCTGTCAGTGCAGAGCCCAATGCAGGGCTTGAACTCATGAAATTATGAGATCATGACCTGAGCTGAAACCAAGAGTTGGACACTTAACCAACTGAGCCACCCAGGTGCCCCATTGAGCTTCTTCTTTTTTTTTTTTTCCTTTCAGATTTTTTATTTTAAAGTAATCTCTACACCCAATGTGGGGCTCGAACTCACAACCTGGAGATTAAGAGTTGAACGTCCCACCAACTGAACCAGTCAAGTGTCCTTTGGATCTTATTCTTTATTTCTTTCTTTATGTTTTGAAGGAGAGAGAGAGAGAGTGAGTAGGGGAAAGGCAGAGAGAGAGGGAGAGAGAGAATCCCAAGCAGGCTCTGCACTGTCTGAGTGGAGCCCTATGTGGGGCTCGAAATCATGAACCATGAATGAGATCATGATGTGAGCCAAAATTACAAGTCAGATGCTTAACCAACTGACCTACCCAGGCAACCCTTGGATATTATTATTATTATTATTACTACTACTATTATTATTATTATTATTTGGATCTTATTCTTAGCGTGATAAAAATTCATTGGAGAATCTTAAACAAGTCATTTATTTTGGATAAAGATGATAAGGATGAATGTTTGACCACATGTAGCTTTCTCCTTTTATTCCAAAGACTTTTCTGAAATAATAGTGAAGGAATAAAAAAAAGGCACAAAACTTTAAGAACAATGCAAAAAGGAAAGGAGAGAGCAGGGGATGAAGCATTACCACCTATTTTTGGAAAATGCAAACAGACAGAGAAATGGTAACTGATTTAGATAGAAGTGGGTAATTATAGCCTAAAGTATGTGCAGAGAGTAACAAAGATGAGTGAGTCAATTCTTACTGACCAGGACTTGAAGTCATGGGGTTCCAAAGAGAGGAGGGCAGGGGAAAGGCCTAGAAATAGAGGGATTGGTTGGAAGTTTGAATGCAAAGCTATTAATCTCAAGATAATCATGACCAGTCATGCATCAAGATGGTGTCCTCTCTGGGAAGAAAAAGGGCATACACTCGATTGAGTATTTGAACTCGAGTAGTGAAAGAATGAAGGGTACATGGGAAAATGAAAGATGGGTATGTGCAACTTGGGAATGAAAATAGATTAACCTAAAGTTTGCAAACTGAGTAGAGTAATTCTCATTCCCTTTTAATTGCCTATTGCATGAACATTGGTCTTTACTACATAGGCAAGAAACTCAAAGAATCTTTTCTTGGGAGAAATAGAAAAACTCTAGAGAACATACATCCACGTAATTCTCTGATTATTCAGATTTCAGTGGAGCCCAGCACTTGATCAGTCCTGATCATGGACCGGATCTGGTTTCCAAGCATTATTAAATATAAACTATGAAATAATAATAATCAGACACTTGAGAAAAACGTTCAATTTAATCTCCCTAATAAAAAAAGAGAGGTAAAAGCAAATAGAATAGAAAATTCTGGAGGAAACAGAGATAAATCAAAGAACAAAATAATTATTTTTTAAAGTTTTTAATATCATCAGGAAGATAAGATATTGCATATCTAACACAAGATCAGAAAACTATAAGAAAAGAATCAACAAAGAAAACAGGTTTAGATGAAATGAAAAATACAAGAAACTAGTTGGAAAATAAAGTATAATAAAACTTCCAAAAAATAGAACAAAAACCAAAATGGTGGGGAAAAAAAAAGAAAAGGAAAGACAATTCTTGGAGGACCAAGGTGTCTAACATTTAACTTAGAGTATTTCAGAGAGCTAAGAAAAGACAGAAGATTGTGAAAAAAATAATGCAAGAACATTTCTTCCAATTAAAGGACATGAATCTTTAGATTGAGAAAGTTGACAGAATACCCAGGAGAATGAATAAAAAAGACCTACTTCAAGACATACCATCCTGACACATAAGAACACCATGCTGAGAAAGGCTTCTAGAAGCTTCCAGAGATAGAAAAAAATAGGTTAAAGGGAATAATTTGCAACACACCATTCAACTTTTCAATTGTTATATTACTGACAAAAGGTAACAGAAGAATACTTACAAAGTACCAAAGAAAATTATTTTCAACCTTAAATTTTATACCCAGTCAAATTATCATCAAGTTTAAAGGTAAAATAAAATTATTTTCAGACATTTGAGTCATGTAGGATCCTAAAAAAATTATACCCGCAAGTAAGACCCAAAATATGTATAGAAATATAACTACCCAGCTCTAGAATTAAACTATATTTAAACAAGCAGACTCATGAAAACCCCGGTAAGTTGTTTAATAAGAAAATAGCAATATGACTATTCTGAGGGAAGTGGGGAGGAGAAGTGGAGAATGGTGGTTGATATGAGAGCTAAGTCTTCACCAAACAAAAAGGAAGCCCCTATAAAATATCCAAATTCACAAAACAAGAAATGTCAATCATATTATTTGGAAATATGAAAGTAAATGGCACAAGAAACAAGATAATACAACGTAAGAAGCCATGACATAAGGAACTTCTTTTTTTTAATGTTTATTTATTTATTTTTGACAAAGAGAGAGTGTGAGCAGGGGAGGGGAGAGAGAGGGAGATTTGTTGGACAAATCATCTTTGTGGGTATTAAGTGACAAAGATGGCCCAAGAGCAGTCCTAAGTGAGTTTAAATTCTCAATAAAATCGGGTAATAGCCAAGGGAGGTTAGTAATAAAAATGAGAAAAAAGTAGATGAATGGTCTCCATTCGTCAGGGCTTTTGATGGAAAGAGGGAAATGACCCAAAAATGCAATGTATCCCCAACTCCAGGCTCTTGTGTGCAAAGATTCACAAGGACCAAAAAGCTTCCTCCAGAAGGCTGCAGAGGGACTTGTGACCTGTGGTCAAAACCCCTCACTTGCACTGGCCCCACCTAGGGCAGCTGTAAGCTTTTTATATTTGTCAGTTTCATACACATCGTCCCAGGTTTATATTTTGTTATTTTACTTGTTTTCTTTTCTTTAAAACTGTTCCCCAAATTGTATACATTTCAGAACTCTGAAGAGCCTGGATCCACCCTTGCTTGGAGGAATGGGCAGGGTGGGACTGCAGATAGTTTCAGTTAAAGAAAGTCAAGAGAGCATTCAGAAAACAGGTTGATGAGACGGGAATTTGCCAATGACGCATGGTGAGATTCAGAGAGTATACTGGAGGGATAGAATCAGTTTCCCAGGGGACTCATAAATTACCATCAGCAGAGAAAAAGTGAAACACAGATCCTTGAAGTTTTTCCTTGACTTCCTTTCTGGAAGTTCCTTTTTGAAACAAAGCATGTCCCTTTTGACACTTTGAATATACTTGCCTTGGTCTACTGGTTGAATGACTTGACACAAAAAAGATAAAGATAAAAATAAACCATTCATTTTTGGCGTGGGCAAAGATTTTTAACTGACTGAGCCAACCAGGCGCCCCTGTGTGGGCAAAGATTTTTAAAGCAGGACATGAAAAGTGCTAATTTGAAGGGGGAAAATAATAAATTGATCTGCATTAAAATTGATAGCTGTTCCTCAAAGACAGCATTAGAAGAGTAAAAAAAATCAGGGTGTCTGGGTGGCTTAGTTGGTTAAGTGTCTGACTCTTGGTTTCTGCTCAGGTCGTGATCTCATGGTTCATGAGATTGAGCCCCATGTCAGGCTCTGTGCTGACAGTGCAGAGCCTTCTTGAGATTCTTTCTCTCCCTCTCTCTCTGCCCCTCCCCTGCTCTCTCTCTCTAAATAAGTAAATAAATAAACGTTAAAAAAAAGTTTAAAAAAAGATTAAAAAAATCAAGACACAGACTGAGAAAATACATTACTTGTAATATTATACGCAAATTATACTAACCAGGAACTTGTATGAAGAATTATTAAGGGACACCTGGGTGGCTCAGTCGATTGAGCGTCAATTGAGTCAGTTGAGCGATCAGCTTTTGATTTTGCTCAGGTCATGATTTCATGGTCATGGGATCTAGCCCTGTATCGGGCTCTGCACTGCCAGCACGGAGCCAGCTTGGGATTCTGTCTCTTTCCCTCTCTCTGCCCCTACCCCCTTCAGTGCATGTGTGTGTGTGTGTGTGTGTGTGTGTGTGTGTGTGCATGTGTGCTCAGTCTCTCAAAATAAAGAATTATTAACAGCTACAGTCTATGTGATTTTTGTTGATTTTAATTCCAGCCTTTACCTTATGTATACATTTTTGTTTTATTATTGTGTTTCTGCTTTATTTTACAAAAGTGGGATCATGCTCTGTGTTAGTTTGTACCCTATCCCCCTCACTCAATTTAGTAGTGTATAAGTAGTAGGATCTTAGAAATATAAGGCACAAATAAAACATATCGTCTAATCATTTTTTTTAAAAAAGTCAATGTCATTTCATTTTGTTATCGGGATGTAATTGACATATAACATTATATCAGTATCAGGTGTATAACATAATGATTTGATATTTGTATACACCATGAAACCATGAGTGTAAATCTAGTTACACTCATCACCACACATAGTTATAAAATTTGCTTTTTTTGTGATGAGAAGTCTTCAGATCCACTCTCCCAGCAGCTTTCAAAAATACAGTATTGTTAACTGTTGCCACCACCCCTGAGGACCTTATAATTGGAAGTTTGAACCTTTTGGCCCCCTTTACCCATTTTGCCCACCCTCCGCCTCTGGCACCACCAACCTGTTCTCCATTTCTTGTAGAGTTTTGGAGGAGTGAAGGGACTCCCTCCACGTTACATAACTGGTTGATCCTGGTGGAGCACTGTGTCCTGACCTGTGGTCCACTTCTCCTCCGCTGGGGAGAGAAACTCTTCTGGAGAGCCTTGCATTAATCCTTTGCTTTCACCCTAGGTTGTACCCAAGTGGGTGCCTGCCCCTTTGTAAAAAAATATTTGTGAAAGCAATTTTCATCATTTGTTTCACAAGCTCATTTTTTGGGGGTGTCCAGATTCCTATAGGGATGAAATTTTGACGAATTATAATATCCCTTCGTCTCCAGGATAAAAAAGAAAAACTCTTGAGTAAGAAGGAAGAGAAACATGCACTGCTAAGAAAGGTTCAGGTTGCAAATTTCTCTTGCTTATTTATTGAGGTTAAAAGTTAAACTGGATTAGGACAATCATATTTTTCTGACACGTTGACTTGCTTCTTAAGAAAACATATTTAGCTTTTCTTCTTCATGAATCATTTCAGTAGAAGAGCCAGGAGTTATGTTCTTATGCTGAGTAGAAACACTGAAGGCCCCTTTGTGAGGGATTTAGCCAGCCACATGTATTTATTTGGCTCATTTTCCCCCTCTGGGCTAAATCTTGATTTAAAATTTGTGTGTGGACCAGAAGGAGAGGCATTTGGGCTCATTTCTGTGATTTTCCATAGACAAAATTAGCACCGAATTTATGGGCCCGATAGCATTGTTTTCCAAGCCACGGGCAGGAAGTTTTTCTCTTTGTCATCATTTCCTTCTTTGCCATTTCCCTACAGTTACTCTTTCTCCTGGTTCCCAAAATCTGGCTCATTTTGTGCTGGGGAGTGAGAAGAAATGGGGCTGAGAATAAAGTGAAGAGGTGCCAACCTTTAGAATAACAACAATTTGATAGTAATAAATCTTCCCTTCAAATGGACTGCTCCACTCATAAAGCTGATTTATGCTGTCACATATGGGGCCTTTCATTTCACGTGACCCTTTTGTTTGCAGAGGTCATAACCTCTGCATGTAGAAATTTCCCATTATCATTGTTGGAAGGTTTCAGGTATGAGGCACACTTTCCATTTAGGTCTTCAGTAGAATATAAATATAACCTATTTTCTTTGTTTGTTTTGAGAGAGAATTAAATTTCACACCCACCTAATCAAAAATGGCTGGAAATTACTTATCATGACATTTCCCCCCTTCAAAATAGGGAAATAACTTTAGGATTTTTATTCTGATTGTAAATAATTTAGGCAATACAAACACATATAAAGGAGAAAGTAAAAATTCTACGTAATCCTACCACTGAAAGATAACTTGATGTAATTTTAATGTATATTCTTCTTTTTAAAAAAAATGAGATTCTACTATAAACATTCTTTTGTAACAAGCCTTTTTTAGTTAAATGTATATTGGTCTTTTTATATGTCGATAAATATAAATTTATATCCTTAATAAATAATATTCCATCTATAAATGTACTATCTTTATTTGATTCAGTATTGATAGACAGTTAGCTCTTTCTAATTTTTGCCAATGTGCGAATCCCTGTGATGTATACCTTTATATATAATACTCTGTGCTCTTCTCCAATCAATTCCTAGGGAATAATCCTTAAGAGGAGAATTTGTCTGTACATCACTGAGGTTTGTAATGCATTATCACCATATTTCTTTCTAGAAAAGTTTCACTGCCTTACCTTCTCACCAAGAATGTATGAAAATGACTTGTTTCCTTCAACCTCATCAGGATAGACATTTGCATTTTAAAAATTCTTTCTCTGCCCACTAGGTAAAAGTAATATTGTTATGTTAACTTGAATTTCTTTGATTATCAATGAAGCTGAATATCTTTTCTTATTTGTTACTTGTGTCTTAAGATGTAAATTCTCTTTTGAAATCTTTGTCCATTTTTCTATGAAACCATTTCTTTAAATTGATTTTTGAGAACTTGTGGATTAAGCATGGACAACCTTTTGCCCACCATATATTTTACGTGTTCTGTTTCTAGATTTTTGTTTATGGTGGGTTTTGCTCTACAAATTTTATTCTTATTTGGTCCAATCTACTATGCCTGATCAATAATTTCTGAATTTGGGTGTTACATTCAGAAAGGCCTTCTGAACTAATTTTTAAAGAGAGATAAAGAAATATGTACTAGCCTCCTTGCACACTCAGTAATGGATAATATAAATAGATTAATAACAGAAGAGTCTGGATCACTGGAGGACTTCAGATTGGATAATTTTTAAACATAGAATTTTCAGAAATTTTTACTCATGGAGATTAACTTACAGCAAATCAATGAAAGACCAAAAAAATCTGTAATTCACAATTACTTTGTGATTATAATTTTGTAGAAGTTATTAGACTTAATTTACATTTAGGTATTTGTCATTGGTTGACATTTATTCTTTCTGTCTTTATTCCATACCAAGATATCCATTTTTGCTTTTCTGGTGGGTATTCAGTTCAATTAAGATAAGGCTGAGTAAATTAATAATATTGAAAAGTACAATGCATAAAAGTCTATTTAAAATGATACAGTGACATCATAACAAAAATTAGTATATTCATACTTCATAAACTAATGTTTAAATTGACTTAATTATTGTTTCCATATTGTTTGCAGCATGACTTCTGCCTACCAGTGATTTGGCACAGGTTTCCATTTGCTTTGGTCCTGTCATCCTTCCTGGTTCTGTATATCTTGTTTGTGTTATTGTTTGCTATATTGGGACCCATTAATAAAATGTTAACTTGAAAACTTGCTGTGAAAACATTTCATAGTCTTGGATCCAATCTGTGTAATTTACTCAGGTTGTAGGTAAAACACTCAATGCCTTCTATTGTTGTTTTTTTTTTAAATTTTTTTTTAACGTTTATTTATTTTTGAGACAGAGAGAGACAGAGCATGAACGGGGGAGGGTCAGAGAGAGGGAGACACAGAATCTGAAACAGGCTCCAGGCTCTGAGCTATCAGCACAGAGACCGACGCGGGGCTGGAACTCACGGACCACGAGATCATGACCTGAGCCGAAGTCGGACGCTTAACCAACTGAGGCACCCAGGCACCCCACAATGGCTTCTATTGTATTGCATCTAACTTGGGTCCTCATGAAAATTCAAGTGTAAAATGCTTTATATAAGATGACTATGCTTTTTATCCAAAGTACAGTATCTTTAAGAGTAGAAGGATTGTAGAGACTATTTAAAAAAAAACCGTTTTTTAATGTTTATTTTTTTGAGAGAGAGAGAGAAAGTGTGAGCAGGGGAAGGACAGAGAGAGAGGGAGACACAGAATCCAAAGCAGGCTCCAGGCTCTGAGCTGTCAGCACAGAGACAGAAGCAGGGCTCGAACCCATGAACTGTGAGATCATGACCTGAGCCAAAGTTGGATGTTTAACCGACTGAGCCACCCAGGTGCCCCAGGATTGTAGAGACTATTAATAACTAAGCCACAATAACAGGAATAAACTGGAAATATCCCAGGTAAACCAGGGTAAAGGATAACCCTATTTGGAGAAAGATTATAAAATACATGTGGGGGATATTATCGTAATTGAAAATAAATTTCTTCTTGAAATTGCTTATTTAGATATATCTCTTAATGTTCTGACATAAGAAGATAGATTCTATACTAACTCCTTAATCTGGTTATCTTTCATTCAGTTTAAAGCTTCCTAGTCCCCATTCTTAATAAGATATAATTTTTCTTTCTTCTTTTTTCTTCCTTCCTTCCTTCCTTCCTTCCTGTCTTTTTCCCTCCCTCTCTCCATCCCTCTCTTCCTCCCTTCCTTGTTTCTTTTCCTTTCTCTTTTTTTTATTAAAAATTTTTTTTTAATGTTTATTTATTTTTGAGAGAGACAGAGACAGAATGAGAGTGGGTTAAGGGCAGAGAGAGAGGGAGACACAGAATCCAAAGCACCCTCCAGGCTCTGAGCTGTCAGCACAGAGCCCAACATGGGGCTCAAACCCACGAGCTGTGAGATCATGACCTGAGCTGAAGTCGGATGCTCAACCAACTGAGCCACCCAGGTGCCCCTCTTTCCTTTCCTTTCCTTTCCTTTCCTTTCCTTTCCTTTCCTTTCCTTT